>NC_137072.1:33963732-34350545 GCF_951640355.1 Cnephaeus nilssonii | reverse complement strand
AAAACATAACAAAACAAAACTTGTTCCAAGTTTCACCTGGGATACTATATCCTTTGACTTCTGATTTCCTGGAAAATACAGGTGAAATCTAACAGCTGCTTTAAATTAATCTTTTAAACATTTTCTAAACTTTGCTCTTTGTTACAGAGATGTACCTTGAAACATTGATTTTGTGGAAGGAAAAAGTTCCATGATTCGGTAAATTTTGGAAATTCTTTTGTAAAAATTATTTTTCAGTTACAGTTTACTTTCAATAGTGCTTTGTGTTAGTTTTAGTAGTACAGCTTAATGGTTAGATAATCGTAATTTACATACTGTTTTTCTCGCTATTTTCAGTAACATTATGGATGAACCTAGAGAGTATTATGCTAAGTGAAATAAGTCAGTCAGAGAAAGACAAGTATCATATGATTTCACTCATATACGAAATCTAAAGAACAAAATAAATGAACAAACAAAATCGAAAGAGACTCATAGACACAGAGAGTAGATGGGTGTTTTCCAGAGGGGAGGGGAATTTGGGAGACTGAAAGAAAAAGGTGAAGGGATTAAGAAGTACAAATTGGAAGTTACAAAATAGTCACAGAGAAATTCTTTATGCTGTACTCGCTCTTAGAGAAAGGATATATTAAAAGCTTTGAGAAATCCTACAGAAATATGTTTTTGTTTGCTTAACAGTTACCCACATGTAATTTACCATGAAACCTGTCTCCCTTTATGATAGGGGCCTGCCTGGCCTGGCTTACATTAATAAGTACAAATCTAACTGAAAATGGCAACTTAATAGATTTATTTAAACTGTGGTCTATTGCTTCAATGTGTATTAAAATTGCCCCTTGAATAACAATAAAACAAACACACATGACCAACTCCCTTAAACTAGGAATGCTCTTTCTTTGCTTATTAATGTCTAACTCAGTGCTGGAGCGCTGACTTCACAATGGTGTAAACTTTTCTGAGCTGCAGTGCTGACAAAGTTTAAAGACAAGCCTGTTCTCCTAATAGCATCTCTAGTGGTATTTTTATTTGCCCTGCGCTTCCCTGGTTCCCAGAACATGACCTCTGTCTATTTCTGTCTTTTGATGATTATGGGCATGAAGAGACTTAGATATAGAGGGGAAAAGATAATTGCTCTGGGCCACAGGAATATGCAGTGAGTAACTGTACAGAGAAGATTATACACCTTGAAATCCAGTTCCCCCGGCACAGTCATTACTGCTGCCTTACCACCCCTTGAGTAAAGCAGCTCACTTCTTTCAGAAACTAGTTAATAACATAACAAAGCCCAAGAAAAGAAAATTAAAAATAACAAACAAAACCAAACTCCTTCCACCTTATTCTATTCCTGGCTAAATGCATTTGGCACTATGAATTTGCATTCATTATATTTGATTTATATACCTTTGCCCAGTCATCCAACTGTAGCCTACTTAAGAATTTTGCCTATGGCAAAACAGTTAGAAATCATGCCCATAGACTAACTATAGCCAGAGGTGACTTGGGTTCTGATAATGTCAACATACTTAAAATTGCATTGACTGTATTACAGGCAAGGGCAAATACAACACAGGCCAAATACCAGCATAAAAAATAATTTGAGAATGATTGATAGTTTTTACTTATTTGTTTGTTCACTTGTGTTAATTTTTATTTTTGATGGAGTATGCTGGTGAAAGTCTGTACTTTTCAGAGATTAGCACTTCAGGAAACATGATATTGGGGGATGCTTTTTGTTTCTAACTGCCTTTGCTTAATTATCTGGAGTACAGATTTTTATTTTTTTACTAGAGTAAGCAATCTGGCAAATGCTCCTATGAAGTGCTGCCCCAGCTAAATTTGGAGACAATTATGCTCAATATTATAGATTAGAGGCCTGGTGTATTGTATGAAAGTCATGCATGGGAGGAGTCCCCTCAGCCAAGCCTGCACCCTCTCTAATCCTGGACCACGGGCTCCTAATTCCTGCCTGCCTTCCTGGTCATCCCTAACTCCCCCCACTGCTGGCCTGGTAGCCCCTCACAGCTCCCCTGTCAACCTGGTTGTCCCACGCAGCCTGCTGTTCAGTCGTTTGGTCATCTCTCACTAACGGCCCCCTGCCGGCCTGGTCATAGGCAGCCATCTTGTGAGGATGTGATGGTCAATTTGCATATTACCTCTATTTTATAGGATGTGAAGGAATGGAATAAGATAGGCTTGCTAACATAGGTGATGACATCAAGGCCATAGAATTCTTTTCCTCTGAAACAAAGCAACATACATTTCAAGAGGCTGGCATCTAATAACTATTTGCCTCATGGTTTCTCAATCTCTCCTGTTACTCTGATCTACTTTGGAAGTATGTCCTCTTCACGGGAAGTTCATAATTCTGTGTTTCCTACATTCCTGTTCCTATGCAATGCAGGAGTGGTGCTCAGGTTGTTTACAAATGGTCATTTCCCTGCAGAGGCATGTGACACAGAGCCCATGCCTCCCTGGCAAATTTTTTGTTTTTGTGTTGGCTTTTGCCTCGGTGTGACTGTATCTTTAGAAGTTCCTTGCTGATTTTCTGACTCTCCTTGAATACTGCCAATTGTTTTTAGATCTAGCAAGACCATATCACATTTGGTAGATGGACACAAACACCTTTTCGGCTTTGCCAGCAGAAAGTCCACAATCCACCTGTAACTTTAAAAATTCAATCCAATCCCCAAGTCCAAGAAAGCCAAAAAAAAAAAAAAAATCACTTAACCCAAATACTTGAATTTACTGGCAGAGTGTCTGTCATTCAGTAAATAGTTGTGAGCAAAAGGAAAGAGTCACAGACCAATTTTAGAGCTGATCTGAATCTTTCCAAATGGCTTCTTTAAGAAAATTGGTGTGGCACTCACAAAAATACATGCACACACCCTTTACAACAATGGGGTCTATTTGATTCACCAAAATGAATTAAAATGTCCTCCTAGACTATTTCCAATAAAACAAATATAATTTGTTTTGATGGGTTATTTTTTAATACCTCTCTCCTTTTTACATAAACAACCATATTCAGTTGCAAACTGTATGATATTAATTAACTACTCCTTAGGTAGACATTCTGCTTGCTTATTTAGAGATATCCCAAATAGTTATCCATGTCTTAAATAGTTTACTCTGTGGGTTAATTCCTTTTCTACCATAGCCATACAACTTATTTACACATATATTTTTATATCATTTTAGGGAAAGGAGAATAAGAAAATATTTGAAACATGAATTTTTAAATTATATAATTTCTTGAGAAGAAAGAAATCAGCTAGTAGTTTCCCAATCAGTGATATGAGAGTAATCTCAAGAATGGCTGAATAAAGTCCCGGACATATTTCCAAGGGCTTTTAGCTGGAATCTTTAAGTGGCAAGAAGGATTTGAAAAGCAGTTGATTAGCATGGATGGAACTGGAGAGCATTATGCTAAGGGAAATGAGCCAGTCAGAGAAAGATGTTTCACGTGATCTCATTCATATGTGGAATCTAATGAACAAAATAAATGGATGAATAAAATAGATCCAGAGGCATATAAGCATGGAACAGACTTTTGAACCTCAGAGGGAAGAGGGGGTGGGTGGGTGGGAGGGAAGAGATCAACCAAGGAACTTGTAAGCATATATGCATAACCCGTGGACACAGACAATAGGGAAGTGAAGGCCTGGGGTGGGGGTGGGGGCAGACCAGAAGAGGTCAATGGAGGGGGAAAAGAGGACATATGTAATACTTTCAACAATAAAGATTTTAAAAAAACACACCCACAATTGATTAGAAAAAGGACACGAGGGCTCAACCCCCCACATGACTGGATCAGTAAGTATGTAGGATCAACAAACTAAGGTAAATGCTCACTCAGGACTTTTGTACTTACTCAATTTTGAATCCCCAGTGCCTGAAACTTGAAAATGAACTGCAAACACTAATGAAATGCCGCAATCCACCTGGAAGTCGTGGCTGTCCTGGAGCTGCCCACGAACCCTTCTAGGCTGATAAGGCTCTTTCAAAAGAGCATTACTATGTAATGGAGTCTACTCAATTCTCCACAGCAGGGTAAAGAACACAATATTAGTGCCATATCATTTGTCCAAATTGTCTATGAAATATTTGAAGTGGAAATGGTTTCTTTCAACACCAGAGACCATGTGGGAAATGACCTGTGCAGAGGATAAGTTGACAAGCACGGTGGGGAATTTCATTATACCTTAGCATTTGACTGGCATGAACAGCTCACTCTGGCTCTCCCTAACCTCTGGCAAGAGCTTGGAATTGAATCTGTAAATGTTAATCAATATTTCAGGCCTATTAAATAAAGAAAGGCATCACAGAAATCAAAGTACTAATGGCCAGTCTGGCTCTATGAAGTTCTGTTCAGCTGTCAAAAGCATGAAATTCTGCAAGAGAATATATTTCAATAAAATGTTTTCAAATGTATATAAACAGTGTATTTTTTTCTACCACAGTATATGTAATATCAGTGCCTCAGAATATCCAAACCTGTTAAACATGAATACATTTTTTTATTTCTGAAAACATTGACAACTAATATCCTTTAAGCATACTGAGGGAAAAAATATCATTTGGAGATGATCTTTCAATAATAAAATTTTAGCAAAAAAGCCATACAATATTATTTATATACCTACTCCCCCAAAAAACAACCAAGTCCAGGCATGTGTGAGAACAAAACACAAAAGTATAAAAGCATTAAAAGAAACTACATCCCTGGAACTAGGAAAATGCAAAATTTAATTTGTGAAAGAAAAATATCTAAACAAATAATAATCAGAAATTTATTTATGAAGAAACAAACCATTTTGATAAAACTAAACTCATGCATTATGATGGGAGAATATAGTTACAAACTATATATCAACCACAGGAATTATACCCAAAGATGTATAACAGTTCCAAAAAAGTAAATGAAATAAAAAATAGGCAAAGAAATAAAAGATTAATGTAATATATAGAAAGGAGTTAGAAAATATAAGAAATACTTTTTTCATAAGTAATCAAATATTTATTTTAACAATGAAATCATTTATATTTATTAAATAACAAACATTAAAATGATTTTAAATATCCATTACTGGCAAGAATATGAAGAAATGGTCACTGTCATAACTATCAGTGTAAATGTAGTTGACATTACACTGCTGGACCATCAGAATTTAAAATGAACATACTTTTTCTATTAATATTTTTATTTCTAGGAATTCATTTTATAGAATAATGCACACATATGAACAAATTCATACACTGAATGACAACTACACAGTATACTAGGAGTGTTTCTAGAGTGTATGGATCCAGAAGCGATAAAGCAGAAATAAAACAGACAAACATCTACCCCTGTCTGGGTGGAACAGGCAATAAACAAGATGAATAAGACACATATATCACCTACAGTATATAAGGTAGTAAGTGCTAAGGAGAAAAATAACTGTGCAGGGAATAAGGTCACAAATTATTAAGAAATATATTGCAACTTTAGATCGGACAGCCAAGTAAGGCCTCACCATGATACTATTTGAGAAAAACTTCTAGAAAACAAAACAATAACAATGACAGTAACATTTAGATGTTGGATGACTGAGCATTCCATGCAATATGGGTAAAGATGCCAAGACTGGAGCATGCAGTGCTCAGTGAAATATAAAACACCAATGCAGCTGAGTGAGGAGAAGTAAAGGAGATGAGGGAGGGAGGGAATGCAAGTCCAGGCAATGCAGGGGCTGCCTGCCATCATAGGCACGACATGGGGAGTTATGCTCAGACAAGGCTTGCAGAGTCAACCCGACTACTGCATGAAGAAAGCCTGAGGAACAAGAACTACCTCAGGGAGACCAATCAGGAAGAAAGTTCAGCATCTTTTGCAACATTATAATAGAGAAAGAAAACAAATCTTAAATCTCATTAATATTGTCTTACAGTTTTAGGTAAATTAGGATACTCTAGAATATTATGTGGCCATTAAAAAGAATAAACTAGACTCATGTACTAAATCCTTAAGATGCATTATTGAGTAAAAAAATGTATTCACATTGATTTCATTTATGTAAAAAAATACAAAAAGCAAATGTGTTTATCTACATATTAGTCATGAAGAACTTTACATTGATAACCAAGAAGGGAGAGGGGCAAAAGAGGTGACCTTTTACATTCCGCTCTACACACATTCATAATTCTTGGATTTTACATAGCATCTATTTATTATCATTGTGTACTTTCAAATATCATACTTGTTGAAGAGGAGAATAAAGAAAACTGTGAATGAAACATGTATTTCTAACATGCTCAAAGCCGCTAATCATCGAAGAGATGCAAATCAAAACAACAATGAGGTACCATCTCACACCTGTCAGAATGGCTATCATCAACAAAACAACAAACGACAAGTGCTGGTGAGGATGCGGAGAAAAAGGAACCCTTGTGCACTGCTGGTGGGAATGCAGACAGGTGCAGCCATTGTGGAGAACAGTATGGAGTTTCCTCAAAAAACTAAAAATGGAACTCCCATTTGACCCAGTGATCCCACTTCTAGGAATATATCCCAAGAAACTAGAAACACCAATTAGAAAGGACATTTGCACCCCTATGTTCATAGAAGCACAATTTACAATAGCTAAGATTTGGAAACAGCCTAAGTGCCCATCAGCAGATGAGTGGATTAAAAAACTGTGGTACATTTACACAATGGAATACTACGCTGTGGTAAAAAAAGAAGGAGTTCTTACCATTTGCAACAGCATGGATGGAACTGGAGAGCATTATGCTAAGTGAAATAAGCCAGGCAGAGAAAGTTAAATATCACATGATTTCACTAATTTATGGAATATAATGAACAACATAAACTGATGAACAAAAATAGATCCAGAGACAGAGAAACATTGATCAGACCATTAAACCTCAGAGGAAAGTTAGGGGAGGGTGGGAGTAAGGGGAAGAGATCAACCAAAGGATTTGTATGCATGCATATAAGCATAACCAATGGACACAGACAACAGGAGGGTGAGGGCATGAGGGGGGTGTACGAAGGGTAATGGGGGAATAGGAACACATATGTAACACCGTAATCAATAAAGAAATTTAAAAAAAAAGAAACATGTATTTCTAAGTATGAGTGCTAAAAATACATCTTTTGCATTGTACCCTTGTAATTAAAACATTTTTAGTTATCCCATGATGAACAAATTTTTATTTAGCTATAAAATAAATATTCTAAAGAATAAAAGTAATTTGTAAAAGCACCAAGAGTCAAAATATAGTCTTATATACATTCAGAATTACTCATGGATAACCAGAATAGAAAGACAATTTTCCATGTAGCACATTTCTTTAAACAAAAGGGTAACTACAATCTAGGTCAACTTTCTAGGTGTGTGTGGTATTTTTTTAAGGTAAATTTAGTAAGTCAATTGGGCTAAGAGAAAAATATATATTTTGTGAAGAAATGAACTGCTTTTGAATTCAGTCAAGTTGTCTTAATGGGATCTTCCAAAAGCATAGGTATTTTGACTTGAACACAGAAAATTCCAAAGTGACAAAATAGGTTTAGCATTTGACATTACCCTTTAGACATTTCAAATAGATGTTTAAAAATATACAGTATTTAAAAACTGGTTAAGTATCCAGGAGGAAAAAAAGTAAGCATCTTTCATACACTTAGGAAAAATAAATACGAGGTGAATACAAAATATAAAAATAAAGTATTAAAATGATTAAGATATTTGTGAATATTCATATAATTTTTATGTGGGAAATGTGTTTTTAGATTGGCACCAAAGTCAGAGACCAAAAGGACAGGATGGATAGTTTTGATTAAATGCCATTTTAAGGACTTGTACAATACAAATAATCAAGGATAAATGAAAAAGAAAAAATGTAACATAAATAAACAAGTAGCTTTAATATATAATGTGTTCTCACAAAACAATGGATCTTTAATAAAAAATAATACACTAAGGATATTAACAGGCAATTTACATACACAAAAATGTAATGCAAATGGTTAATGAGGAGTTTGTTAAAAGATTCAATTAAATCAGTAATAAAATGCAATTTCAAACAAGATACTACCCTTTACATCAGCAAAATTAATGTGTGTGCCTGTATGTGCATGTGCACACAATGTAGGTGAGTGTGTGTGTGAGAGAGGGAAAGAGAGACAGAGACAGAGAGAGAGATCTGCCAGAAAGTATCACATTTCAGAGATCCATTGTCCTTAACTCTCCCTTGGAATCAAATCATCCCATTGGCTTTCCAGTATGCTTATTTCTCTGTTATTAATCAATCTCCCTTGTTCCCAGTTTCCTCTACTGCTACCTCCCTATCCTACTTTTTCCCATCATTTGATGCACTTCTTGAAAAGTCTTTATCTTAATGGACATGTTTCTTCCCTTAAATTTTGTGGCACCACACACTCCTGGTTTCTTCCCACATCTCTAGCAATTTTTCCTGTCTCCTTTGTTGGCTCATCACCTTTACTTGGCTGATGAATGTGGACATTCCTTTAGCCTCAGTCCTAGACCTTTTATTTTTTCTTCCTTTACATTATCTTTCTATACCAACTCAGTTTTGTAACAACCAAATCTCAGGTGACACCTAACTGTACATGATAAGTCTCTGAACATTGAGAACTCTGGACTGGTAGATCAAAACTGCATGCTTAATATCTTCATTTAGACATTCCAAAGGCATTTCAACTTCACTTGATCAAAACTAAATTAAGTGATCTTTGATTATCCAATATTGTCTACTTCAGTGCATGACACCTTCAACCATTCAGTTATGAGAGCTAGAAATCTAGGCATCATTTTTGGTCTCTGTCTTTATTTACCAGACATATCCAATTCATCACAAAATATCTCTGACATGTACATGTCTATGTTCATCAACATTATCATAATTCAAGCTCCTATCAACCCTTACCTAGAATGTTACAATAGCCTACTGATTCTCAGAGCATTCATTCATGTGCTATACCAGTATGCAATGATGTAGTCAAAACATATTGTATCATGCCAACCCAACACTTAGAATACTTTAGTTCTGTCTTTTTTTTTTTTTTTTAAGAACAACAACAGCGAACCCATTTCCTAACATGTATTCTAAAGTTTAAGAAGTCTAGCTCCTACTAAGCCTCATGCCATATCACATTTACTCTAGGTCAGTGGTCGGCAAACCTATGCTCGCGAGCCACATGTGGCTCTTTGGCCCCTTGAGTGTTCTAATGCCACTTCTTCAAAATAGACTCACCTAGGCCGAAAACCGACTTCTGCGCATGGGCCACAAAGTTTCAATCGCACTGTATGTGCACGCCCACACGTGGTATTTTGTGGAAGAGCCACACTCAAGGGGCCAAAGAGCCGCATGTGGCTCATGAGCCGCGATTTGCCGACCACTGCTCTAGGTCAATTGTTTCCTAAGTATGATTTTTAGACCAGCAACATAAATACTTCCTAGGAAAGTATTAGATACACAAATTTTTCAAGCCCCACCCAAACCTACTAAATCAGAAACTCTGCTGGAGTTCGAGGACCAATGGTATGTACTTTACCCAGCCCTCTAAGAAATTCTGATGCATGAGAGCTTGACAACCAGATTCCTGTGCTCCATCTACAGTGGCCTTTTCTTTTCTTGGAAGTAGCCATGTTAGATCCTACGTTAGAGCATATGCTGTTACCTCTGCCTGACATCTATTTCTCTTTTAAAATAGTTATTTCCTACTAGAGGCCTGGTGCACGAAATTCGTGCACGGGGGTGTGTGTCCCTCAGCCTAGCCTGCACCCTCTCCAATTTGGGACCCCTTGAGGATTGGGTCTAAACGGGCAGTCGGACATCCCTCTCACAATCCAGGACTGCTGGCTCCCAACTGCTCACCTGCCTGCCTTCCTGAGTACCCCTAACCGCTTCTTCCTGCCAGCCTGATCACCCCCTAACCACTCCCCTGCCAGCCTGATTGATGCCTAACTGCTCCCCTGCCAGCCTCTTTGACCCTAACTGCCCTCCCCTGCAGGCCTGGTCCCCCCCAACTGCCCTTCCCTGTAGGCCCGGTCGCCCCCAACTTCCCTCCTCTGCTGGCCTGGTCACCCCTAACTGCCCTCCTCTGCAGGCTTGATCACCCCCAACTGCCCTCCCTTGCAGGCCTGGTTCCTCCCAACTGCCCTCCCCTGCTGGCCATCTTGTGTCCACATGGGGGCAGCCATCTTGTGTGTTGGAGTGATGGTCAATTTGCATATTACTCTTTTATTAGATAGGATAGAGGTCTGGTGCATGGGGGGGGGGGGGTCAGCTGGTTTGCCCTGAAGGGTGTCCCAGATCAGGGTGAGGGTTCCCTTGGGGTATGGGGTGGCCTGGGCAAGGGGCCTGTGGTGGTTTGCAGGCTGGCCACACACACCTCCGGCGACCCAAGTGGAGCCCTTGGAATCTGGGTTTTTTTTATCTTCTATAATTGAAACTTTGTAGCCTTGAGCGGAGCCAAGTCTCCTGCTTGCTCCGTGGCTGCAGTCATTTTTGTTAGGATTTATTTATCTTCTATAATTGAAACTTTGTAGCCTTGAGTGGAGGCCTGGCAGGCCAGGGTGTGCGGAAAGCTTGGCTTCCTCCATTGCCAGGGAAACCCAAGCCTTCTGCTCGCTCCATGGCCACAGCCATCTTGGTTGGGTTAATTTGCATACTTGCTCCTGATTGGCTGATGAGTGTGGCTTGTGGGTATAGTGGAGTGATGTTTAATTTGCATATTACTCATTTATTAGATTGGTTTCTTTTAGATCACAACCCATTTATTGGACCTCAACTGGTCAAATGTCCCTTTGTTTTCTCTCATAGCATTTGTCTCTCTCTTTTTTTTTTTAATACTTATCACAATTTTAATGTTAGGTATATTTTTAGGTGACTGTGTAAGTATTTTCTGCCCTCCACACCTAGTAGAATGTAGGCTAGTGATGGCCAGACTATGTCTCTTATTAATCATCATTGTACCTGAAGCATTTGACACATGGCTTGGCAGAAACTCAAATATCAACACATATTTTAAATGAATGAATACTGATATATAGATTAACATGTCCATGAAACTAAATGATTTTAGTACTGTTCTGAGGGTGATAGGGTTATTTTTTCCCTGTATTTTCATTATCTTAAGTGACCATGAGTATGCATTATGAATAAGAAACAAATATATTCTAGGAGAAAACAACTACATGTCAAATATTCATAAAATTTAGACCCAAAATTAATATCTACTTATAAAGAGAATAGTCACTTTTAACAGGAAGTTTTACTCACTGTGACATTTAACTATATATGTCTACTTCACTGGGACATGGGATGCCCAGGTGTCCAGTTAAACATTATTTGTGGGTGTGTCTGTGACAGTGTTTCCAAAAAAGATTAGCATTTGAGTTAAGAAACTGAAGAAATCAGATGACCTTCTCCAATGTGCCTGTGCATCAACCAATTCCTTGAGGGCTTGAACAGAACAAAAAGGCTGAGGAAAGTTGAATACTATTGCCTGCCTAGCTGAATGGAGTAATAATCTCCTGCTCTCAGCACTCTGGTTTTAAGACTCTTAAACTTGGACTGGCGTCTACACTATCAGCTCTCAGAACTTCTAACTGCACCACCTGCTTTCTGGGCCTCCAACTAGCAGACAACAGATTGCAGAAATCCTCACCCTCCATAATCATGTGAGCCAATTCCTTATAATAAACATTATTTTATATATATCCTATTGATGCTGTTTCTCTGGAGGACTCTGATAATATATTCATCACTGCTACTGAATTTAATTTTTATGAAATAAGTATCAACTATGTCTTTGGCTGAAGTTGTGAACATTAAAAGTTAAATGATTTAAAATACTTTGTAAAACGTTATTTACATATTTATATATATCTATGGAGATACTTTAGAATATATAATTAGGTATATTAATTAAGTGTGTAAAATATGTATACAGATGTGTATATATATGTATTTATATAACATATATATGAGAAATTAAGAACATAGATTATTGCAATGACACCCAGATAAAGGAACACATTGTTACCAGCACCCCAGAAGAACCCTTCCTGCTATTTCCAGCTAGTGTCCACGGAGAATAACCATTATCCTTGACTTTTTAGAAGTACAGATTGTTTTTTCCTATTTTTAATAGTTTATGTAAATTGAACCAAACATCTACTCTTTAGTATCAAGCTTCAACAGTGTTTGTTAGATTCACTCTTCCTTTTTTTCTTTTTTATTGTTTAAACTGTTACATATGTCTCCTTTTCCCCCCATCGACCTCTTCCTGGCCACTCCCACCCCTCAGGACAAGCCCCCACCACCCCAGTGTCTGTGTCCATTGGTTATGCTAATATGCATGCATGCAAGTCCTTTGGTTGCTCTCTAATCCCCCCCTCTTTCCACTCCCCTGCCTTCCCTCTGAGGTTTGACGGTCTGTTTGGTGTTTCTCTGTCTCTGGATCTATTCTTATTCATCAGTTTATGTTGTTTATTATATTCCACATATGAGTGAGATCATGTGATATTTATCTTTCTCGAACTGGCTTATTTAGCTTAGCATAATGCTCTCCAGATCCATCCATGCTGTTGCAAATGGTAAAAGTTTTTGAAAAAGGACATACAGAAGGCCAAGAGATATGAAAACATGCTCAAAGTCACTAATCATCCGAGAGATGCAAATCAAAACGACAATGAGGTACCATCTCACCCCTGTCAGAATGGCTATCATCAACAAATCAACAAACCACAAGTGCTGGCAATGATGTGGAGAGAAAGGAACCCTCTTGCACTGCTGGTGGGAATGCAGACTGGTGCAGCCACTGTGGAGAACAGTATGGAGTTTCCTCAAAAAGTTAAAAATGGAACTCCCATTTGACCCAGTGATCTCATTTCTAGAAATATATCACAAGAAATCAGAAACACCAATCAGAAAGGATATATGCACCCCTATGTTTATAGCAGCACAATTTATAATAGCTAAGATTTGGAAAACAGCCTAAATGCCCATCAGGAGATGAGTGCATTAAAAAACTGGGATATCTACACAAAAGATTCACTCTTCTTGTTGCATGTAATTGTAGGCCATTCATTCTTAAAGCCAAATGATATTCTATTGTGTGAATGAGCAGGATTTATTTATTCTATTATTATATTGGGCATTTTGGTAGCATCAAGTATTTTGGTAAGTTAGAACTTATTGGAAATAGTATGTCTTTGAACATTTTACATGTGTTTTGAAGAATATTTGCACTTAATACTGCTATGTATATACCCAGGATTGGAATTACAGCTAGAGAATATAAATATGCTCAGATTCCAGAGATACTATCAGTTTGGTAAAATAATTGTGCAACTTACACTACAGGTTCACCAACAATTTGAATCCTGGCTGCTCCATGTTTTGCCAATATTTGTATTTCTATTTTTATTTTTATTTTTCAGGCTGCAGAGTTTCATTTCAAAATCTTTGTCACATGAAACTATTTCTCTTAAGATTATGGTGACCACTAGTATGGATTCGATTTAATATTTTATTTTTATTTTATTATTTTTTTTAAATAATTTTTTTAAATTTTTATTTTTTACATATGTGTCCTTATTCCCCCATAAACCCCACCCCCCACTTTGCCCCACCCCCTTGTTGTCTGTGTCCATTAATTAGGCTCATATGCATGCACACAAGTCCCTTGGTTGATCTCTCCACCTTACCCCCACCCTCCCCTATATTTCTATTTTTAAATTTTGTCCACTGTTGTTAGTATTTCTTCAATAAATTATCAAGCCAAACATGTTTTAAACGTTTAATATGATTTTAAATACTGAATTCAACATCTTAGGACCTAATTTTATAACTACAAACAATGATTTTAATATGAATAATACTAATTCTTTAAATCAATAAAAAATATCTTTAGTTCCTTATTTTTATGGCTGAATCATACTCCTTTGTATATAATACTACATGTCCTTCTATGTCCTTTTTTATAATGTTGAAATATTCTGAACACATTTTCTTTATACATTGATACATACTTGGGTTACTTTCATGTCTTGGCTATTGTAACCAATGCTACCATGAACAGGGAGATGCAGATATCTTTCAAGTTAGAGTTTTTGTTTCCTTTGGATTAATACCCAGAAGTGGAATTGCTGGATCATATGGTAGTTCTATTTCTAATTTTTTTTAATAACTTCCATAGTATTTTACAAAGTAGCTACACCAATGTACATTCCCACCAACAGTGTACAATATATTTTTTGGTACAATATATTTGAAAGCTACTAAGAGAGCAGATCTTAAAAGTTGTCATCACAAGGAAAAAAATTATAACTAAATGTGGTGACAGATGTTAACTAGTCTTATTGTGGTGATCATTTTGTAATATATACTAATATCTAATTGCTAAGTTGTACACCTGAAACTAATATAATGCTCTATATTATATTATATCTCAATTAAAATAATTCCTAAATGTACTGAGTGAAAATATATACCTAATCTGACTACATGTGTACATAGGTATGTAAGTGTACACATATATGTGCCTTTTTTTTGAAATATATATTAACATAGTTGATTTTTCAAACCAAGACCCCATATGGTTCACCATTTCATTATTTCCAATAATGTCAGGACAGTATAACTGTTTCTAACACTGAAATCCTCAATAACTTTGGCAATGACACCATCAGAAAAGACAGCATCTATTCATTTGAAAGATTCCCATTGAAAGGAAAAACTATTGCTGTCTTTTCTGCTATCATTCTCCGAAGTCTGAGGCAAATATCCTTTCTCATTTAGCCCTTTTTTAGATACCTCATCTTTTATGGCCTCTGGGCAAACTTCAAGATTTCTTTTTTTTAGGTTACTGGAATTAAACTAATATTGTGGGTTGGAATAATTTTCAAAATTATAATGGACACTAGTAAACCAAGAAGTCCCTCATATTGAGAAAAAGTAGGGCAGAACTACGTTTCTATGACACTAGGAATATTAGAGTGAAGCTTAAATGTATTCAGCCTGGTTTCTTGGTTGTCACTAAAATCTGGGCTTAGGGAATTATTATATAGGGAGGCTAGTTTTTCTAACCTCTCCATGAGAAAATAAAAAATTTCACTATTCTACTTATTAATAATAGAGCTGCAAATCTGCTTGGGGGAATGTTTTCTAACTATACTGTCTTAAAAAATTCAGTGTCCATTACCACCGTTCCAATTAGAGCCCATACTGTTACCTGGGGGAAAAAGCAATGGATTTCTAAAAGGTCTCCTCATTCCTGGAAACTCACAAGTCACATTCATCCTATGTGTCTCTGCCAGATTAGTTTTCTAGATCCACAATTCCATGATCTTCTCCCAGGAACTTTTGATGTATTAACAAATCAAATTTGTTCAGTCTCCTAAGTCTATTCTCTGAATATGACAACTGACTTTCCACTTGTTCTCTCTCTCTCTCTCTCTCTCTCTCTCTCTCTCTCTCTCTCTCTCTAATTTCTATAGAAGATACTCTGAGCCACTCTCTGGGTTTGTAAAGTTGAATCTCCCTTTAAGACCAATCTCCAATGCCACGTATTCCAATTAATCTTGCTGGATTCTTCCAAAGGATTACAACCTCTCACAATCAAAATTTAAATGTCATTGTGTATACATACTGCATGAAATTTATCATATTTTACTTAAATTCATAGTTATTTTCTAGGATCAAGTTTCCTTAGAGCTTGCATATTCCAACCATCCTTATATTTGTTCAACACATTATACTACTCTACAAAATCTTTATCAAGAGTTCAGTACATTTTGAGACATATTATAGGCTTTCCATTTATTCTCACTATAAATGCCTTAGTTCATATTCTTGTTACTTACTAAAATATTGACTTAAATATAATTAGTATATACAAAGGAATAAATGGTATTGTTTCAATACAATCAGTTTCTGAGAGCCAAGGCAAGAGTTAGTGTTATTAAATTTTTCTCACAGGAAGAGATACAAAGTGTCAGAGCACACAGCAGGAGCTCTGCAGGAGGTCTGGTGCTCTGAGCTATTCTGAATGGCTGTGAGTCCATGTATTCTTCTAAATGCTCCTATCTGACAATGCCAGGGCTGGTTCCTGCTTGAACCCTGCCCACTGTACTAACTTTTGGGAACTTAGTCCAAGTTCCTCCTTTATCTTCTGCTCACTAGACAGCAGGTGTTGGGTCTGAGCCCCTCTGCCTGGGGCTGGGCCTCCTAAGACGCTGGGTCTTAGACAGAGAAGCCATGAGAGGTTGTGGGTATATAAGAACTAGAGGCCCAGTGCACGAAATTTGTGCAGGGAGGGATGTCCCTCAGCCCGGCCTGCACCCTCTCACAATTCGGGACCCCTTGGGGGATGTCTGACTGCCGGTTTAGGCCTGATCCCACAGCAGTCGGACATCCCTCTTGCATCTGGGACTGTTGGCTCCTAACCACTCACCTGCCTGCCTGCCTGATTGCCCCAACCCCTCTGACTGCCTGGCTGATCGCCCCTAACCGCCTCTGCCTCAGCCTTGGTGGCTTCGTCCAGACGGACATCCAGCTGTCTGGTCTAATTAGCATATTACACTTTTATTATTATAGACTAGGGGCCCGGTGCATGAAATTCGTGCACTGGGGGTCAGGGGTCCCTCAGCCCAACCTACTCCCTCTCACATACTGGGAGCCCTCAGGGGATGTCCTACTGATAGCTTAGGCCACGCCCCACAGGGAGCGTACCTAACACTCAGTCTTGCCTCCCTTTGTGGGAGGCAACCGGGCTGGTCAGGGGAAGGCACCAGCCCCATCACCCCACTGCTGCAGCCACTGTCAGTCACCACAGCCATCAAGGTGTTTTCATCAACATGGACTCCAGTGCCTTCACCAAGAAAAAAATGACAACTTCCTTTAGGCATTTTCAAGATGTGTCTTTCATAGGATATGGATTTCTTTATTTATTTTTTATCCTCACCTGAGGGTATGTTTCCACTGACTTTTAGAGAATGTGGAAGAGAAAGGGAAAGACAGAGAGAAACACTTTGATTGGTTGCCTCCTGCATGAGCCCTGATCTGGGCCCCGGCCAGGGAGGAGCCTGCAACCTAGGTACATGCCTTTGATCAGGATCAAACCCAGACCCTCCTGTCTACAGGCTGAGGCATTATCCACTGAGTCAAACCGGCTAGGGCAGGATATGACATTTCTTAGCCTTCCAGCAGCGGACTTCATTTTCAGAAGTGTGGTGGAAAAACCCTAGATCACCTTTTTGGATTCTTATTACCCAAGTTACTAAGAATATTACCAGTGGCATACAGGAAGCTTAGCCAATGTGCCGTCAGAAAAGGTGTTTCCTCTATAGTTCACACCAATGGAGGGCTGGGCCCTGCCCAGGCCTAAAGCCTCTGGCTGAAGCTTTAGGCCTGGGCAGGCCCTTCCAGCTCCCTCTGATCACCGGCTCAGCCCCTGCCCAGGCCTGTCCAGACCGAAAGCCTCTTGGGCAGGAGTGGACCCCCAGCTCCCTACAATCAATCACAGGGGGTCCCCTCCTGCCCAGGCTGAAAGCAGACCCCCAGCTCCCTGCCCAGGTGATCAATCGCAGGGGGTATGCTGGTGTACCAGGTTGAAGAAACCCCCAGCTCCCTGCAATCAATTGCAGGGGGTCCACTCATGCACCAGGCCAAAAGCCTCTGGAGCGGACACCCAGCTCCCCACTTTCGAAGGCAGGGGGTCCGCTTGCCACGCCCACCATCCAATCAGAGCAAGGAGCTGGGTGTCCACCACGCCCACCATCCATCGAAAGCGGGGAGCTGGGTGTGTGCTCCAGCTCCAGGCCAAAATCCTCCGGCGGAGGCTTTCGGTCTTGTGCCAGAACGGACCCCAGCTCCCTTTAATCCATCTCAGGGGGTCAGCTCAGGGCGCCTGTGTATGCAAATTAACCGCCATCTTTGTCAGGTTTATTTGCATACTCGCTCTGATTGGATGGTGGGTGTGGCTTGGATGGTGGGCGTGGCTGGTGGGCGTGGCTTAATCGTAGCGAAGGTGCAGTCAATTTGCATATTACTGTTTTATTAGGTTGGATAAGTCTTTATTGCAGAAGGCAGTGGCCATAAAGCCATCAGATAAGAATAGTCCCTACAGCCACGTCTATACAGGTAGGCAGCCGGACAATGGCTGGTGAGCATATACGTATATTTCCCATAAAAGAGCATCAGTATCTGTACCCACAGCTATTATCTGAGCAGCTGCACGCTGCCTTCTAGACTCACCGCCTCACATCATGGTGGTACCTGAGCTCTCCGACTCAGCAGCTTCTCCAGTCTCTCCTGCCCAGCTGCTTTCTCTAGCAGACTTCTTTACACACTTCATCCTAGCTGTTCTCTCTCCATACTCCAGCAGACTTCTCACTCCCACCTCAGCCTACTCCGCTAACTAGCTGGTCAGTAACCTACTTTTACACTATTTAGACAAAGAAGGCTTCGTGCCAATAGTGACATCAATCACATTTGCTACAGAAGGGCACAGTGTACCTTGTCTCCTTGCACCCGCTCATGATATCTTGGCCTGATTAGGATTCCCAGGCTCAAAGTCCTTGAACATCCCGTTTAGGCTCATGCCTAGAGTGGCCTTTGGTCATTCTGGTGTATTGATAACAAGGCCTTTGTGCTCCCACCAGCCTTGACTATCTGGGGACCTGGCATGGTTCCCACACAGTTAGCCAGGAACCACCCATTTGACAAAAACAAACATTAAGAGATGGTTCCCAGACCTGAATGAGAAGAGATGGTCCTGGATGCTGTAAAATTATCTTCACAGACACTGACTGAATGAGAAACAAGTACAAAAGTACCTGTCTACCAATTATTCTAACTATCAGTAACTCACTATGAACCCATCATTTATTAAAATTTTAATCAATTTGCTTATATAAACAGGGGCCTCTCAAAAATTATTTACTGGAGTCCTACATATGTATATTCTAGGTAAGACCCTATTTATATTTTTAAAAATATTTTATGTTCTGTTTTTGCTATATTTTTAGGTCTCTTATCCTCTATTCTTCATTTTTCTCACATGCTTCATTATGGTAATTTTCTTCAGACTTAGTATCCAGATTGAGAATTCTCTTTTCTGTGTACTTAATCAGATGCTAAAACTTTCCTTTGATATCCTATACCAGGTTATTTAATTTTTTGGTTCAAGTATATCTATTTGTCATTTTTAGGAATCTTCTATGTCCTTTTTTATAATGTTGAAATATTCTGAAGCTCTCAACTTGGGATTTTTTTTTTCTCTTTAAGCATAGTAGGCATATTATTTTATTAATTACTATGTCTGATAACTAAAATTGGGACCTGTGTTGGTGATATTGTGCAGTTTCTGTTCATTTTTCTCACTTTTTCATGTACCTAGTTATTTTCATTATTTTGACAATCTTTATTTGAAACATTTGTTTCCAGATATAATTTAAGAGTGAGATTGGTAGATTTAGATTTATTTCCAGCAGATGCTCAGAGGCACCAACAATTAGTAATTACTTCTCCACCTTTAGGATTAGAAGTTTTTGAAGGTGATTTCATTCTCTACTAGGACAATACTATTTTCTATTTTATTCTTTTTTCTATGATGCAACTTTCAGGATTCTAACACAAAGCACATGAGGTTTGTCATAACCCACACCTTGGCTAGCTCTGTATTCCGACTCACACTCTCAGAACACTGTGAATATGTCAAAAATAACTTCTTAGATGTTCAGATACCTGCTGGTCTTCTCCAGACTGACAAAAATCCCCAGGGGAAATATCATCCTCGAATGCCAAACTCGCTTCTCTAGATCTCAGCTGTCTTCTCCTAGACCTTGGCTTGGAAACATTTCTAGGCTTTTTTAGTGGGAGAACTGTTCCAAATTATGGCCCCACCATTAGAGAAGATAGAAATCACTATTCACTTTCTAGAAAAAGCTTGGGAAGTAGGGTATTTTTTTTTCTTTCTCTCTCTCTAGCATAATAAACCAAAAACTAAAATTCATAATTTTTAAGTTACTTACCCAAGGTTACATGGTGGTAAGTGGCAGTTATGACTCAATCTTATCTCTTCAGTTACTTTTTTTGTGTCCTTGTCTCTATATCTGACTTATTTCCATAATATTTTAGCTGGTCATTCCTTTAATTAACTATGAATATGTATAACTTGACCACTAGAATTTTCTCAGTTTTCTAAATTGTATTCATGCTATTACATATTTTTATTCCATATGCTATTTACCTTTTTGCTTATTTATTTACCCAAATTTCATTGTGAGGATGGTAATGTGGAAGGCTAACACCTAATGACAATGAATACTTGTTGAAAAAATATATTAATAAATATAGGGACTATATTATGATAATGGAGTCATTAGTTTAGAGAATTATTCTGATTTTATGGATGATTTTCCAAGATATATTGATTAGTATTGTGAGATCAGGTAAGAAAGTCAGGCAAACAAAATGGCTGGCCAGGAGGGACAATAACTAAATAATTTCACCTTACTCTCTCACTTTGGGAAATGAAAAAATATATACTGGAATATGTACTCTAAAAGGTCTTATGAATAATAGAAAAAAAATAATAAACTGATAGACCAGATTATATATTCTGAACTTGTGTCAAATGATGTCAAAGCAATTGGCTCATTTCATCAGATTAGTGGACTACTCAATGCAATTTATACCTCATAATAGAAGGATTTACTTGTTTATTTTTGTCTTACTTCCAGTACCTGCTTTGATCTTGTGTGTTTAGAACTGCAACTTTTAAGTGTAATATTCATAATAGTGTATCCAATTTAGAAATTTTGCACAGAGCATGAACTTAAAAAATTCAACTTTCACTAACTTTTATCCTTTGTAAGATACAGCTTGTGGGGGGAAATATGACTGAACCAAGTTTTTGTCATAACACTCCTTTCTAACTCTCTCTTCCTGTTGAATTTTAACTGCTTTTCCCTTGACATTTCAAAGTTATGTGTCCTGATTTGAAAATCAAGACTGGTCTAATTGCAGGGTTTTGTTTGTTTTGTTTTTACAGAATTTCATTTTGGTGCTGTTTTCTGTTATACTCATCTCTCTCTTTTTTTTTAATGACTTATTTTTCTTTTTAAGATTTACTTGCCAACACATCGGTACTTAATTATTTTAAAGTGGTTTTTGTTGCTTTATTGAAGATTTGCACTAATCGTTTATTTGTAAAACAAAACTCAGAAATCTAGAAAACTCTAACAGGAAATAATTAGTTTTCAGTATATGGAATTTAGCATTTTGTATGTAGAGGTGGTGATTTTCTCAATTAAGTGATACTCTATCTTTAGAGAAGGCTAAAAATAAGAATAATTCATTTGGAAAACACATCTTGGTTTTATGCTAAATTTAGGAAAACTTTGAATGACATGGATTTATCTGACTTCTTATTTATCCATGCTTTTCACATTACTTGCACCAATAATATTCAAAGTGGAAGCTGTTCATCCTAGTGTGCATACAAGGTGAGGTATTGGTATGCAGGAGGCAAACATGAGAATGCCTTTTCATATTTTTATCTTTCATCTCATCCTTTAAATTTTTGTATTCCCTCTATATTGAATACCAGAGAGTACTGCATCTTTGTTCAACAGATTTAAAAGCCCAAATATCATGAAAACCATTTAACTTGGGTAACCTTCAGAATGAAGGGGCAGATGTAGAATATTAATATATTGGGTGAAAATTTTTAGATACCATAAGAAGTTTTGTGCTTATATAGGAAGAATATATATATATATATATATATATATATATATATATATATATATATATATATTATATATAACTTCAGAAAGCTGTCAGTGGGACTCTGATAATAACACTTACTGTCAAACTTATCATACCTCAATTATGTTAACACCTTCTTTTGAAGATTTCTTTTTAACATGAAAAACACAATTTATTATAAAAGGTCTTTCCATGAAGCTGAAAGTATTCAAAATCCTCCAATAGACTGCTCTTAAGAAAACTATAGTCATAAAACCTTTATATTTCTACCACAAACAACTTAGTTTCACTTTGCTGTGAGAACAAATAACAGTAAAAGTGTAGCTGGAAGGATACGCAGCCATCATATATGAATTTTATAGCACCTGAATCAATTCTTTTGAGGCTTCCTGAAAATCCCTTCAGAATCTCCAACCAAAGATTCTCCCAGCTCCTCAGGCATTACATTGCCATGCTTTACAAATCCATTTGTTGTTGGTTCACTTATACATTCTCTGTTTTATGCATTATTTCTGATCCTTGCTTTTCTATCTTTCTATTGCTGAACACCATTAGCTCTTTTCTTATTCTCTCAAGACATCTATGAGGTGTTAATGAAGATAGATTCTTTCATAATTCTGAATATTAATGGCCAAGAGGCTGAGACTATTGGTTACATTGAAATCTGTGCATTTCCTATTATTTATACTCTTCTATATCTGTAAATACCTATGAAAAATGCTATGTAAACACTCATTGCTGCTCAACTTCTATATTTATTTGCTATAGAGTACATTTGTGTGTATGTATGTATATTGTTAGCCTTTTGTCAAAGTAACCATGTTGAAGAAAAAGATTGTATATACCACCTTCCATGCCTTTGCCTTCCTTTCACCCCAGCTGTGTTCCTACTCGTCTTTCCTCTTCCATGGACCACATTCATCAGGAATGTTTCTCACATATGAATCCTGTCTTCCATTTCACTGGAAATTGTGTATTCTCTCCTTGTTATCTGATGTAAAAAGAAGTAGATATGCTACCTAATAAAAGAGTAATATGCAAATTGACCCTAACTCCACTACACCCACAAGCCACGCCCATAAGCCGTGGAGCAAATATGCAAATAAACCCAACCAAGATGGCTACAGCCACAGAGAGCGGGAGGGAGGCTTGGGTTTCCCCAGCAACAGAGGAAGCCAAGCTTTCCACCTGCCCTTGGCGGCCTAAGCCTCCACTCAAGGCTACAAAGTTTCAATTATAGAAGGTAAACAAATCCAAACAGAAATGGCAGCAGCTACAGAGCTGGAAAGAGCAGGAGGCAAGGGTTTCCCCTGGCAATGGAAGAAGCAAAGCTTTCCACACACCCTGGCCGGCTCAGGCCTCCACTTAAGGCTACAAAGTTTCAATTATAGAAGATACACAAACTTCCCCAAAAATGGCTGCCAGTCACGGAGCGAGCAGGAGGCTTGGCTCTGCTCAAGGCTACAAAGTTTCAATTGTAGAAGGTAAATAAATCCCAGATACCAGGGCCTCCACTTGGGTCACCAGGGGGCGTGGCTGACCTGAAAACCATAACAGGCCCCTCGCTCAGGCTGCCCCATGCCCCAAGGGAACCCCCACCCTGAACCAGGACACCCTTCAGGGCAAACCAGCTGGCCCCCACCTGTGCACCAGGCCTCTATCCTATCTAATAAAAGAGTAATATGCAAATTGACCATCACTCCAACACACAATATGGCTGCCCCCATGTGGTCAAAGATCCTGCCTCCATGTGCACACAAGATGGCCGCTACAAGATGGCCAGCAGGGGAGGGTAGTTGGGAGGGACCAGGCTTGCAAGGGAGGGCAGTTGAGAGGTACCAGGCAAGCAGGAGAGGGCAGTTAGGAGGGACCAGGCCTGCAAGGGAGGTCAGTTGAGAGGGACCAGGCCTGCAAGGGAGGGCAGTTGGAGGCTATCAACCCTGAAGGGGGGGCAGATAGGGGTGACCAGGCCGGCAGAGGAGGGACGTTGGGGGCAAACAGGCTGGCAGGGGAGCAGTTAGGCATCAATCAGGCTGGCAGCAGAGTGGTTAGGGGGTAGTCAGGCTGGCAGGCAGAAGTGGTTAGGAGCAATCAGGAAGGCAGACAGGTGAGCAGTTGGGAGCCAGCAGTCCTGGATTGTGAGAGGGATGTCCGACTGCCCGTTTAGACACGATCCTGGTAGGATCGGGCCTAAACGGGCAGTCAGACATCCCTTGAGGGGTCCCAGATTGGAGAGGGTGCAGGCTGGGCTGAGGGACACCCCTTCCCTTCGTGCACGAATTTCATGCACCGTGCCTCTAGTATTAAATATAAGAAGATACTCCTCAATCAAAGAATATTATCTTGCTTACAGTCTCAGAGTTCAGAGAGAAAATATTGACACAGGACATTGCATCATCATCTATAAATGTGTTTGTGCTATAGATCATTCAAATATATTTTTGGACTCTTGGTCCAACAGTTGGCAATATTGCTATTTTGAGTTGGGTCTAGGAGAATTTATGCTACTCTTCAAATGCAACTAAAAAGTATCATATATCACAAATCTTTTTGCCTAATATTTTGTCATACCTGCCGTTTGGTAAAAGTTATGTATTTTTGTTATTATTATTATTAATACTCACCCAAGGATATTTTTTCCATTGTTTTTTAGAGAGAGTAGAAGGTAGGGAAGGAGAGGGAGAGAGAGTTAGAAACATTGATGTTAGAGAGACACATCAATTGGTAGCCTCCCACATGCACTCAGACCATGGCCAGTATCCAACCTTTAAACCAGGTACACGCTCTTGACTGTGAATTGAAGTGGGCCAACACTTCAATTATTGAGCCACACTGGCCAGGACAGTAGTTAGTTATGCATTTTTCAAAATAATTAAATTTCCAGCCATACCAACAAACAAGCCTCTGTAAGCCATTTTCCTGTTGGTTAACTTTTTGCAATTGATGACTCCTGTTTTCTATATGTCTGATTGTCTATATTTTCTAATTCAGGTGTTACTACCACAGAACAGAAATGACATTATTAGCATAGTTATACCTCTTGTATCTATTGTAGATATAATTAATCATGATACTTTCTCACACTAGCAATGTTAAGTCTAAAACTCAACCTTGCTGGAATCACTATCCATTTGTCAGAGTGGCATGTAAACTAAAATGTATTAGCCATCTTTGTCATAGGGACTATATTTTCCAAAAATGCATCTCCTAAAATCCATATTTACTAAATACTAAAGTAGTATTTAAATAGTATTTACATTTATGAGAAAAGGCAACTTATGTATCATTTAAAAATTATATTCATTTTTTGTTTTTGAAATAATGTATTATATTCTTGGTTTATAAATAAGTAAAAAAGAGGAAGCAAGAACACAGTATGGGCTTTCTCTATTTCTTATAGCCTTTCCTTTATATCAGACTCGTCTGAGGAGGTACAATTTTAAATTTTTTTTAATTTTTTCAAGTGATCTAACCATGAAGAAAGAAACAGCTGATGCTGCAAATTCAAAGAAAGAAAGAGTAAGCAGAGTATTTGGATTTTTTTCTCTCAGTGCCCTCTTTTTCTACTGTTCTTTCTATTTCCCTATATTCATTTTTAAAAAAATTAAAAGTAATTTCACAATCAAAAATGAGTTTGTGATGACAAATGCTAACAACAAATCAATTCTTTTCTCCAGAGTAGGCATATTTACTTCAGATTATATAGCTACGAAACTTGAAGTACAGGAACACCTGATGGAAAAGGGTTACTACTGTGTCATCTGGAACATGCTTTTATTTCAGCTTTTAGGATAAAGTATAAGTTAGAGGAGACTAGAGAAATCTTTTAACTTCTGGTTTTCCCTTTTAGCAAGAGCAATCATGGAGAAAATTATGATCATTATCTAGGACATTCATTTAGTAACACAACCCGCAGGAAGCAACTTCTGGGCATATTTACCTGAGGAGAAAGGCCCAGTGGTATCAACCATACATGTCCTTCTCTTCTCAAAGGAAAACATAGTCGATCAAAAAGATTTTCATAAGAAATTAAAGAAGCAGGGTCAGGCTTCACCAGAGGCCTTCAGAAAGTTTCTGATGCTTAAAGAGTACCTGAAATGTTTTTCCTCAGTTCGTTGTGGCAACCTACTTCACCAAATAGAGCAAAAGCAGAAGCTGCCAAGCCACTCAAAAGCTAGGTTCCGTGTCAAAGCAGGTCACGTTTTCAGGCCATGTTCAAGGGTTGGGGAATAGACTTCACTTCTTGACAAGAGAGGTGGGCACACACGTACAGGGAAGGGGAAAAATTGTTAACAGCCATATTCAGAATCTGCCTATCACATGTCCTAATCTGTATGGGAAATTCCATTAAAGGCTCTAATTTCATTTCATTTCAGCTGAATGACTATATCCTTATTAATTTACCTTATTAAATAAAGTGAATATCTTTTAAAACCAATCAGACCTGCCAAATATAGAAAATTTTCTAGCATCTAAATATTTTAAAAGGTCTGAGTAGTTTGTGTGCAGAATTATACTTGTATTAAATATATATCTAATTCATCAAAATATATTATTTACAAGAATATAATCCTATTTTAGAATCTCATTTCTTACAAAAAAGTTTGGTTTATATTTACTTCTGAGCTAGTCCAATTTAAAGCCCTGCCATTCTAGTTTCAACAATAGCTTTCAACTCTATGTCAGAAATGCTCTACTTTAACTACTGGTCACCACTGCAAATTCTTGGAATACTGCCACTGTTCCTTCAGTATTCCAAAGTGCCACTAATACCAGACTTGCATTGAAGGTTTAAGGGTAAAAGGACATACAAAGAATTTTGTAATTAAATTCCAATCTTACCAATGCTGCAAATACTAGTAAACCCATTATTCATTGCCACAAAAACCGTCTCACTTGCTATGGCCAACTCTTTAGCCTTAACTTCTGGACACATTGTCAATGAGCATACTTTCTCTTCACAGAGACCCTGCTTTTTCTTTTTTTCTAAGGTTTCCCACCTGAGAAGTTGCCACAAAAAAACAGAATAACTAAAGTCAGAAAACTCCTGATTTAAAATCCTCTCTTAAGTCTAAGATAGGAAGTAAAACATTGCAACATGATATATTCCAATGAGCAGCAAATCATCCAGACAAGTGTCAATGTTCTCTATCTCCTTTCTTCCTTTTAATAAAAATGTTTTATTGAGATTATAATTCACATGCTATGCAATGTACCCATTTAAAGCACACAATTCAATGTTTCAGTATACAGCAATCACTACAATTTTATTTTATTTTATTTTATTTAATACTAGAGGCCCGGTGCACGAAATTCGTGCACTGGGGAGGGTGTCCCTCAGCCCAGCTTGCACCCTCTCTAATATGGGACCCCTCGGGGGATGTCCAACTGCAGGTTTAGGCCCGATCCCTGTGGAATCGGGCCTAAACCTGCAGTTGGACATCCCTCTCACACGGATCGCCCCAGGCACCCCAGGGAGCGGCCACGCCCCCATGCCACGCCCCCTGGGGTGCCGATCGCCCCAGGCACCCCCGGGGAGCGGCGGCACGGGTGCGGCCACGCCCCCCCAGGGTGCCGATCGCCCCAGGCACCCCCGGGGAGCGGCCACGCCCCCTTGCCATGCCCCCAGGGGGTGCCGATCGCCCCAGGCACCCCCGGGGAGCAATGGCAGGGGCGTGGCCACGCCCCCCCGGGGTGCCGATCGCCCCAGGCACCCCTGGGGAGCGGCCACGCCACTATGCCACGCCCCCCCGGGGGTGCCCATCGCCCCAGGCAAACCTGGGGAGCGGCCACGCCCCCATGCCACGCCCCCCAGGGTGCCGATTGCCCCAGGCACCCCCGGGGAGCGGCAGCATGGGCGCGGCCACGCCCTCCGGAGTGCCGATCACCCCAGGCACCCCCAGGGAGCGGGCACGGGCGCGGCCACGCCCCCCCCCAGGGTGCCCAAGGCCCAGGCACCCCCGGGGAGCAGCGGCACGGGCGCGGCCACGCCCCCCCGGGGTGCCGATCACCCAGGCACCCCCGGGGAGCGGCAGCATGGGCAGGGCTACGCCCCCCGGGGTGCCAATCGCCCCAGGCACCCCCGGGGAGCAGCTGCACGGGCGTGGCCACGCCCCCCGGGGTGCCGATCACCCCAGGCACCCCCGGGGAGTGGCAGCAGGGGCGCGGCCACGCCCCCCCGGGGTGCCGATCGCCCCAGGCACCCCCGGGAAGTGGCAGCAGGGGCGCGGCCACGCCCCCCGGGGTGCCGATCGCCCCAGGCACCCCCGGGGAGTGGCAGCAGGGGCGCGGCCACGCCCCCCCGGGGTGCCGATCACCCTAGGCACCCCCGGGGAGCAGCTGCACGGGCGTGGCCACGCCCCCCGGGGTGCCGATCGCCCCAGGCACCCCCGGGGAGTGGCAGCAGGGGCGCGGCCACGCCCCCCCGGGGTGCCGATCGCCCCAGGCACCCCCGGGGAGTGGCAGCAGGGGCGCGGCCACGCCCCCCGGGGTGCCGATCGCCCCAGGCACCCCCGGGGAGTGGCAGCAGGGGCGCGGCCACGCCCCCCGGGGTGCCGATCACCCTAGGCACCCCCGGGGAGCAGCTGCACGGGCGTGGCCACGCCCCCCGGGGTGCCGATCACCCCAGGCACCCCCGGGGAGCAGCTGCACGGGCGCGGCCATGCCCCCCCGGGGTGCCGATCGCCCCAGGCACCCCCGGGGAGCAGCTGCACTGGCGTGGTCACGCCCCCCGGGGTGCCGATCACCCCAGGCACCCCCGGGGAGCAGCTGCACGGGCGTGGCCACGCCCCCCGGGGTGCCGATCACCCCAGGCACCCCCGGGGAGCAGCTGCACGGGCGCGGCCACGCCCCCCCGGGGTGCCGATCGCCCCAGGCACCCCCGGGGAGCAGCTGCACGGGCGTGGTCACGTCCCCCGGGGTGCCGATCACCCCAGGCACCCCCGGGGAGCAGCTGCACGGGCGTGGCCACGCCCCCCCGGTGCCTATCACCCCAGGCACCCCAGGGGAGCAGCTGCACGGGCGTGGTCACGCCCCCCGGGGTGCCGATCACCCCAGGCACCCCCGGGGAGCGGGCACAGGCGCGGCCACG
The DNA here is from genome assembly GCF_951640355.1 of Cnephaeus nilssonii. Classification (NCBI taxonomy): domain Eukaryota; kingdom Metazoa; phylum Chordata; class Mammalia; order Chiroptera; family Vespertilionidae; genus Cnephaeus; species Cnephaeus nilssonii. The sequence goes on along the minus strand of NC_137072.1, from coordinate 34,321,669 downwards.
CCCCCCCGGGGTGCCGATCACCCTAGGCACCCCCGGGGAGCAGCTGCACGGGCGTGGTCACGCCCCCCAGGGGTGCCTATCACCCCAGGCACCCCCAGGGAGCGGTCACGGGCGCGGCCACGCCCCCCGGGGTGCCGATCACCCCAGGCACCCCAGGGGAGCAGCGGCTCGGGCGTGGCCACTGGGCACCGCCATCTTGATTTTATCAACGGTCGACAGGCCACCCGGAGTCCCGCCCTCAGCCTCCGCTGGCCCAATCATGGGCATAGCGGAGGTGCGGTCAATTTGCATGTTTCTCTATTATAAGGTAAGATATTTTATTGATTTTTTACAGAGAGGAAGGGAGAGGGATAGAGAGATAGAAACATCGATCAGCTGCCTCCTGCACACCCCCCACCAGGGATGTGCCCGCAACAAAGGTACATGCCCTTGACTGGAATCGAACCTGGGACCCTTCAGTCCGCAGGCTGATGCTCTATTCACTGAGCCAAACCGGTTTCGGCACTACAATTTTATTTTAATATATTTCCTTTTCATCTCCCCTAAAAAAACCTCATACCCATTAGGTGCCACTCTCCATTTCCCTCCCCGCTCTCCTATCTTTCACCCTAACCAACCACTAATCTATATCTATGTATTTGCCTATTCTAGATATTTTATATATTACTAGAGGCCTGAGGCATAAAATTCATGCAAGGGGCTCAGCCCTCGCAGGTCCAGCTGCCTTGGCCCTCACAGCCCCGGCTTCATCTGGAAGGTTGTCTGGATGGGCGTTCTGCTGTTCTTTCTAATTAGCATATTAGCTCTTTATTATATAGGATAGCTTCTTTCACTTAGATAACTTGAGGTTCATCTATATTGTAATATAATTGAATTTTTTCATTTTTATTGCAGAATAGTATTTCATTGTTTGGATATACAATATTTAGTTTATCTATTTGGCTATTATGAATAGTGCTGCCACAAACACTTGTAAGTATTTCTATGGACATATTTTCTTTTTTATTGGGTATTTTTTTATTGGGTGTGATTGCTGAGTCATGTGGTAACTCTATATTGAAAATTTTGAGGAATTTTATTGCTGTCTTCTACAGTGGCTGCACCAGTTCACATTCCCACCAGCAATGCATGAGGGTTCTAACTTCTCCACATCTTTGTTAATACTAGTCATTGTCCATCTTTTTGCTTATAGCCATCATAGTAGGCATTAAATATTCCTTTTCTATTAAGATTTTAAAAGTATTTTTTCAATCAAAAATAATGAGATGGTTACTTGTGAGGTTATACTAACTTCAATGACAAATAACTCTCAAAATAACTTTAGCTTAACAAAATAAAGGTTTATTTTGTGCTCATATTAGAGTATAATGTGGGTAACAGAGTGGCTGGGTGGGTAGAAAATGGGGCTGCAGTCACCTAGGAACCTTCCTTATATCACTGGTTCTGCCATCCTTTCTACAGAGAAAGACATCCAGCCAACATGGAGGTCTACTTAGGAAGAGTTAGGAAATAGCCTATAAATGCTGTACGTCATCTATCCATATTTCATTCCTCAGAATATTTCTCTCACCACACTCTCAGGAAAGATGGAAATCTATCTTTGTTCAGTGTCCAAAAGGTAAAAAAATTAAAATTGAAGAACATACCAGATTTTCTCTGCCACCATACACATGGGAGCACAGAACAGTTCCACTAAAACAATGCTCTTGATAACAGTAACTTTCGTTTCTAATATATTTTTTCCTTTTTATTGAACTTATTGGGGTGACACTAGTTAACAAAATAATACAGGTTTCAGGTACACAGTTTTACAACACATCATCTATATACTGTATTATGTGCTTACCACTCCAAATTAAGTCTCCGTCCATCACCATTTATCCCCCCTTTATGTTCCCCTCTTCTCCTCCCCCTCCTCATTCCCTTTTTTCCCTGGAATCATCACACTATTGTCCCAATCCATGAGTTTGTTGTTTTTTGGTGTGTTTTTTTTTTCCTATTTTGCTCAATCCCTCCACTCCCCAGCCAGCCCTAGCCGCAACAGCTGTCAGTTTGTTCTCTATAAGTCCGTCAATATTTTGCTTGTTTATTTTGCTTATTAGATTCCACATCTGAATGAAATCATCTGATGCTGACTGATAGAAACCCATTGTGTGATCTAGAGATTAATTGTTAAATATTTCTAATAACAGTTCTTCATCACATGGCTTCTATTCCAAAATTTTAACTGCCTTTTGATGTAAAAGAATCTTTAAAACCCATGTTATTGTGATGTAATTTAATGTGATGTAATTTAATGGCCTCTGGAATTATTAAAGAATCCATTGCACACACTGAAAAAAATCCTCTGTGAATGTTTGTTTTTTAAACTCTCTAAATATGGTGTCTAAACTATTATTATACTGGAAAGTAAGATAACGTGCCCACAATTAAAGTTTACTAGGTTATTTTGTATTGAACTGCTGTTTGCAATACAGGTTGTAACCTGATTGTGTCCATAAATATATTTACTAAGCTTTTAAACTGGTCTTATTGGCTTTATAAACACAGAAATCTTCAATCCTATTTAATAAAAGAGTAATATGCAAATTGACCATACCTCTGCTACACCCAGAAGTCATGCCCACCAGCCAATCAGGAGCAAGTATGCAAATTAACCCAACCAAGATGGCTGCAGCCACAGAGCGAGCAGGAGGCTTGGGTTTCCCCAGCAATGGAGGAAGCCAAGTTTCCCACACACCCTGGTCGGCCATGGACTCAACTCAAGGCTACAAAGTTTCAATTATAGAAGATAAATAAATCCCAACAAAAATGGCAGCATCCACAGAGCTGGAGAGAGCAGGAGGCTTGAGTTGCCCCTGGTGAGAAAGGAAGCCTAGCTTCCGCAGCCCTGGCCTGCCTTGGTCTCCACTCCAGGCTACAAAGTTTTAATTATAGAAGATAAATAAATCCCAGATCCCAGAGCCTCCGCTTGGGTTGCCGGGGGGCCGTGGCTGGCCTGCAAACCACCACTGGCCCCTCACCCAGGCTACCGCATTCCCCAAGGGAACCCCCACCCTGATCTGGGACACCCTTCAGGGCAAACCAGCTGGCCCTCACCCGTGCACCAGGTCTCTACCCTATCTAATAAAAGAGTAATATGCAAATTGACTATCACTCCAACACACAAGATGGCTGCCCCCATGTGGTCAAAGATGGCTGCCCCCATATGGACACAAGATGGCTGCTACAAGATGGCCAGCAGGAGAGGGTAATTGGGAGGGACCAGGTCTGCAAGGGAGGGCAGTTGTAGGTGATCAGGCCAGCAGGGGAGTGCAGTTAGGGGTGACCAGGCCAGCAGAGGAGGGAAGTTGGGGGAACCAGGCCTTCAGGGGAAAGCAGTTAGGGGCAAACAGGTTGGCAGGGGAGCAATTAGGCATCAATCAGGCTGGCAGGGGAGTGGTTAAGGGGTGATCAGGCTGGCAGGCAGAAGCGGTTAGGGGCAATCAGGAAGGTAGGCAGGGGAGCAATTGGGAGCCAACAGTCCTGGATTGTGAGTGGGATGTCCAACTGCCCGTTTAGGCCCGATCCCGGATCGGGCCTAAAAGGGCAGTCGGAATCCCTTGAGGGGTCCCAGATTGGAGAGGGTGCAGGCTGGGCTGAGGGACACCCCCCCCCCCCGTGCACGAATTTCATGCACCGGGCCTCTAGTGGTATTATAATAGTCTATGGAGTGAATCTTGTATATTCAAATTTTATATAAATATATAATAATATTATTACCAGAACCCTATGTAATAACTGTTGGATATAAATTTGGCTCTTTATGTAAAGATTCAGATTTTAAACCCTTCAATTTAAGAAGCTTTTTATTTGCAGATGGACAAATTAAATTGTTGTTTCTTAAAAATATTCATATGCCATACAGAGTTTTAGAAGTGTGTTATACTATTGTTTTTAAAGATATATATTTATATTTATATTTCTGCTAGGATTTCCAGCACTTATTAGTGAATATTTTTTTTTATTTCTACCTTTTTGCCTTTATTTAAACTAGATTTAATTATATTTTTTACCTTGTCTTTATTTCAATTCTTCTGTGTTAGAGTATACCTTGTAAACTTTACCAGATAACAAAATAATTGATATAAATGTTGATAAATTATGTATAAAATATAGTGATGAGACCAAAGACAAAAAAGTGAAGAGAAATATTGAGTTACTCTATAAACAAAAGTATTTGTTGCTAGATTACATATGATCTAGTCTAAATGAAACCACAGAAAATAATATTGAACTAAAAGATAGCCTATTATAAAATTTATTAAACACAAGGTACTAAGCATTATTGTATACAATTCTGTGGGATATACTCCATATCTCACACTCAATCACTACATGAATAGGAAAACTACACGGAAATTTAGGTATAACTTAATTTAGCATATATGTGTGCTGATAATATAATTTGCATAATTTTAATTGCTCCAGAGAGTTAAGAAACGAAAGGCAAATGTCTACTTCTAGTGTCATTCATAAGATAAGTCTCCTTATTTTTATGTAAACTGATGTCCTGAGAGTTTATAATAATATATTATGGTTTACATTTATTTAAATTTATGATGAAAAATACTCAGTATAACTTAGGAATCTAGGTGGATATTTCTTTGAGTTCTGGATATACCCCAGTTTATTTATACATTCATCTACTGAGGGATACATTGGTTGCTTTCAATTTTGGCAACCTGCTGTACACATCCATGTGCAGGTTTTTGTGTAGACATAAGTTTTTCAACTCCTTTGGATAAATATCAAGAAGTAGGATTACTTGATCGTATGGCAATAGAATGTTTAGCTAAGAAATTGCCAAACTGTCTTCTCAAGTAGATGTTCTATTTTGCATTCAGCAATGAGTGGGGAGTTCCTGTTGCTCCACATCCTTGTTAGCATTTGGTAGTGTCAGTGTTTTGGATTTTGGCCATTCTAATAGGTGTGTAGTGACACCTCATTGTTTTCATTTGCATTTTCCTGATGACATAAGATTTGAAGCGTCTTTTCATATGCCTATTTTCTAGTTGTCTATCTTCTCTGGTGAGGTGTTTGCTAAGGTCTTAGCCCATTTTTAAACTGGGTTATTTGATTTCTTATTATTGAGTTGTAAGTTTTCTTTGCATAATTTGGATAACAATCCTTTATCAGATGTGTTTTTGCAAAAATTTTCTCCCAGAATGTGGCTTGTCTTCTAATTCTCTTGACACTATTTGTCACAGAGCAGATTTTAATTAATGAAATCCAACTTTTTGATTATTTCTTTCTTGAATTGTGTCTTGGTATTCTATTTAAAAAGCATCACCATAACAGTCATCCAAGTTTTCTCCTATACATTTTCCTAGAGTTTTATAAGAGAATCATCTTTAAAGAGTGAGTCATGAAAATATGATTGGACTTTCTGTGTAAGAGGTCAAGGCTTATTGATGGGTTTACTGTAGTTTGAATGTATGATAAACTAACTTTTTTATTAAGAATAAAATAATTTTAATATGTATATAGATGCCCTTTTTCTGGGGTGGTTTACAGTAATTTAGTCCTCAGATGCTATGTCCTGATAAAATGAGATGTAATCCAAGCTACTTCCATTCTAAAAATGGGTAGAGCCAAAGAGTTGGATATCCAGTTGCCTATGTAGATTTTTATTTGATCTTTATTTTCAACACTTGTCTCTTCTTCTCCATATTTTCTCCCATGTCTCCTAATACTCTGTCTTTCATATCACCAAGGCCCAATTTCATTCAATTTGTTTCAGTCTTCCACTAATAGAAGCAGTAATTGTCTGATCTAAAATTTCCAAATCCATTTTCAACTAATTTCATATTTTTTGTTTGTTTTTTGCTTGTTTTTTCCTCTGACTCTTTACTTACAGTCATAGTAAAGGAATATTGCCTTGAAGCAAATAATACATGGTGTATTACTTGTATCTATATCCCACCATCTATTCTGTCATTTTCTATATCCTCTATTCACCTCTTCTATTCATTAAAGAACAAGGATCCAGGATCTTTCATGGGAAAGGCAATACCCTTAGAAGACAAAGTGAATTAATCAGGGTGAGGCTGGATTTTATTTTACCTGTTGCAATGTCAGTTTAGGGAGACAGGTACTTGTCAGAGGAAACCCAGATTGGCTATCTGAGGAAATTCTTTACAAAAGGTTGCCACAGCTATAGTTCTGGGTGGATCTTTCATAATTATCTCCTTCAGAAGTGATCAAACTCGGACAATTGTCTTGCTTCCCCCAAAACACATGAAACTGGGCTCTAATTCACAGTTGATTGGACATTTGCTAAGCTGGCTACATTTCTGGGGGCAGATGGTCAGGGCTTCCTGGTATATCCAGGAAACCTATTAATAATCAAGAGCCTGTTTGGTAAATATTATCAGAATCCTTGTGTCCCAGAACCTTCAATTTTGTACAGTTATGGTTAAGTCAAGTACAACTATATCTGATTTGCATAAAGATCACATTAGAGCAATAATTTTCAACCCTTTTCATTTCATGAAACACATAAACTAATTACTAAAATACTGCAGCACACCCAAAATTATATTTTTGCCAATGTGAAAAAAAAGGTATACTTTTGATTCATTTACAGTGGATGGCTATTGTTGTGTTGGCTGTTGTCTTTCTTTTTTTAAAAAATCCTCACCTGAGGTTATTTTTCCATTGATTTTTAGAGGGAGTGGAAGAGAGAGGGAAAGACAGAAATGATGTGAGAGAAACACATTGATTGGTTGCCTCCTGCATGAGCCCAGACCATGGCCCAGGAAGGGGAGGAGCCTGCAACCGAGGTATGTGCCCTTGTTCAGAATCGAATCCGGAACCCTTTGGTCTCCAGGCCAAAACTCTATTGACTGAGTCAAAGCAGCTAGGGCAAGTTGTCATTTTTTTTTCAATATGACAATCTAAGGAAAAAGATGTCAGTGCCCCTGACTAAATAGTCAGGTATTGCATGGTTTAAAAATTCCTGCAGCATACTGGTTAAAAATTACTGCAATAGAGAACCAATTTACCAAACCAGCATATATTTCTCACTTTTCAAAGAGGAGTCTCTCCTCAGGACCTTCCAGCAATTCCATGGCTGATATAGGGCATGTATTTATTGTTATTATAAGGTGAAAATGGGCTAGGCCATATACGCTGAATGTAACATTTCCCTTATCGGTTTTAAAAATTTACAAAAATATTTTAAAAGTATTCACATGTATTTATCATGATAGAGGTGGCCCTATTTTTAATTTAGCACCTGACCTACACTCCAAAGGTAAATTAAATCTCTAATTCCTGAACATTTGGGAGATTCTATGGGAAAAAGTAGATTTGTGTCTTACTGGTATCAACCTCTGTAAGTCACCCAAGTTTAAGGTGACCAGACATCCCGCTTTTGGCGGGACAGTCCCGATTTTTAACAATTGGTCCCGCGTCCCGTGGCGTTTTAAAAAGTCCCGATTTTTGGAAAAAATGCACGACAAGCTAGGGAATGGCAGGAGAACGGGAAGGGAATATACTGTTTTCGGAGGCCATGTGGCTATTTAGCCAGGATATGAGTTTTATATTATTTTTATTAATTTTATAATGTTAAAATTTAATAATAACAAATAATTGTTGAGAACTGATTATCGAGAACTGCTTATCAAAGTTCGCATTGTTGATCAGTTGTTAGAATTCGACCACCATTGTTTGGACTTAATGAACAATGGCATTTTTGGGGATTGGCAACGACGAAAACATTTTGTAACTGTCTCTCAGATGATACACATCGTACTGTGTGCTAGTAAGCTAGTTAAACAAGTGATGTCATTACAAATCAGCTATTCAGATAATTTAGGTAAGTAATTTATTTATTTATTTCATAAATACATAAATTTTCTTGAATTTAGCAGACAGTACTCGTATTATTTATATTTTATAGTGGCGGCAAAAAGTCTAGCACCGGCCTTGAAAGTGACACTTACAACTTACGTTACAGCAAATTCAGAGGAAAAATAATACAAGTTAGTATTGCTATTATTTAGAAAGAAATATAGGATTAAAATTAAAATAATTTTAAAATATAGTTACTTTATAACAATCAAATTAATTTAATTTATAAACTAACAATAAAATATGTTCATGTAATTATGTACCTACTTACTGTGTTTTTAAGCAATCTGTATATAATAATTTATAATATAATTTTAAATTTTTTTTTTAGATTTTTAACATAATGAGTAAGAAAAGAGGATGCAAATTCAACGATGATCTAAGAAGTGAATTTCCTTTTATTAAAAAAACCAAAAGTGATTACAATATAGACCAAATTTTTAATCAAGAACCCCCCCCCCCACCCCCCGTCAATGGTGTCTGCTTTACCAATGTTAAAATCTGGTCACCTTACCCGTTATAACTTCCTCCTTTAACCAAAAGAGTGATAACTCTTCCATCCTATGTACATCTAAAAACAGTTAAAATCACTCATCAGCTATTATCTCTTCTCCTTTTCTTTTTGCCTTTGTGAATTTATGCCTTCATTATCTTACTGTCATTTTAATGGCTTTTAAAGGAGAGACAGTAAATATGTACAATCACTATGCCATATTAGGAAGTCTCACTTTATCACCATTTGCATCTATAAGATTTGCACTAGTTGTTAAAGATTACTATTGGGGCCACTAAATAGTTGATAAAAAATGCTAAGTGAGGTTGATTAGCAGTGATTTTCCTAACTTATTTCAACACTTCATATATTTTCTTAATATTCCATGTTTGAAATCATTGTACTTTAATCATATATTAAATTATGTATGACAAGCCTCATAAATAATGTAATCACTGATAAAAAATTGCATTGTACCTTCAAAGGATCAAGTGGACTTGAACTAGACATTGATAGGATAAAATCATAAGTTCATTTAAGCATACATTTATTAAAATGAAGAAAAAAAAAACATGACTTAATCAGTTTTGGATTTTTCTCGGTAGTCATGAAGTATATAGTAAAGAGTCGCTTAAATCTTTCTAGGACTTCGTTTTTTATTACTAGTGAGAACTACTGAATTCATGTATTTATTTGTACATAACCCTACTTTTCCTAGTTCTTAATTGCTTATGAATTCAAATAAGCCTATTTTAATTTTAATGGCCAGATTTTGCTGTTTTATTTCCCCTACTTAGCTACTCAGGATTGAAGCCCTCTTTAAGGTAGCTTCTCCTACCCCTTCAAATGTAGCTGGGCTATTTCAGGGGAGTCACCTGTCAATGTGAATTTGGGCTCCTTACCCCCTTTAGCAGTGCTTCTCCTACAAATTATGTCCTCGGATCTAAGCTTAGTTTGAAAGCACAGATCACTATGGCCATTTTAAGATTTAACCAGCCACTATTATTTGTAGGTGACTTGGAAACTTAGCCTTAGGCACCTTCTATCTATATGTTATTTGCTGTATCCCAGTGTCACTGTTAATGCTTCAGTAGCTTGTGACTCACTGCTACTGATGACTACCGCTGCTGCTGGTCCAGAGTCTACCTTGAGCCCATTTCACTTCTGCTGCTCTGACAATCCACAGGCCTAAATCTCTGCTGGCCACTGTGCCCACTGGTGCTGCCAGTTCTCAGTCTATAGAGAAGAAAAAAGAAAACGGATTCCTCCCGTGGGTGTTGAGCACTTCAAGGTTCGAAGGGAACGTTGTTTGGTTTCTAAGGTGTTGCAGAGTATAATAAATAGATTTGTTATTTCACTCATAGGCATTTTCTCTCTCGGGCCATAACATATCTTTTAGATGGTGTCAGAATGGAATTAAGACCTAGAACTACCATTTCCTTTTGATTCTAACTTTCATATAGCAGTAGTTTTCACCTATAGATAAATTTGCCCTCCCAGGGGCATTTGTCAATATCTGGAAACACTTTTTGTTTTCACCATTGGGTGGCATCCAGTGGGTAGAGGCCAGGAATGCTACTTAACACTCTACAAAGCATAGGATGGCTCAGCTCTCCACAACAAGGAATTATCCATCGCTCTCAAAATGTCAATTGTATCAGAATTAAGAAAGCCTGTCACATGGAATGGAATGGGCAGGCACACCAGTCATGACAAAGAAATTCTGAGAATTCTAATCTGTATTTATCTGCTGTTTTGATTATCGTAGTTCTACAGTATAATTTGGTGTCAGGTAGCATGATACCTCCAGCTTTGTTCTTTTTTCTCAGAATTGCTTTGGCTATTCAGGGTCTTTTGTGGTTCCATACAAATATGATGATTTCTTCTTCTATTTTTTTTTATGACATTGGGCTTTTTATGGAGATTGCATTAAATCTATACATTGAGTAATATGGCCATATTAACTATGTTGATTCTTCTAATCCAGGAACATGGAAAATTTTTCCTTTTTGTTTTGTCTTTTTCTATCTCTTTTAATAATGCTTTGCAATATCCAGCACATAGGTCTTTCATGTCTGTGTTAAATTTATTCCTAGGTATTTTATTACTTTGGTTGCAATTTCAAAAGAAATTGTTTTCTTCATTTCTTTTTCTGAAGTTTTGTTGTTAGTATACAGGTAGGCAATGGATTTTTGCACATTGATTTTGTATCCTGCAACTTGACTGTATTTGTTTATTGTTCCTAATAGTTTTTTGGTAGAGTCTTTAGAATTTTCTATATACACAGTCATGTCACCTGTAAAGAGTAACAGTTTAACATCTTCCTTCCCTATTTGGATGCCTTTTAATTTTTTTCTCTTGACTTACTGCTCTGGCTAGTACTTCCAGCACTATGTTGAATAAAAGTGGTGAGAGTGGACATCCTTGCCTTGTTCTTGATCTTAGAGGAAAAGCTTTCAGGTTTTCACCATTGAGTATGATATTAGCTGAGGGTTTATCATAAAGGACTATCTTTAGAACTGGAAATTGCTTGGATCCTGGTGATGAGCTGCAAAACCTTGGAATATTCTTTCTGATCAGAGTGCTTTTCTGTGACTGAGGTCTGGAGACATGCTACACTTATTATCAGATAGTTTATGCTGAAATGTGTTTTATGATATTATTTTTAATACACCTGATGCTTTAGATTGAATGGTACCAAATGGATCATACAATCTATGCTAACAGATGTAATTTATGGTGAACAAAGGTTTTGCTCAGGAAAGTTGAAGTCTGAGTAGGTAAGGTCATTCACACTGCATGCCTATGTGACTTATCGCCAGTAAAACACTGAATACCAAGCTTGGCTGACCTTACTTCGTTGGCAACACTCTGAACATATTGTCACATATGGTTGCTGAGAAAATTAAGTGTGCCTGTGTGACTCACCCAGGGGAACACACCCCTAAAGCTTGTGCTTGTTCTCTCACAAGTTGTACCCTACGTGCCTTTGCTAATTGAATGTGTATTCTTTTACTGTAATAAATGATAACCATGATTGTAAAAGTTTTTCTGAGTTTTTCAAGCCTTTCTAATAATTCATCATTCCTGAGTGTGCTCTTGGGAACTACCAAATCAATCATCAATAAAACATTGAAATATGAAATAAATAAAACATCATTTACATTAACATTAAAAAAAGAAAAATAAATATATTAGGAAGAAATCAAATAAATATATAGAAGATCTTTATGCAGAAAAGTACAGAGTTCCAATTTAAAAAACACAACACAAACCAAAGAATATAAATAAATATTTCAAGAGATATTCTTTGTTCACAGATAGGAAAATTCAATGTTATTAACAAATCATATCTTTCCAACTTCAATGTAATTCCAAAAAAAATACCAGCAGGTTATTTCATACATATTCACAAACTGATTCTAAAGTTTATATGCAAGGGAAAAATATCCACAACAGTCAACACAATACTTAAGAACAGCAAAGTAAGAGGACTGATACCACCCAATAACAAGACTAACCATAAGCTGCAAATCAGGACAGTTTATATCAAGACAGCATGATTCTGATCAAAGAAAAGACAGAATAGAGAGCCTCAAAGGGGCATTTTCTAAACAATGGAAGTTGTGGTGAAAACAACTGATTGATTGTTTTCAAGTCTTAGGTAAAACTGTAGGCCAGCTTGTTTGCTAGAGAGAAATGGAGGAAAGAGACAGCTAGGAAGAGTCTTTCTAAGTTCAGGAAAAATTCTCAAACACTGACCTCAAAAACTGTCTTTTCAAAGGAGCTTAATTTGAACACATTAGTCTATGAAGCAATTTTTGCCAAATTGAGCAATTAGTTGGCAATTAGTGGGGCTTCATGTGTGTGTGTGTAATGGAAAGAGACAACCAAAGAGAGCCCTGCCAAAACCACTGTCACACCAGTGTGACTGTGAGCCCTGGAGTTGGGGGTGGGGACCGTGGGTATGTTCAGGGAATAAGTACAAAGAATTGCACAATATGTCATCTAAAATGTTCATTTTCCAACAAAAAAATGAGATTTGCAAAGAAACAAGAAAGTATATGGTATATATTGGGGGAAAAGAAGTAAAACAAAACAAAAACCTGCCAAAGAGAGGAACAAGATATCAGATTTAACAGACAATGACTTCAATGAAGCCATTATAAATATGTTAAAAGAAATTATAATTAAGATGTAAAAGAGAGTATGGTGGCTATGTAACATAAAAAATGTATTAGTAAAGATATAGAAATTATTTGAAAAGAATGAAACAGAAAGTTTGGAATAGAAATATACAATAACTGAAATGGAAAAAAATCATTACAGGGGTCCATCAGTAAATGTGAACTGGCAGAAGAAAAAATGAGCAGACTTGAAGAGAGATCAATGGAGATTATGTAGTCAGAAGAACAGAGTAATGAAAGGATGAAGATAAATGAACAGAGAATCAAAGAAATATGGGAGAATATATTAGAGCTGATATTATGCTGTGTGTGTAGTATTTAATAAGTAGAAGGCTAGCCTCCCTTTTAGTGAGCTTGTAAACTAGTTGTACAAATAAGATCCCACAGAGAAAGCAACTAAATATCAATGATGACATAGAATCAAATGTCAGCTGATTTCTCAACAAAAAACATTTTAGGCCAAAAGGGATTGGCAAGAAATATTCAAAGTTATGTAAAGCAGGAACCTACAACCAAGATTACTCTACCCAGCAAAGTTATCATTGGGAATCGAAGGACAAATAAAGAGCTTCACAAATAAGAGTAAGCCAAAGGAGTTCATCACCTCCAAACCAGGATTTCATAAAATGTTAAAGGGTCTTCTTTAAGAAGAAGGAAGATGAAAAATTTGAACAATAAAATGGCAATAGATACATATCTATCAACAATTGAATCTAAAAGACAAAATTATGGTTTGGCTTTGGGTAGTGGGCACACAGTACAATGTACAAATCATGTGTCATGAAGATGTACACTCAAAGCCTATATGATAATGTTGACCCTAATAAATTTTTTTAAATGTCACCCTAATACATTTTAAAAAATATCTTTTCATTGATTTCAGAGAGAGGAAGGGAGAGGGATAAAGAGATAGAAGCATCAATGATGAGAGAGAATCATCAGTGAGAGAGAATCATGCCTATTGTATGCCCCCCACTGGGGATCAAGCCTTGTAACCTGGGCATATGTCCTGACTGGGAATTGAACCATGACCTCCTGGTTTATGGGTTGACACTCAATCACTGAGATGCATCAGCTGGGCTCAACCCAATAAGTTTAATAAAAAATTTAAAAAGTATAAAAGGTAAAGTAAAATAAAAACAAACAAACAAACAAAACCCAAAATACTCCCTAACCAGTTTGGCTTGGTGGATAGAATGTTAGCCTGTGGACTGAAGAGTCCTAAGTTCGATTCCGGTCAAGGGCATATACCTTGGTTGTGGGCACATCCCCAGTAGGGGGTGTGCAGGAGGCATCTAATTAATGTTTCTCTGTCATCAATGTTTTCAACTCTCTATCCCTCTCCCTTCCTCTCTGTAAAAAATCAATAACATATATTAAAAAAACAAACAAACAAAATAAATGAACAAGCAGAAAAGAAACAGACTCATAGATACAGAGAACATTGTGATGGTTGCCATATGGGAGGTGGGTTTGGAGAGATGGGTGAAAAAGGTGAAGGGATTAAGAAGTACAAATTGATTATTACAGAATAGTCATGGGGATATAGAGTACAGCATAGGGAATATAGTCAATAATATTTTAAAAACTATGTATGATGTCAGATGGCTGTGAGATTTATTGTGATCATCACTTAGTAAGTTATATAATGTCTGATCATTGGGGTGTACACCTGAACCTAACATAATAATGTATGTCAACTGTAGTCCTATATACTAAAGAGGTAATATGCAAATTGACCCTCACGTCCTCACAAGATGGCTGCCTACGACCAGGCCGGCAGGGGGGTTAGTAAGGGACAACCAAATGACTGAACAAGCCAGCTGTGTCGGGCGACCAGGACAGCAGGGGTGTTAGTGAGGGATGACCAAATGATTGAACAAGCAGGTTGTGTGGGGCAACCAGGCTGGCGGGGGGTGGGGGCTGTGAGAGGCAACCAGGCCGGCAGGGGGGGCAGTTGGGGGCAACCATGCCGGCAGGGGGGTCAGTTGGGGGCAACCAGGCCAGCAGGGGGGGTAGTTAAGGGTGACAAGACCAGCAGGGGGCCAGTTGGGGGTGATTAGGCTGGCGGGGGGGGGGCAATGAGGGGTGACTAGGCCAGCGGGGGGGACACTAAGGGGTGACCAGGCCAGTCGGGGGGGTCAGTTAGGAGCAACCAGGTCAGCAGGGAGGGGGCAGTTAGGGGCGACCAGGCCAGCAGGCAGGTGAGCAATTAGGAGACAAAGGTCCAGGATTGTGAGAGGGATGTCCGACTGCCGGCAGTTGGACACCTCCCAAGGGGTCCCAGATTAGAGAGGGTGCAGGCTGGGCTGAGGGGACCACTCGTCCGTGCACAAATTTTGTGCACTGGGCCTCTAGTTAAAAAATAAAATGATTTAAAAATGAAAAAAAGTTAAGGAGATGGGAGCAAATATATAGTGTATGGAGAACATAAGGGAAATAGAACAGATGCTGAATTTATTGTAGGGTTGTTTTATGTAAAGTAAGTTATAGATAATTGAGTGTCAGGATTAAGATATTTATTTCAAAGATTATTACTTCCTATGTATGAAATAACCATGTTCAAGGTGATGGGGTTAAATTGATTGTGAAATGTTCTGGTGATGCTTCTGCTTCTTAGTTTCTGGATGAAGTTAAAAGATAAATACTGTACATTTGGAAAAGGATATAAAATTTTCCCTGAAAAATCAAATATAATTGTAAGATGGAAAATGTTTTCTAGCCATTCTCTAAACTATTATGAAGTACAAACCAGTAAAACTTAAGAAAGCTTTAGTTATACAAAGTTTAGTAACAGGATTTGAAATGTAAGGTAACACTATAGCCCCAACCAAAAACACTAATATCTTTATTCTTCATTTGTGCTTTACCTACATAAGAGACCGACATAAGAGCATATGTACGGTTTGTCTCTAGAGTTAGGATTGACAGATTAAAAAAAAAAAAAGAATGCCCAGATAATTTTTAAGGCCAGATAATTATTTTTTTGTAATAAGTATGTTGTAAAAATTACATAAGACATATTTACACCATATGTACCCAACATTTAATAGTATTACAGTAATAACTCTTTACAGAACTCTTAATAGTATATCAATGTTTTAAATCACATAGGCGTTCTACTACACAGAGATCTTTGAGAACCAGTAAACCAGCAGGGAGATAGGAGGAGAATTAACATATTCCCTATAGATCCTAGACAACATTTTAACACTGTATTGTTGAATTGTTTTAGTACAAGCACTATAGTGTGGCATGTTGTAAGCACTGTCAATAAGTTCTCTGTAGAATAAAAAGGCATCAACAAAACATTTCTTCTGAAAAATCATCCTGTAATCGCCAGTAGTGTAAAGATATCCAGGCGATAGTTAAATTATACCTGATTGACCATTTAAAGTGTCTCTAAGAATGATTTCATTCCCTGCCTTCTCATTAAATAAGGTGACATACTTTTTTTTTGAGATTACACTTCATAGGGATTATACCAATAAGCTTCAGTATGGAATATTTTATTTCTGAGAGTGTGTAAACAAGAGATGTCAAACACACTAAAATAAATGCTAGCTTCAATATATGGCCTCAGCTCACCATATTAAAAATGCTATAACCCAACAGTTTTATGTTTAAAAATAAATAGTAATGATTTCTTATAATGTCTTATCCTATAAGGATAGAAAAAAAAACAAAACCAAAAATGTCTCTAAACTGTATTTGTATAGCCCTAAACATCACTGCAGAAAAGCATTATTCATATTTGTAATACAGCTTTATGCTGCCAATTTAGCTCAAAGAATGTGTATGTAAATATCTTTTATGGCACTTTCACTTCAGAGAATTACATATGACTTGTTTGTGTAACGCTGAGTAAAAAAGGAAGGTTCATTTTGTTGTTGTTGTTTTTCCTGGTAGCAAAGCTTGCTATTAAGAATGCTTAATTTTAGTCCTGGCTGGTGTGGCTCTCAGTTGGTTGGAATCTCTCCAGGAGTCCCAGATTGGAGAGGGTACAGGCTGGGCTGAGGGACAACCCACCGCCGTGCACAAATTTCGTGCACCGGGCTTCTAGTAATAATAATAAAAAGGAATGTTCAATTTTATATGAAGACATGGCTTTTGAATGTAATCAGTGTCACAGGTCAGAAAAAGCAACATTATACTTCAAAATATATGGGGAACACTTGTGAAATGTGAGACTAATTTGAAAGTCACATTATGAGAAAAGGAGAAATATAGGAGTCATTTACCATACCATCAAATGTTCTTTTAGCACACAACAAATACTCAGGTATGGAGATCATTGCTAGTGAGTCTCCTCTACCTTTTTGTCCTTACTTTTTATGTTTTATGATGGCTATAAAAAAATCTGCTTTCTCCATGTGTTAGGCAAGGGCTATAGGAGATGATATGAAGCACTTGGTGCTATCTCAAAGGAGTGTGGCACTTTCATTTCAAATTTAGACTTATTTTTTTGGTCACTAAAAGCAACAGGAGTTTTAGAACTGGTCCTGTCACTTTCATTTGATCTGTTTTTCATTTTGTGCTACATTAAACCATTTCCTCCTTCATAAGCCATGTGGCTCTTACCTAAAACCTTGCCAAAGAGAAAGGACAAAATGAAGGGTCCTCTGGACTCTTCATCACATTACACTTTTCTTCTTTTTATGTTTTAATTAATTAACCATTAATTAATTAATTTTAACATAGTGGTGTACAATCTTATTTGGTTAAATTAGTTTCAGGTATACAATATGGTGATTTGGATCACCCTCCTAATCCTAGAAATCATCTGTCATGCTTCTTACCTGGCTGGGTCTTTGACTTTTACTCTGCCTTGCCTCTGTGAAACTCTTGACAGAAAGGCTAGTTTATCAGTGCTCTAATTTGCACGAGTATATATTAGAGCACTAGCTTTCCCAGTATGCTAATACACACAAAGTAAAAAGGGTTCCAGGGTCAATTCAATGGGGAAAATACTTAAAAATTTATAATGGGGGTATTTTTAAGTTGCAGAACTTCTGAGGTCTGCAACTTTTGTATTTTATGTACTATGTGCTTTGTTCTGATTTCTTACATCTCCTTAAGGCAACCACTCCTCTGAATTTTCTATTCACTATTTATCAGCTATTTTATAAAACTTTACTAAATATTACACAAATTAAAATATATAAAATTTGATTATGCTTGTTTTCAGATTTACAAAATTACCATACAATAATAGTCTTCTGACTTTAGCTTTTTTTTCCCATTTAATATTGTGTTATAACTTTTGTTTCCAAGGTTTATCCATGTTATTTCATGGATGAATATATGCTCATTCACTTTCTCTGCTACATAAAATTATATCAGTGTTTAAACATTTTTATTATAATGTGTATTTTGGATGTCCTTAAATTTTCACTATTTCACATAACAGTGCTACATACATTCTTATATACATGTAAAACAATTTAGTAATGTAATAAATAATGTTTAGAGTAGGATATATGCATATTCATCTTTAAGGTTCACTGCTTACAAAGATATCTGTAACAAAACCAAAGTTTTTAAAATATAGAGCATATATATGTTTTAATAACTATTTGTGTTCTAACTCATTATTTCTGTTTCTTTATGATGTTCCAGCTACTCTTACTTGCTTGTTCTTTCAAATGAACTACATAAAAAAACTCAATAAACACTTTTTCACAATATATTAAGAAAAGTCTTTTAATAACAAGTATGTAGGTACTGACTTACTTCTCTGATGTGAATATAAAATGGTGCAACATCTATATGCAAAACACACACACACATACACATAATGGTATAACATCTATAGAGAGAAATTTGGTAAACTATAACAAAACTAGTTTTGCATTTACCTTTTGTCCCAAAAACTTATTTCTAGAAATTTACCTGAAGATATTTCTCTACAAATACAAAGCAACATACAGAACATTATAGTATAAGCAAAATATTAGAGTAGTTGAATGAACTATGGCATATATCAACAGTGAAATATTATCCTACCTAATAAAAAAGCAATATGCAAATTGACCCTAACTCTGCTACACCCACAAGCCACGCCCACAAGCCAATCAGGAGCAAATATGCAAATAAACCCAACCAAGATGGCTACAGCCACAGAGAGTAGGAGGGAGGCTTGGGTTTCCCCGATAACAAAGGAAGCCAAGCTTTCTGGCTGCTGTTGCTGGCCTAAGCCTCCACTCAAGGCTACAAAGTTTCAATTATAGAAGGTAAACAAATCTAAACAGAAATGGCAGCAGCCACTGAGCTGGAAAGAGCAGGAGGCAATGGTTGCCCCCGGCAATGGAGAAAGCAAAGCTTCTGCATCCCTGGCTGGCCTAGGCCTCCGCTCCAGGCTATAAAGTTTCAATTATAGAAGATACACAAACCTGAAAAGAAATGGCTGCTGGCCACAGAGCGAGCAGGAGGCTTGGCTCCGCTCTAGGCTACAAAGTTTCAATTGTAGAAGATACATAAATCCCAGATACCAGGGCCTCTGCTTGGGTCGCCAGGGGGCGTGGCTGGCCTGCAAACCACCACAGGCCCCTTGCCCAGGCCGCCCCACACCCCAAGGGAACCCCCACCCTGATCCAGGACACCCTTCAGTACAAACCAGCTGGCCCCCACCCATGCACCAGGCCTCTATCCTATCTAATAAGAGTAATATGCAGATTGACCATCACTCCAACACACAATATGGCTGCCCCCATGTGGTCAAAGATCCTGCCCCCATGTGGACACAAGATGGCCACCACAAGATGGCCAGCAGGGGAGGGCATTTGGGAGGGACCAGGCCTACAAGGGAGGGCAGTTGGAGGCAATCAAGCCTGCAGGGGAGGGCAGTTAGGGGTGACCAGGCCAGCAGAGGAGGGAAGTTGGGGGTGACTGGGCCTGCAGGGAAGGGCAGTTGGGTGGGACCCAGGCCTGCATGGGAGAGCAGTTGGGGGGGATCAGGCCTAAAGGGGAGGGCAGTTAGGGGTGACCAGGCCTAAAGGGGAGGGCAGTTAGGGGCAAATACGCTGGCAGGGGAGCAGTTAGGCATCAATCAGGCTGGCAGGGGAGTTGTTAGGTGGTGATCAGGCTGGCCGGCAGAAGCGGTTAGGGGCAATCAGGAAGGCAGGCAGGAGAGCAGTTGGGAGGCAGCAGTCCTGGATTGTGAGAGGGATGTCCCAGATTGGAGAGGGTGCAGGCTGGCCTGAGGGACACCACCCCCATGCACGAATTTCATGCACCAGGCCTCTAACGCAAATATAAAGAGAACATAGAATTATAAGATGAATCTCTTATATCTCTATAATTTATAACTGAAAAAGAACAAGTGCAAAGTTTATATAAAGCATGCTATGTTTTTGTAGAAGAGATATCATTTTTTTAATTAATATTTGCTTATATGGGTAAAAAAACACACAAAAAAAACCACATACTAATGAGAAACCAGAATCTAATAAGAATGGACACTTATGGAGGACAGTTAGAAAGGGAATGGAAGACTAGGGATGAGGGTAATACTTCCATGAGTTTACATGTTGTGAATTATAGTTGTGAATTTTGAAAATATAAATACTTATATATTCAAAAAATTAAAACATGAAAACTAAATAACAGTATAGCACTGCCTAGTGTGGCTTAAATCAAAAGGTGGCAGGTCAGATTCCCAGTCAGGGCACATATCCACTTTGTGGGTTTGATTCTCAATTGGTTGGGGAGCATACGAGAGAAAAACAACCAATGTTTCTCTTTCATATGGATGTCTCTCTTTCTTCCTCTCTCTAAAGTCAATTAAAAAAGACAAAACACATATCCTTGGGTGAGGATTAAGTATGTAAATAAATAAATAATAAAATAATTAATAAATAATAACTGACAGTATAAAAAGATCTCTTTCTGATCATGTTAAAGTAACTAGTATACCTTATCCTAAAACAACTGTTTATGGAAAAATATTAAATAACTGTTTTTAGGAATTGGACAATAGGCAGCTTAAGGTTGTGCTCCATGAGATAAAGGAAACAAAGGATCAAATCATACGATCACTGGATTTTTCCCTGGAGGCATGTATCAGACTTCCTTGTAGAGAGAATAATCTCAAGCAGATCCTGATGATCTTACTGCATTGAGGAAGCAGAGATTGGCATTCTGGAAAGCTGAAGCAGATGGAATTTGCAGGGCAGAATACCAGAGAGAAATGAACTATGCAGATAGATAAAGATATTTGGACATCTGCATAAAGGTTCTCTTGAGTCTGTTGCTAAATATTAAGCAGCACTTGTGTAACCTCCACAAATTTAAGCCAAGAGCTACTTAAGAGCTGTCAGCTGAACAATTTCTAAAGCTCTCATAAGGCTCTGAGACTTTCAAACAGCCAGGATTGAAAAATCTCTTAGAACATCCCAGGTACTTAATAGACAACACAGAAAGGTCATGACTTAGTAGTGGAGACAGAATTTCCTAGAGTAAAGGCTATTCCAAACCCTGACCTGAGTATGTTTTAAAGCACAACTTGGACAGCTTGATCTTCAAGTAATTTAAGTATCTAATAACAATTTTTTTCTTTTTTTTTACCTTTTGACCCCCTTTACTCATTTATCCCACCTACTCACTTCCTGCCTCTGCCAAACAGCACTCTCTTCTATGGGTTTTATTTTGTTAGATTCCACATACAGTATAAGGGAGATCATACAGTATTAGACTTGCTCTGTCTGACTAATTTCTCTTAGCATGATACCCTCAAGGTCCATCAAAAATGTTTTTATTCTTTATTACAGGAAGACAAGAACATATAGATATTCAAAGAGGTAACATTTTTTAAAATATGGGAAGTGTGACTCAACATGGAAAAATCAATAAATGGTAAAAGACCCAGAAATTACAGATGATAGGAATAGAGGACAAGGACTTCTAAATTGCTACTATATACATGCTCAAGAATTTAAAGAAAAACATGAACGTAATGAAGAGAAAATTTGCAATGCAATAAAATATTTACTGGATGGTATTAAAACACTAGGAGATATTACAGAAACAAGGTCAATATATATATTTGAGTATATAGCAATAGAAAAAATCCATAATGAACTTAGAAAAAAGAAGTGCTCATCCATTCAATTAGAAATCAGTAACAGCTCTAGCTAGTTTGGCTCAGTGGATAGAGCAGTTGGCCTGCAGAGTGAAGGGACTCTCTCCAGCTCCATTTCTGTCAAGGGAATGTACCTAGGTTGCAGGCTTGAACCTCAGCCTGGTTGAAACATGTGCGAGAGGCAACCAATCAATGTGTCTCTCTCACATAGATGTGTCTCTCTCTCTGTCTCTCCCCCTCCCTCCACTGTCTCTAAAAATCAATGGAAAAATATCCTTGGGTGAGGATTAAAAAAAGAAAAAGAAAGAAAAAAGAAATCACTTAC
Source organism: Cnephaeus nilssonii (assembly GCF_951640355.1). Taxonomy (NCBI): domain Eukaryota; kingdom Metazoa; phylum Chordata; class Mammalia; order Chiroptera; family Vespertilionidae; genus Cnephaeus; species Cnephaeus nilssonii. The sequence goes on along the minus strand of NC_137072.1, from coordinate 34,299,689 downwards.
AAAATGATATCGCCAAAAAAAATTAAATATTTAGAAATTAAATAATACCTTTCTAAATAACACATAAATAATTCTGAAACAACTATAGTGACATTTTGCTGTGAGAAAAGGAAAATTCAAAGGTGGAACTCTGAGAATGAATCCTTTGGTATTGGATATGAATTTGAGATATTAATATGAATCTATAATTTTTTAAAAAGTATATTTTGTAGCTCTACTTACAGAGCCCTATGGGATAGAATCACATGCCATCAAATCTTAATCTTGACTACTCAATCTACAATATCTAACAAGAAAATCTAGATCTTAATTTCTAAGCAAAACCCTGTCTTATGAGGAATCTCTGCCTCTTGGAGAAATAGCTCGTTCTATGTCAAGCTGGATGTTGGACATCCTATTTGCAATTGATAGGGAGATGTCAAGAGAACATGTACCAGCTATAAGAGGCACCCAATGCTCAACTTCTTGACAAATTGAGCATAAAAAGTAATAATATTGTGATATTAGTGGAATACACACACACACACACACACACACACACACACTAGTGGTTCAGTGCATGAAATTCATGCACATTAAAAGGGAATTAATTAGAGGAAATATTTTAATATTGCTATTTGCCCTTTCTCTATAATAGAAGTGTCAGAGAAGAAATAAAATTAGTAAAATGTATATGAAAATATTATTCCTGTCAGAGTCTGGGGCATGCTGCGGGACCCAGAGTCCAGTCCCCGCCCACCCACGTGTGCCTCGAAATCGTGTGAGACCCAGACCCAGCCGATCCCACCCCCATCAAGCCCTGCTGGGCTGGGGGTGCACCCTCAGGTCCCCCGGCCCAGTGCTGGGCAGGGGTTACAGCCTCAGGTTCCCATTCAAGCCCCGCCAGGTTGGGGGGAAGTGAAGCCTCAGGGCCCCTATCAAGCCCTGCTGGGTGGGGGGGTGCAGCCTCAGGTCCCCTAGCACACCCTCAAGTCCCCCAGCCTGGCGCCAGGGCGGGGGGCACAGCCTGAGGTCCCATGCCCCAGCCCAGCATCACACAGCCTCAGGTCCCTGCTGATCACTTGTTATGGCTCCTTACAGAACCCTGCCTCCACTGTGGGCACAGCCATTTTGTGACGGCATGAGAGTCGATTTGCACATTACCTCTTTATTATATAGGATAATATAGAAGTCCACAGTGATAAAACCAAAACAACAACAAAAGAGAAATGCCAGTTAATAAATGTATGGTGACTGAAAATAGCATTAGAAAATCATGGTTGTGCAACTACCAATCTAAAATACTATTCAGATAATCAAATGTTTGCTGAGAGCACTGGATAAAAAGTTGTTGAGTAAAAATGTATTCACACGGCCATGAAGCATCACACCCTAAATAATGTATTAACTAGAAAGGGGAAATATACTTTTATCAATTCTGATAGTTTCCACCTTTATCACTTACTAAAGGCCCGGTGCACGAAATTCATGCATGCGGGGTGGGGGGGGGTGTCCCTCAGCCCAGCCTGCACCCTCCCCAACCTGGAACCCAATCCAGGATTGCTGGCTCGCAACTGCATGCCTGCCTTCCTGATTGCCCCTAACCGGTCCCCTGCCAGCCTGATTGATGCCTAACTGCTCCCCTGCCAGCCTGTTTGCCCCTAACTACCCTTCCCTGCAGGTCTGGTCACCCCTAACTGCCCTTCCCTGCAGGTCTGGTTCCCCCCAACTGCTCTCTTCTGTAGGCCTGGGTCGCTCCCAACTGCCCTTGCCTGCAGGCCTGGTTGCCCCCAACTTCCCTCTTCTGCTGACCTGGTCACCCCTAACTGCCCTCCCCTGCAGGCTTGATCACCCCCAACTGCCCTTCCTTGCAGGCCTGGTACCTCCCAACGCCCCTCCCCTGCTGGCCATCCTGTGGCGGCCATCTTGTGTCCACATGGGGGAAGGATCTTTGACCACATGGGGGCAGCCATCTTGTGTGTTGGAGTGATGGTCAATTTGCATATTACTCTTTTATTATATAGGGTAGAGGCCTGGTGCATGGGTGGGGGCCAGCTGGTTTGTACTGAAGGGTGTCCCGGATCAGAGTAGGGGTTCCCTTGGGGTGTGGGGCAGCATGGGCGAGGTGCCTGTGGTGGTTTGCAGGTTGGCCACGCCCCATGGCGACCCAAGTGGAGGCCCTGGTATCTGGGATTTATTTATCTTCTATAATTGAAACTTTGTAGCCTGGAGCAGAGCCAAGCCTCCTGCTTGCTCTGTGGCTGCAGCCATTTTTGTTGGGATTGATTTATCTTCTATAATTGAAACTTTGTAGTCTTGAGTGGAGGCCTGAGCTGGCCAGGGTGTGCGGAAAGCTTGGCTGCCTCCATTGCCGGGGGCAACCCAAGCCTCCTGCTTGCTCCATGGCCACAGCCATCTTGGTTGGGTTAATTTGCATACTCGTTCCTGATTGGCTGGTGGGCGTGGCTTGTGGATGTAGCGGGGGTGATGGTTAATTTGCGTATTACTCTTTTATTAGATAGATTAATGGCATTTACTATTGCCCATAACATGACAAACTCTCAACAAGATGTTACCTGTCTAGTCATCTTGCCAGAATATAAACCTGGGAAGAATTATGAAGAAAGAATCAGACATACTCAAGGACAGTCTATATGACAACTTCTCTAGACTTTATAAAAATTTTAGTGCCATGAAGAGGAGGAGCCTAGAAGTAAAGCAGGATCCTTGACTTACCATAGATTGAAACAATAAACAAATAGTTTTGGACAACTAAGAAAATTTGAATATAGACTAAGTATTAGGTAATATTTTGTTATTATTGTTATACTAGAAGCCTGATGCATGAAATTCATGCAAGAGTAGGCCTTCCTTTCCCCCAGCTGCTAGCACCAGTTTCCCTCTAGCACCTGGGACCTGGGCTTCCCTCCAGCCACTGGCACCCAGGACCCGGGCTTCCCTGCCAAGGCTTTGTCTGGAAGGTTGTCCTGTCTAATTAGCATATTACGCTTTTATTATTATACATATTTTAGTTGAGATAATGGCACTGTGGTTATGTGGAAGAAAGTCTTTATTCTTAGGAAATGCACACTGAAGTCTCTAAAAGTAAAGCATCATCATATTTTGAAGCTTTCTTTCAAATCATTCAGTTTTCCCACCAATGGATTCTAGGAACATAGAGATAGCATTTATGCATTAAGTGACTACTGAATTACCACAGACAGCCAATTTGGTATTAAGGAGCATGGCCTTCTCCACTGACTGCAAAGAAATATATGGGTGTTTTCTGAGGTGCATTAATAATAAAGTTTTATTTATATAAATTAGATAATTTCATATTACACAATCTTCTGCTGTGTTGAATGGTTCAATAATAAATATAAATAATTTGAAAAGGAGATATGTAATACTTTAAACAATAAATAAATAAATTGAAAAGCCTAACTTTGTAGGGGTTTTTTACATTATTTATTATAGCCAGTGGAGTGAAGACAATGCACTTCTGTATAGATTTAGACTCTCTTTAGTTTTACATGCATCCAGTGAGTTTTACACATTTTGCTTGTTCACCCCCGCCCCCACCCATTCAATCTACCAGAAAGTCCTCCCCTCGAACCTGGTCCACATGTAGTTGTCTCCATATTTCCAGTGCACAGGCCAAAATCTTAAACTCTTCTTTTTCTATCAAACATATCATCTCAAGTCTCAAAATATATCCAGGATCTAACCACATTTTAGCATCTCTAAGGCGTCCATTACCTCTCAGACTTAATTTCCTCACGTTGTCCCATCTTTCATTATCTCTGAGTATCCTGACCTCCTTACCTATCAATAACTTGTTTTGGGGCCTCATGCTTGCTCTTCCCTCTACCTGGAACATTCTCTCCCAGGTATGTGTTATGTGACTTACTTTCACTTCTCTCAAGTTTATTCAAGTCTCTGCTCAAAAGTCACTTATCTTGGCCACTTTGCTTAAAATCACAAGCCTCCCAGGATGCCTTATCACCCGGATATTTCTGATTTATTTTTCTCCCTAAAAATAATCACATTTTAATATGTGATACTAGAGGCCTGGTGCACAAAATTTGTGCACGGGGGGGGGGGGGGGCTGTCCTTCAGCCCAGTCTGCATCCTCTCCAATCTGGGACTGCTGGCTCCCAATTTCTCACCTGCATGCCTTCCTGATTGCCCCCTAACCGCTCCCCTGCCAGCCTGATTGATGTCTAACTGCTCCCCTGCCAGCCTCTTTGACCCTAACTCCCTAACTGCCCTCCCCTGCAGGCCTGGTCACCCCTAACTGCTCTTCGCTGCAGGCCTGGTCCCCCCCAACTGCTCTCCCCTGCAGGCCTGGGTCCCCCCCAACTGCCCTTCCCTGCAGGCTTGATCGCCCCCAACTGCCCTCCCTTGCAGGCCTGGTCCCTCCCAACTGCCCTCCCCTGCTGGCCATCTTGTGGCAGCCATCTTGTGTACACATGGGGGCAGCCATCTTTGACCACGTGAGGGCAGCCATCTTGTGTTGGAGTGATGGTCAATTTGCATATTACTCTTTTATTAGATAGGATGATTTTTTTAAAATCTATTTTTAACTGTTTGTCTCTCTTCATTAGAATGAAAGTTCCATGCAGGCAAGGAGTGTTTCCAGTTTGTTCATTGCTCTGTTCCTGGTACTTTAAATAATACTGACATGGTAACAGGTAACTATTTCATGGGTAAATAAATCAATAGATGGACATGTTTGTTTTTAAAATCAGTCATTAGCAGACGTTGTAGTTCGTTATTAATAATTATGTATAACAAGATATTGTAAAACTTAAGTTACAAAATTTTTATTAAAATGTTTCTTACAGCCCTAGCTAGTTTGGCTCAGTGGACAGAGTGCCGGCCTACGGACTGAAGGGTCTTGGGTTCGATTCTGGTCAAGGGAACATGCCTGGATTGTGGGCTCGGTCCCCAGTGGGGAGCCTGCAGGAGGCAGTCGATCAATGATTCTCTCATCATTGATGTTTCTATCTCTCTCTCCCTCTTACTTCCTCTCTGAAATCAATAAAAATATATTAATAAATAAATAAATAAAGTAAAATAAAACGTTTCTTACATACAGTTATATTGGCAGGGCTGCAAAAATATTCATTGTGGGCCGGATGCAGCCCGTGGATTGTGAGTTTGACATGCTTGGTCTAAAATAAAAGACGATATTAATCTAAAAAGTATTCCAAAAATAAAGGGCTGTATTTTATTCTTCACTCATTTTCTCTTGTTAGAAATTAGTGTGCATATTAATAATAACTTTAACAATAGTAAAACAAATAACTGAGAGAAACAAATAAATTAAGGCCATAATTTACCATAAGAAATTTACACTGTAGGTTCTAAAGTCATAGGAAGAAAAATAAATCAAATAACACTAATACTATGCCAGAATAGTTTAAGTAAAGAATTTTGCAATTCATTAAATGAATTGTGATATCATTGATTCAACATACTGAGCACCTATATAGGCGAGTTGCTAGTCTACCTGCTTCTCGTACAATGGTAAACAGGACAGAACAATCTCTGATTTCTTGTAATTTACATTCTCACTTAGGGTTTGCATTCCAGTGGGGTTGTACAATATAGTAGACATGGTTCAGTGTTTCTAACATAAATTACCTGTGTTACCAATTGGAAAGAATTCTTTGTCACAAAATCATTACCTCTGTTATGTTTGTTTCCATTTGAAGTAACACTACCAAGCTTATTAAAGCAAAGATATGTTTGTGCACATACATAAACTCTCCAGGTAGAGAAACGACACGGGCTGGTGCACCATCAGTGGATACAATTATGTAAAACTCATCTTCCATAGACAAGTTATGGTGGTTTTAAAATAACTTCACTTAAAACCATCTCCGGAGAGCTTATGGTAGTCTCTCTGTCTCTGAGAAACTTGAAAAGTAACAAGCAATTCATCACCCTTCATTGAAGGGGTCACCAAGCAAATGAGCACAGAGGCTCAGAGGCTGTGCCTTCCAGTCCTGTTAGAATGGTTCCATCAGCGATATCCTGCCACTGAAGCGGCACCATGTATTAGAAATCTAACTGTAGCGAGGTTTCCCTGACAGCACACGAGAGAAAGAACAGTTTTTACTGAAATTTCAAGGGTTAGAAAATGGATTTTGAAGTCAAAAGCATTGGTGTGGGTAAAATTTTATTTTATTTAACTCTCCTGCTGAATGAGTCAACACACATTGCAGTCAGCCAACCATAAAAGATCACTCACGCTTCAGAAAGAGGACAAATCGAGCACGTTTGTGAAATAACATAATAGCCATAATTGGTAGCATTTGGCAAAAAGAAAAAAAATATATATATAGCTTACATTTTACCATCTGGTCTTATAAAAGGAAGAAAGCAGTTTCCCTAGAGGTGAGGTACATCCTAGTTGGTACAGGTCTGTCTCAATTTTGATTTTATATTTTGAACATAGAAAAAAAGCTTTAAATTCTATGCCCTGAAATCTCAGCTGACTTTTTTTTTCCTTTTGGAGAAAAAAAATTAAGAATATCACATATTATCCACGCTTAAAAAATAAATTACTGTTACTACATTTGTCTGCTAGCTCCTCATATTTTGAGAGCAATACAAAAGCATAACCTATTCCTTGAGCCTTGAGTTCACTTTCTTTATGGGATGGTATTTTGTAGTTGAAGAAAATCTTTCTGAGGGTATTAAGAAAAAAGTAGTTTCTTACCTTTTGATATTTTTACCAGTCTGTGAAGAAATTCCGTTCTGAATCTGCACCTTTATAGCTAAATGCTTTATTACAGACAGATGAAGAAGATACTTATGTTTGATTGCAGAAAGATACCTTAAGAAATTGGAAGTGAAATACCATTTTGATGCATACTGGCAAGTCTGTGTGCATGGCTGTGTTAGGGTTTTAAGGTGTAATTGTGCAAACTATTATATCTGCAAAACATATTTCCAGAGACAACCATACTGGAAAAGATAAATTACCAATATTTTGACTAGTTTTTCATAATACCTTTTAAAAAAGCATATTGTACCCTGTCAGGTTTGGCTCAGTGGTTATTGTGTTAGCCCAAGGACTGAAGGGTTGTGGATTTGATTCTGGTCAAGGTCAAGTACCTCAGTTGCAGGAGGCAACTAATTGAGGTGTCTCTCACAGCGATGTTTCTCTCTCTCTCTGTCTCTTACCCTCCCTTCCACTCTCTCTAAAAAATCAGTGGGAAAAATATCCTTTGGTGAGAATAAGAAAAATAAAATAAAATAAGAAGGCTGACTGCTTTTGTTGCCAATACAGAATTTAGTTATTAAAAGGACTCATTTTTTTCCCAATACAGGCTACAATTTTATGTATGATCTATTCTTCACTGACCATTTTATGGAACTTAGATTCAAGTTGCAGTATTTAATAACTGAAATATTCTGAAATTGGCTTGAGTCTTTTTTCCATGAGTAGTGAATTGTTTCTATAATATCTAATACTGACACACACACACACACACACACACAATAACAGAAAAAAAAAAAAAGATAATGTAATTTGCTCCCTTTTATTTCCAAGACAATGTTAAGAGAGGCAAATCTTAATGCATTTAAATTGAAAGTCGTGTCTTTTCTCGTACTGGTCTGCTTTGATAAATGCCATGTAATTTATGTTGGCATCTTTGTATTGTAGGTATGCATTATCTGTTTTTAAAATTATACCATCAGCATTGACTATAGGCTCATATGGTATTACAGAAGCCAAAGTCTATTGCTAGTAAATAACACATTTCTTTTTTTTTAAAGGATTATTGTTATGTATATTTATTTTTCATTGTTGATCTGCCTTCCATTGAGGCATGGCTATTTTTTTAAATGATTACATTACAGTTTGTAATCTCTTGATCAATATATCAAAGTTTTGCACGTACACTTAATTATTTATTAATAACTATTCAAATGTTTACTCCTAACTGGCATTTTCTTTCTTTCTTTTTTTAAAATAAATCTTTATTGGGGGAGAAGAAAATGGTGGCCGAATAGGCACACGTGTCCTGCACCTTGTCCCAGGGCCAGACTGGAAAAGCAACTAAATCAGAGAACATCTACCTGGAATTAACAAATTAGACACAGCTGAGGAGACAATTTTCAACAAGAAAGGCAAAGGATGCCTGGAGAATGGTAGGAAGTGGGATCAGGGCTAGAGAGGGACACCCGGCCACCAGGCCTGGAGGGAGAGTTAGAAGCTGCATTGCACCAAAGCCGCATCCCAACTGAGAAAAGGAAAAGCCCCAGGGCTGCTGGTGCCTGGGGAATCCGGACCTAAGACCACAGCCCTGAAAGGCGGCCAGAGCAGCGTGGTGCCAGTGGAAGAAAAACCCGCAGTTTTGTGGTTGTTTTGCTTTTGTTTTGTCTTTGCTTTTACTCGATAAACCCAGAACATAGGATTTTTCAGTTGCAAGAACTCACCTGAGGCTGCAGAGCAGCGAGAGGCACAGATTTGTGGAGCCTGAGGAGAGACTGGGGAGGGAAGCAGGGCAGGGAGACTGGCCAGGACTCTGGCATTGGGACATTCCTAACCTTCCAAACCTAAGCTGGCATTTATCTCCTGTAGAGTGAGCCCCTCCCAGTAGCCTCAAGGCAGGTAACAGCCTGTCACACCCTGCCTGCATTTTGAGGAACAAAAAGAAAGAAAATACAAAGGAAACAAAGGCTCTGAATAGCCCCCAAAGAGTCCTCAGTGACTGGGTTGGAAGAGGGTCCCCTACCCCACTATTCTGGGAACCAGACTGATAAAAACTCCAGGTTGCCAGCCAACCCTACTGATCTCCATTCAAGGATCTCTGACCAATCAAGGCCAGAGTAATGTTTTGGGTCACTCAGGGAGCGGTAGCTCTGGATCTGAGGAAAACATTCATCTGATCCCCAGAAAGCGAAACAGCACCACCCCCACCTAAAGCCCTGCCAGAAAAGGACACTTGAGTGGTTAAGATTGACAGCTGGCAGACAGGCAAACAGGCAAATTGGTCCCGCCTGCTTGCAGTTAAGGCCTATGGAGATAGACACAAGCAGAGGAGCAGTGGATCACTTGGAGCTTCAACACAGAGCTAAATGCCAAAGACAGTGCCTGACAGTGGTCAGCATCTAACTACTAACAGGAAGCCCAGAATTGGCAGACAGAACAGGATAGTGGGGTCCTAAACCAGCCCCTATGAGGCATTAAAACGCAGTTGAAGCAAATGACATTTCACTTTTTTAATTTTATAATTTGGAAAAAAAATTACTATTATTATTTTATCTTATTTTTATTGTTATTTTATTATTTTTTTCACCTTTTTCTTCCTGGTGTCTCCCTTTTTTATCATGTTTTTTCTTCTCCTTTCCCTGCTTTACCTTTTCTCTGTCTTTTCTTTTTACCCTTTGTTGAAAATAGATTTTCTTTATCTGCTTTATTGATGTGTTATTATTATTGTAGTCTCTGTTGGCTTATTCATATATAGAACTTCCTCTTCCCTGCTCCCACTCCATTTTCCCATCTCTGTTCACTTTTTCGCTACTCAATTTCTTTTCCTTTTCCTCTCCTCTTTTCTTTTCCTAATTATTTAATTAGTTTCACCTCATAAATTCAGGCCTATATACTCTCTTCTATTCTCCTATTAAATAAATAAATAAATAAATAAATAAATAAATAAATAATTTTTAAAAATTTATTCTATTTTTTTCTTCTTATCCACTCATTCTCTTTCTCACACCTCTATACTAAACTGTGGTCCTTCCCCTATTCATTAATTTCTTTAACCCTATTTTTTTGTATTTAAGTTCTGCCTCTACAGATTCACCACCTCTCAGTAGAAGTTGAGAAAGGAATAGAAAAACTATATGAAGAAATGACAGAAAACATCCCTGACTGGGGGGGGGGGGGGGGGGAGGGTGGAGGGGCGGGGTGGGGGAGGGTGTCACACAAGCACAGAGAGTCCCAAACAAGATGAACCCCAAAAGACCCACATCAAGGCACATGATAATTACAATGGCAAACATTAACATCAAAGAAAGAATCTTAAGGGCTGCAAGAGACAGAAAGTAATCTATAAGGGATCTACCATTAGACTATCAACTGATTTCTCAACAGAAATACATCAGGCCAGAAAGGAATGGAATGAAGTATACAAAGTAATGAAAACCAAGGGACTGAATCCAAGAATACTCTATCCAGCAAGGTTATCATTTAAAATTGAAGGGGAAATCAGGAGCTTCACAGACAAAAACAGGCTAAGGGACTTTATTACCACCAAACCAGCAATGCAAGAAATCCTAAAGGAACTGGTGTAAGAAGTAGGAATAGAAAGAGAAGGAGAAACACAGACATAAAGGATTATAATGGCAATAAACAAGTACCTAGCTATATATATAAAAGGCTAAGCAACCGTCTGACTGGCCGATAGGTATGACACTCACTGACCATCAGGGCAGACACTCAATGCAGAAGCTGCCGAGCTGCAGTGATTTGGCAGTGATGGTTTTCGGTTGATGCACCCCATAACCAGAGAGGAGGGAGCCCAATTCCTTGCAGGGCCGTGCGATTCCACCTTTAGCTGTGGTTTATGTTGTTGCTGGGCTATGCGATTCCACCTTCAGCCGTGGGTTATGTTGTTGCTGGGGCACTGTCGGCCCTGAATCTGGTTTACTGCATACTTGCATTTGCGTTCCACACCCTGAACGACAGCAACTTTGCAGAGCACCCTTTTGTACTCTGGGACCCCTTGGAGGATGTCAGACTGCCGGTTTCAGCCCAATCCCCACAGGCCAGACCGAGGGACCCCACCTGCCGGAGGGACCTCACTCACTCCACAGATGCTCTTCGAGCTGCAGTGCTGCCCCAGGTGCAGCTGGCTGGAGAGGGACCACGAGAGGTTGGCTTCAGGGTGTGTCCAGCCTTTCTCGCCCAGTCCCGCCCTGCAGGCCACCTTCTAATTAATTTCCTTTCAATGTGCACAAATCTGTGCACTGGGTCACTAGTCAATAATAACCTTAAATGTAAATGGATTAAATGCCCCAATCAAAAGACATAGGGTGCCTGAATGGTTAAGAAAACATGTCTATAAGAGACCCACCATAGAACAAAAGACTCACACAGACTGAAACTAAAGGGATAAAAAAAAAATTTTTCAGGCAATTCGAAATGAATAAAAAGCTGGGGTAGCAATACTTATATCTGGCAAAATAGACCTCAGAGTGAAGGTCATACAAGAGATAAGGAAGGCCACATTACTAGAGGGATTGATACAACAACAGGATATAACTCTGGTAAACATATATGCACCCAATACAGGAGCACCCAAATACATTTTTTAAAAAAAACCTTCTGGAATATATCAAGGGAGAGATTGACAGCAAAGCAATCATAGTAGGGGACTTTAATACCCCATTGATATCACTGGATAAATCTTCTAGACAAAAAATGAACAACAAAACAGCAAATCTAAATGACTCAGTAGATCAGATGAACTTAATTGGCATCTTCAGAACATTTCACCCCAAAGCTACAGAATATACATTCTTCTCAAGTGCACATGGGACGTTTTCAAAGATAGATCATACATTAGTACACAGGCTAAGTCTCTTCAAATTCAAGAAGATAGAAATGATATCAAGCATCTTCTCAGATCACAATGGCATAAAATTAGAAATCAACTACAATAAAAAACAATGAAACAATTGCAGACTAAATAGCATGCTATTAAACAATGATTGGGTTACCAAAGAGATCAAAGAAGAAATAAAAAAAACATCCTGGAAACAAATTACAGTTAAAACAGAACAATCCAAAATCTATTGGACACAGTGAAAGCAATTCTGAGAGGGAAGTTTATAGCACTACAGGCCTACCTCAAGAAAAAACAAAAACAAAAACAAAAACAATAAAAACTGGTAATAAGTTATCTAACCCCACAACTTAAAGAATTAGAAAGGTAGCAACATGAAAACCCCAGAGTAGTAGAAGGAAGGAAATAATAAAGATCAGAGTAGAAATAAATGACATAGAGACCAAAAACAAGAATAAAAAAGATCAATAGAACTAAGAGCTGGTTCTTTGAAAACATAAACAAGATTAATGAACCTCTAGCCAGGCTCACTAAGAAACAAAGAGAGAAGACCCAAATAAAAAAATCAGAAATGAAAGAGGTGAAGTAACAACTGAGCCCACAGAAATATAAAGATTATATAGCAAGAGTTTCTTTTCTTTTTTTTTTAATTTCTTTATTGATTAAGGTATCACATATTTGTCCTCGTCCCCCCATTCCCATCCCACACCCCTCCCCACACATGCCCCCACCCCCCTGTTGTCCTTAACCGCCGGTTAGGCTCATATGCCTGCACACAAGTCCTTTGGTTGCTACATAGATGAGCCTTGCTACATAGGTATAATTATATTACTTATAGTGTTAGATCCACTATAAAGATGAGAAACTGAGGTGCAGAATCATAAAATTTTCTTTAGAAGGGACTTGTAAGGGCCTCCAGTGTTCTTACTGTGCAAGAGAGGTGTTTGGTTCTATCTGATGAGGGAAACTTCTTCCCTACTCCGTAGTGCTGTGGTTAAGACTAAAGATATTCATAAATGTGGCCCTGGCTGGTGGCTTAGTTGTTTGGAGCATCATCCCGTGCACCAAAAGGTTGTAGGTTCAATTCCTGGTCAGGGCACATACCTGTGTTGTGGGTTTGATTACTGTTCGGGACACCTATGGGAGACAACCGATGGATGTTTCTCTCTCACATCGATGTTTCTCTCTCTCCCTGTTCCTCTCTCTTTAAAAATTAATAAAAGCATATCCTAGGGTGAGGATTAAAATAAAAAAAAAAGATTATAAAAAAAATACTATGAACAACTCTATTCCAACAAACTGGACAACCTTGACCAAATGGACATATTCCTAGAAAAATACAATCTCCTAAAACTCTATCAAGAAGAATAAAAGAATCTGAATGGACCAATAACTACCAATGAAATTTAATCAGTAATCAAAAAACTTTCAGCAAACTAATCCCTAGACAGCCTCACAGAGGGAATTGTACCAAACATTCAAAGAACTAACACCTATCCTCCTCAGACTATTCCAAAAAATTCAAGCAGGAACACTTCCAAACTCTTACTATGAGGCCAGCATTACTCTAATCCCCAAATCAGATAACTACAGGTGAATATTCCTGGTGAACATAGATGCCAAAATCCTCAATAAAATATTAGCAAATCACATCCAACAATACATTAAACAGATCATACACCATGACCAAGTGGTAAGAGTGTATATTATGCATTTTTCAGAAAGCAATTGAGTATTACTAAGTAAAGCTGAACAAATACACACTCTATGACCAGCAATTTAACTATTAGATGAATACCCTAAATAAACTTATATTCACACTTGAACTTCACTAAAACATACCATCCCAGCTTGCATTTACCACCCATATATCCTGGTCTAGCATCCCACCTCAAAAAGTCTGTCCCAGAGGGATGGTAGCTTCAAATACCTATTTCATGGACTTTTAACCTTCGGAACAACTTGGCAGATATTTTATATTGGCTCATTATCTGCTCTATGGAGGCCAATTAAAACTTACCCTAAGAAAGTAGGCTGAGAGTAGGCCAGTTTTTGAGCAACATAAGAAGTTACAACTTTAACGAGAATAATTCTGTCACTAACTTCCACAAGAAAAACAAATTAGTAAAATTTGCAGTTTTTTCACTGGACAAAAAAATAAAAAAAAAACAAAAAGGCCTTGCTCAATTCTTATCCCAAAAATTTAAGACACAATGCGTGTCTCCTCTGATAAAGAGACCAAATTATGAGGTCACCTCCACCAGGCAGTTACCAGGGAGGTTCTAAGTATTGGATCAGTTCCCATAGGACACCCATTATACCAGTGTCCTCCTCCAGAAAGACTTTTGAAGCATGTGAATGCAAAAATGTTGTTTCTGGTTGTCACTGGAATAAAACCAACAAACCCTTGCAAATGAAGCCTGAAAAGAGAAAGAAACTTACATCCATTTCCATAAAGAGACATACTGATCATTGTACATAGTCACATCATTTATAAGACCAAAGGTTGAAAACAATTCAAATGCCAGCAGTAACATAATTGGTAATCATGCAAAGAAATATGATACTTGTATACTATATGAAGTTAAAGATAAAAAGTCAATATATATACTTACATTGTTGTTATATATATATTGTTAACGTAAAAAACCATTGAAACCTGTAAAGAATTTTTTTGAGTTTATTTGAGCCAAACTGTCAACATATGCCTGGAAGCAGAATCTCAACGAATTGAGGTAATGCTCTGGAGAATGGCAGGTTTCATCTGTATTTATACATTGCAATCAAAGGAAGAGACATAGGTGGGTAACATGAAATCCTTTGGTGATAGATTAGAGAGGCAGGAGAAAGCAAAGCAGGGAAACCCCTGGGATTGGATAAAAGGTAAAATGATGGACACATACTTAGGTGGGTGCAGGAACAATTAACATGATAATGAAGGAATTTGTGGTATCTGTCCTGGTGCCCAGCACATTTGGTTGTGCCCCAGGGGGTCCAGAAAAAGGGAAGTTACAAGTTACCCAGACACTTCAAGGGTATGTTATCATAGATGCAAAAAGACAGATAGGCTCAGTTAAGGTAAAGGTTGACCTTGTCAGTGAAGATACTGGCCTAGGATGTAACTGCCCACCATAACTGCTTTTAGTTAAAGTTTAATTTCAGACCATCCTTTGTGGTTAATTTAGGTCTCTGAGTTTGCAAGACTGCCATGCAGGCCTCCTCTGAGCTTGTCAGGTTAGCATGGGGCCCCTTTCGTCATATATATGGAAATTGGAAAATACATATATAAATAACATATATATGTTTCATTTTTATCTAGGTGACAAAATATCAAAACTAAACAAAATTTCATCAAATTAATTTTTATAAATAATTATTAACAAAAAAATCAAGATGTTAATTGCTTCCAGAGAGGAAAGACTGGGATACAATCCAAAAGATGCCTAGAGGGGATTTGCAACAATATTGATAATGTTCTATTCATTTAGCTAAATACAATGCATACACATGTATTTGTTGATTAGTATTCCTTATCTTGCACATAAATGTCATACCTGTAGAATAAACCAATTATAATTTTTAAATGAAGTATGCCTTTTCTTGATAAAGAAAACATATATTCTCAAAGTGTAAATAATATGCCTTTTTTTTTTTTCTTGGAATGAATTATTTTTGGAAACTTTGTTGAAAATACTATAAGAAAGATGTACTGAAAATCTGAATAGTGTCTTGAGAAATGAGTGGATTTTATGATAGGTGACCTTAAGAGGTTTCTGTCCTGATTCTACTTCAAGAATCTACCAAACTTTATAATTATAATCTCCTTACACAATTCTATGTATTTATTGTTTAATTATCCTGACAATATTTTTATTTTAGAAAGACCCCTGCTTCAAACATAGTGGTACTCTGAAGTACTTAGCCATCACTTTAGAAATTCATGCACTGAATTATGAAGTCGTATTGGTCTAACAAGGCAATCTAAGCCAGAGGAGAAATCAAATTCACTCCAATTCAAGAGACAAAACTGAGCTCATCAGCTTAGACAGATAGTCCATTGCTTGCACAGCTGGGCATGGTGTGTTCATTTTGTAAATATGCTTTGCTATTTTCTTGGTATTAGTCAGTTTGCTTGAATGGATTAGAAAATTGAAAACTGCTTTGTCTAATGCCATGGTGAATTTGTATTCTGATAACAGAATGTTTATATTCTGATAAGCTCATGGATACACCCCCTCGCTACCTTCCCCTAGTGTTGGAAACCAAAGGGTAAAACACCACACAGGGCTCTGAATTCAAGATTCTTAAGCTCTTGCAATAGACTGAAAATAGTTAAAAGGATATTTAATTCACTTAAGTATAATAGTCAAGCTGTTTGCATTTTGCCACTATAAGAGGAGATGCAGGAACAAAACATTTTCTCTTCTCTTCATAGAGAGTTTGCCTGCAGATAACTTTCCCACTACCACTAGCAGTAGAAGCTTCATCAGATATTTACCCACCATTTCTTTAGAATATCCAATAAGATCATACAAATGTACTCTATATATCTCTGATTACGTGGGTAAAATATATTTTAAAGGTATTTTAGGTAGCTAGAGTTTAGTGAGAGGAAAGACCAGGGCTGCTCAGAGTGTAGGAGTTGGAAAGAACTTTTACAAAACATCTAAATTGTCCCAAAGGGGAACAATTGCCTTAATAATAATAGTGATTGTGCGGTAGATCCCCCCTCCCTCACAAAAGGTCATAATAATATCTACTATCCCACATGCCCTTCCAGAACCTTGCCACTCCTCCATCAACAGATGAAGTCTAAGTTTTTAACCCTGGAAACTGGATAGATGTTTGTGACTGCCTCCACCTACAGATGCAGGAAAGTATTGCTATGTGACTTTGTAAACTAATCATAAAAGGCAACACAGCTTTCTACCAGGCTCTGTCTTGGGATGCTCATCTTTGGACCCCAAACTATCAGAAGCTCAGACCATATGGAGTCTCATATCAAGTAGAAGACAGGTCCCCCAGTCCTCAGTCTTATCTGACCTTCCAGACAACAGCCAATAAGTAGCAAGGTGTGGCTTCATGAGCCTAAGTGGAAACAGATCTCTGGGCCCTCAGCTGAAGCTGTCTTGAGCAGAGCTAAGTCTTTCCCACCAAACTTGTCAAATTGAAAATGTGTGAGCAAAATAAGTGATGGTTGTTATTTTAAACCACTCAATTTCAGGACAGTTTGTTATGCAGCAATACATATCTGGGGAAAAAAATCTAACAATCATGGCTAGGTAGGAAAAAATAAAGAAGTAGGCTCAGAGGGGGAAAAAAAAAGTTAAATGCACTTTGAAAGAACTCTAAAATCATAGCTTCTTGAAGTCCTTCAAAGAAAAAAACTATGTGGGTCTATTGGAAGAGTTTATTCAAGGTAAGCTTTGAATTAAAAAGGTAATTGAGAAAGTAATTAGATTATTTAATTTATGCTTTAATGGAATTGGATGAATGGCTGTCTCCTTTGAAGTAGGTATCACCAGTGCAGATAAAGCCTTCTAGAACTTCTTGGCAAGGAAGATGTCAATATTATTGAGACATAATAAAATTGCCTTAACTTCTGGAGGACTGAAATTGTGGAACTGCTAAATATAATGTGTAAGTTATTATTTTTGCAATGGTCTTATCTACATAAGATGGTTTTGTCTACTTTAAGAGAAACTGTTGGATTCCATGGGTTCTAAGCTACCACGGGCAAGTGTACCCTCCTAGAAACTCTTTGCTTATGTTGTTGCATCCCTAAGGACAGCAAAGTCTCTTTGTGGCTCACCTACTCCCTAGGTGTGAACCAGGTACTCACAGAGGAATTATAAGAAGAATGATGTTTGATAAGGGATACCTTGAGTTTCTTCCATTCTACTTGATTCAACTCTATATAATACATCAGGATAGAATGGAGTTGTTCTATTTATAGGTAGTTTCAAATGTAGAAGATGTGAGAGCTAAAGGAATGGGAGTATAGAATATCAAGTAGACCAATTACATAGGCACAAAATTGATGTTCTAACACTCACACTCTGAGGATTATTTGCTTTATTTAGGTTAACTTCCTTTTGTACAATAGTGGTAATCAAGGATTTATGCTGCTTCATCCTTATTTTCCTGAAATATGATATTAAGATATCAGTGATTTTGGTGGCACTCTGTAGTTCCATAGTGTAGAATGAGTTAAATAGGTCTTCATGGGAACAAACCCTTAATCTGAAAATCATTAGCATAGAATTTAGATATGCATAAGATTTTGGAAGAATTCTCAACAGAGTAGAATCCAGGGTATAATATATTTTTCTTATAAACTGTCTATCTTTCCATATTTTTCCAGGCTAATGAACAGAAAATCTAATAAAAATTATTTTCCTGAAAAAAATAATTCCTCATCCTAAAATAAGACTAGAAATGCTGGCACATCTCAGTAATCACTATAATTTGATTGATTTAGGAGATGACTGTAAGGTATTTTGAAAATAGACATTTGTAGCCCCAGCTGGGTGGCTTGGTTGGTTGGGGCATTGTCCTGTAAACCAAAAAGGTTGTGAGTTCAATTCCTGGTCATGGTGCGTACAAAAGGCAACTGATCAATGTTTCTCTCTTTCTCCCTTCCTCTCTCTAAAATTGATAAATATATACTCAGGTGAGGATTTAAAAAACAAAATAGATATACTATCTAATAAAACGGTAATATGCAAATTAACTGTCACTCAGTCACAAAAGATGGCGGCACCCATAGCCACAAGATGGTGGCTCCCAGTCCTCTCAGCCCCGCCGGAGTCCCCCAGTCCTGGAGGGAGGGTGTCGGGCACTGAGAGTGGGCAGTGTGAGAGGCCTGGAGGAATGCTTGCTTCGTCTCCAAGGCGATGAAGCAAGCTTTCCGCGCCCGGCCGCGGATGGCCCTCTGGGCTGTGGAGAGCCTCTGTGCAGTGGGCACAGAGCGGCCAGACCCTGCAGAGAGCTACTGGTGCAGGGATTCATGCACAGGGATACTAGTTTGTATATAATTAATAAAGTGTGTAGAATTTATGGGTAGGTGTTATCACTGAATCCACAAAGTAGAATCCTTTAAAATGGCTATATCCTTTTTTGCAATTTCAAAAGGTATCTATCTAGAAAAGTATCCATTAGTTTGATGTAAGAGAGGTAATAGAAAATATTTAAATTTTAAATTGAGATAGATGTGTATTCACATGGCACAATATATAAACAAAAGCATAGAGCAAAGTATCAGACATGTATCTGATCACAGTTGTATTTCATTTTTTTTTTAATTTTGCAAACTGAAGTCAAGAAAAGTTCAACTATCTGTGAATGCTGTTTATTTATGAAAATAAATGTGCTAGAGTATTTATATATTTATGCATTCTTTAAAAAATCTAGCTGGTTTATTCATGAAATGTTGATGGGACAGAAACAGATTCCCCAAAGTGATGCTAATTTTTAAGTTAAATATATATAAATTAACTCACATAACTCTGGGAGCAACGTAATTCTTAGAAAAGGCATGGGATTCATTATGAGCCATTAAAGAAGCATTCTGTAATTACCAGTGGCAAAACAATTAATAAAATAAACAACTTTTTTTTCTGTTTTGTAATAATGAAACTTCCTTAGATTTAGAGAATCCAATTGCTTTCTGTAGTATTTTCTTAAAAGAATAATTTCAAATTTTCTATTCTTTTTGAAGGAAAAATTTATACTAATGCTTCAAGATACTGACCTTTGAATAGAAAACTTTTGACATGAATATCATTAACACTGAAGTTACCTTATAATCTCAGTCTTTTGTTAATTAAATAATGAACTCTCTCTCATGGACTTGCAGAAAGAATATTATATGAATGAGCTTAAACATTCATTTGCTTGTCTCCATCATGATAGCTACATTTAGTATCTGTAATGGACTACATCCTTTCATATGTATGTTGCTTACATTCTCAGTTACTTGGAGTTCCTTCATACCTAAGTTCTAATGCCTCTGCTTGATAGATGAGAAAGTACAGTAATTTGCTCTTCATGAGAAATCGGCAAACTGTGGCCTATGGTCCACATTTGCGCACCAGCCGGTTTTGGATAGGAACGCAGCTATGCCCAGTCATTTACATATTGTCTATGGCTTCTTTGTACAGAGGAAGAACTGAATATTTTTGCAATAGAGACTACAGGCATTGCAAGACAAAAAAATTTACTATTTGGCCCTTTACAGAATAAAGTTTTCTGATCCCTGCTCTAGGTCACCCAGTAAGACTGTCTTTCAAAGCCAGAGTTTTCTGATGCTAAAGTCAGTGATCTTTGCACTATATCTTGTTGCATGCCAAAGGGGAAAAAAAATGGTTAATGGGGAAGGAAACAATGAACTAACTCTTAAAAAAAAACAACTGTTTGCATCAATGATCTATAGAAATTAAATGAGAGATGGTTTTGGATTTAAACCCTGTCTTACAAATGTATCATCATTGTAAATTTCTACCAGCATCCAAATATTCATGAACACATAATTTAAAAAATGAAAATAATAATACCTGACTTCCCTACACTCAAGGACACTCAAGGGTGTGGGCTTTTTCTAACTGGATTATCGTTTGTTCTGTAATTCTGATTCTCAGGCCAGACCTGTGACAGGTCTGACTCACTTAACTGGAAATGATCTAAAATAGTGTGAAATACTGTTTTCAGTCTATAATAAAGATGAAGTGTGCTCATACATAAAGAGTAATAGCCATATCACATCCTTATGACATGTATTGGTTCATCCTGAGCTATTATGAAATGTAACCCACAGTAATTCAATGAAACACAAAATGTATTTTTAAGAAAATTTCCCAGCATTTTGTGAGGCCCTCTAGGGTGTAACAGAATTAACATTTGCATCGCTATTAATTTAATGTTAAAGTCACTTTTCCATATATTGCTTCTTTAGAATTACCTTACACAACCACATACAACATACAAATGAGCCTGTCCCACTTAGTACAATTAAAGTTTAATGAGCAGCTATAATATACAAATTATTATGTTAGGTGCTAGGCATCAAATGCTTATATTCTGGGAAGAAAGGCAGATCATGAAACATATTTTAAAAACAATATTATGCAGAAAGTTGTATAACAAAAGTAATCAGGGCTCTATCACAGACCCATTTGAAAAAACTGACATAGCACATGTGGACAGGGGAAGAGTAGAAGTGGGGCAGTGTAGACAAAGCTCTCTCGCCCCAGCACCTCAGCATTATTATTATTTTGGTCTGAGAATTCTTTGTTCTGTGGTCCTGTGCATTGTAGGATGTTTAGTAGGCTCCATGGTTTCTACACACTAAATGCCAGTAGTGGTCCTTTACTTCCAACTGTGACAACCAAAAAAAATCTATTCAGACATGATTGAATGTCATCTAGAGGTCAAATTGTCCCTAAGTCAGAATCAGAGTGTAATGAATGGATTAAAATGAGCCAGGTCAAAATAAATGCAAAAAAATGAATTTAGATTAATGGATATTTTAGTCATCCAGATGAGAAAAGACAAGAAATGAGCAGAGGAGGAAATGAGATAAGGGCATATTTTGGTAGTAGATTATATAGATTCCATATATAATCCACTTGATGGGTTAAAAATGGATTGTAAAGCAGTTTCAGACTTTATGAAGTTTAAGCAATTCTGTTGAGCAATTCTGTTATATTTGGTATAAGAAGGTGTCCAGAAATACTGATTTTAATAAATATGTTGAGAAAAAAGATTTTGAGAAAAAATAACAGTAACATGGATGTAAACAGTGAAACGTTATTAGACTAAAGGGCTGTAAATCATGGAGAGTAGCCCAATTAGAGGCAAACCATAACTAGAATGGTTTACCAAGAAATTGTTTTGAAGTGGATATACTGACTTTGAATATGTATAAATAATCCTTGGCTTTCTGGTAACAAAAAACAAGAATCCTATATAATAAAATGTTAATATGCAAATAGACCGAATGGTGGAACAACTGGTCACTATGACACATACTGACCACCGGGGGACAGATGCTCAATGAAGGAGCTGCCCCCTGGTGGTCAGTGCACCCCCACAGGGGGAGTGCTGCTCAACCAGATGCTGGGCTCACGGCTGGCCAGTGCAGCAGCAGTGGCGGGAGCGTCTCCCACATCCACAGCAGTGCTAAGGATGTCCTGCTGCTGGCTTAGGCCCACTCCTAAGTGGCTAGTCAGACACCCCACAAGGGCTCCCGGACTGAGAGGGTGCAGACTGGGCTGAGGGACATCCCCCCCCCCCCCACCCGAGTGCATGAATTTCGTGCACCAGGCCTCTTGTATTTTAATAAAGGTGCTGACTGAGGAAAAGGCAAGAACACATCTCTCTTTTTTCCTCTGAAGGAGAGCATCTGCTTCTTTCTTAGAAGTAAGCGTCTAGTGGCAATGACTTATAAGCTGCACCATCCTCCCCGAAAATCTATAAAAGTTATACGTTTTTTTTCACTTCAGTGGGCCAAATCTAACCCAGATCACAGCAACAGATTTAAGGCCACTGTATCCTGGTGTACTAGATTCATGGGAAAGCATAATATGGTACTGAGGCAAAAGACGAAAATTGCCCAAAAATTACCTGCAGATCTTGATAGCAAAGTAAATACTAGTTTCCATCAATACGTAATACAACAGCGCACTAAACATTGCTATGCGTTAAGTAGTATTGGAAATATGGATGAAACTCCAATGAATTTTGATATGGTTGGAAATAAAACTGTCCATCAAAAAGGTGAAAAAACAATTTTAATTAAAACAACAGGACATGAGAAGTCCAGTTTTACAGTGGTACTAGGATGCACAGCTGATGGCGCCAAACTGAGACCAATGATTATTTTTAAAAGAAAAACAATGCCGAAACTCAAGTTCCCTGTTGATTGTTTTGTACATGTGAATGAAAAAGGCTGGATGGATGAAGAAGGGGTAAAGCTATGGCTTGATAATGTATGGAGCAGGCGACCAGGTGGACTTATTAAAAAACGTAGTCTACTGGTGTGGGATATGTTCAGGGCTCATTTAACTCCCAGCACCAAGCAAAGGTTTGCAAGACTAAGCACAGATGCGGCAGTTATTCCTGCAGGATTGACATCGTTGGCACAGCCACTGGATGTGTGCCTAAACAAGCCATTTAAAGATCGCATTCCAGAACAGTGGAATGAATGGATGGTTAGCGGCGAAAAGTCATTCACAAAAGGAGGAAACATGAGTGCTCCACAGTTGGATGTTTTGTGCAAGTTTGTCATAAAAGCCTGGAATGATATTGATGCAGAAACAGTAATCAAGTCTTTCAAGAAGTGTGGCATATCAAATTCATTAGATGGTATGGACGACTACTTGTGGCAAGATGAAGAGGAAGCCGAAGCTGAGTCCACACCATCTGATACGGAATTTGATCCATACGATGACTGCCTTACAAATGTATCACAAGATGTCATTGATGTAGTACTTATGATATCAAATGACGAACAGGAGGATTTTGAAGGCTTTTAAAGGGAAACTGTCACGCCAGCAAAACCTGTAAAAATACCTTAGCTTGCAGTTATGATGGGCATTGCTAACTCGCTGGGGACTTGCCCGGCACTTGCTCTCTCTCTATTGTTAGTTATCTTCCTCCTATCATCATCAGTTCCAGTTTGGTTGACAGCTTAGAAAACAAACAGCATGGCAGCTCCCATGGGCTTATTGTCTTATCCTTCCTTTCAGCTTTAGAGTGAATTAGGAAAAGTTTAATCCACTTGCACTATTTTATGTTTACATGTTTGATGACAAACAGCCTTATGTTTATAAGTGACAGTTTTCCTGCTAAGTACCTGCATGTCATAAGCATTTGAATTAAAATTACCATATTGAAATAAAATCTGATGTTTTTTTAATTTTTATTTGGTGTGCGTTGGAAGAGGGGTAGTCTTATACGAGTATATCCCAAACTCTATATTTTAACTGGAAAAGTTGGGGGTCGTCTTATACGCTGGAAAATACAGTAAATATATATATATATATATATATATATATATATATATATATATATGCATTTTACATTTAGGTACTTATATAAAATACAAGGGAAAGAGGGCCAATTTGTTCTCCTAAAATACTGACTGCAGTTTAAGAAAGAGTCAAAGAGGAAGATTTCTAAACATTTTGTTTAACATTTGATAGTATTTAAGAAACTAGAGAAGCAAGGCTACAAAGAATGGTGTTTCCACCAGCCAAGCATCTCCATTTCACTAAAGAAATGACCAAATTATACATCTTTTGCACTGTCTGTAATTTTCCTTATAATTCCTCCACATTGTTAGTATGCAATTTGTTTTTAAATTATAACATTGTAGAATTTATAATTTAACATTTGTACTCTAAGTGGATATACACAAGCCAAGGCAGCAATGGTATTTTCATTAGCATGCCAGAATTTGGATTGTGAGAGGGATGTCCGACTGCCCAGACATCCCTCTCAAGGTAAATAGGTGGAAAGAAGTCTAGACACAAGAATTTGAATGATTTTTTGTTGTGAAAATTCAGTATGTACAGATATGTGTTTTAGATAA
Source organism: Cnephaeus nilssonii (assembly GCF_951640355.1). Classification (NCBI taxonomy): domain Eukaryota; kingdom Metazoa; phylum Chordata; class Mammalia; order Chiroptera; family Vespertilionidae; genus Cnephaeus; species Cnephaeus nilssonii. Next base: position 34,275,527 of record NC_137072.1, on the reverse strand, counting down.
AAAATTTTGTAGAGGCACTGACATGCTGGTCTAAATAGTGTCTAGAATGTGTGTAATTCATATTTTCTAACTTTTGAAATGGAGGCCCAGGTTGGAATTCTGATCTTCTGTGGCCTCTGTGTGGCTACTTACTAGAAGATTTTGTCTCACAACTTCTACCAGAAGGTTAGCTGACTTCCTGGTTATCTAAAAGGGCTTCATTTTGCTGGCTTTTCCTTTGCCTCTATGTTAAATAAATGTATGCACTTGTCTGAAACTTCTTTCTTTGAACCACAACACCTTATAGCAATGATGTCAGGGATGAAAACTAACACCGTATTTCACTGATTCTAAAATGCACCTTTAAAGATAGTATAACATTTCAGAAATTGGGATATATTTTACAATCTGTGGTGGCTATATGGTAGTCAGGATATACTTGTTATTATCAATGCATTCTGAGAAGATTTAAAAAAATGCCGGCATTTCCACTTGTAGAATATTAGAGATAATATAGTGCAGACCCACTTAAGAAACATTGCACTAATAATCTTAATAACAAAGGGGATTGTTAGGTCTGATCAGATTATTGAATTGATACTCCCTCCCCTGGGAACTAACCTTTAGGCTACTTCATAATTGACATTCCACTTGCTTAGACCACATTCCACTTGCTAAGACCGTTATCTCTCCCCTCCAGACTTTCCCAGAATACGGACCTTCCCAGAAAAAGCACACCTATAATCCTTTAAAAACCTCTGACTACCTCTTTGGGAGCTGGCGCCATTTTTGTGGCTCAGCCCATCTGGTATCCACATGACCTAATAAATTTATAATCCCTTACTACTTTGGCCTCATGCATTTCTCCTTCGGTGACTCTAACAGGGATAATATTACATGGGGATAAAGAAAATCGATTAATATTTATGCTGCTGAGCCCCAAGTTGATTTAGAAAACTTGAATTTTGAATGTGAAGAAGCTTAGAAACCCTCTAGTTAATGCATTTTCCAATATTTTCCAACTTAATATCCTATCTAATAAAAGAGTAATATGCAAATTAACCATCACTCTGCTATGCCCACCAGCCAATCAGGAGTGAGTATGCAAATTAACCCAACCAAGATGGCTGTAGCCACAGAGAGAGCAGGAGGGAGGCTTGGGTTTCCCCAGCAATGGAAGAAGCCAAGCTTTCCACACACCCTGGCCGGCCCAGGCCTCTGCTCCAGGGTGCAAAGTTTCAATTGTAGAAGATAAATAAATCCCAGATACCAGGGCCTCTGCTTGGGTTGCCAGGGGTCGTGGCCAGCCTGCAAACCACCACCGGCCCCTCGCCCAGGCTGCCCCATGCCCCAAGGGAACCCCCACCCTGATCCGGGACACCCTTCAGGGCAAACCAGCTGGCCCCCACCCGTGCACCAGGCTTCTATCCTATCTAATAAAAGAGTAATATGGAAATTGACCATCACTCCAACACACAAGATGGCTACCCCCATGTGGTCAAAGATCCTGCCCCCATGTGGACACAAGATGGCCGGCACAAGATGGCAGCAGGGGAGAGCAGTTGGGAGGGACCAGGCCTGCAAGGGAGGGCAGTTGGGAGTAATCAAGCCTGCAGGGGAGGGCAGTTAGGGGTGACAAGGCCGGCAGAGGAGGGAAGTTGGGGGCAAACAGACTGGCAGGGGAGCAGTTAGACATCAATCAGGCTGGCAGGGGAGTGGTTAGGGGGTGATCAGGCTGGCAGGCAGAAGCGGTTAGGGGCAATCAGGAAGGTAGGCAGGTGAGCAGTTGGGAGCCAGCAGTCCTGGATTGTGAGAGGGATGTCCGACTGCCTAAATGGGCAGTCGGACATCCCTCGAGGGGTCCCAGATTGGAGAGGGTGCAGGCTGGGCTGAGGGACACATATCCCCCTTGCACGAATTTCATGCACCAGGCCTCTAGTATATAAAAATAATATAATAATAATCATCAAACTATGTCTAAATTAAATAGCTCTTTGATCAAGCATAAAATAAAATAAAAATTCTAAGTGGTAAGAAATATTTGTTCCATAGTTTGGTAGCAAAAAATTTTTCTTAGTTGTGCAAAAAATAGCAAAACCTAACCATGACCCTGGACTGAATGACTTGTGAAATAAATAGGGTATAGAAGGTCTGGACTTGTGCTAGATGATTCTGAAGAAGAATGGGATGTAGGTTCTTATTCAGATTAGATGCTGTCTAGAAGCTGAACCAATATGTGAAATTGCAATAATCTTTTGTTTCTGAGGCACAAAAGAAAAGTAGGAGTAGTGTTATAAATGATAAAAAAAAAAAAGTAGTGATATTTTAAAACAGGTTATGTTAGCCATTTGGAGGTTATGCTTCAGCCTGGTCTATTTCCGATCAGTCTTGTTGGACATATCATTAAGAATATTGCAGCTTGGTTACCAGCTGGACATATTTTCATTTCCAAAAAACATAATGAGGTTTAAAATTCAACAAAAATCTCTATTCATAGATTTTCTATTGTCAATACTTACAAAACAAATAGATGGTCAATGCTAATGAAAGAGAACAGATTTATTATCCTGATTATACTATAAAATAGGAATAAACAAACAAATAAATAAATGACTCAGACTGAACCCACTGAGTCATTGGTATCATACTATCATGAAACTCTGGCAGTCACAAGCCAAGTAAAAGAAGCACCATTATAAGGTCATCTTAGTAAGGCAGATTTAATCCTGGTGGATTTGATAGCTAGTGAGAATGAAGGGGAGGCTTGGCAGCTTTATGCCCATGCCCAACACTGACTTAAAATTAACAACTGAAGTTATATTTTCTGTAATTCAGTGAATAAAAAAATAGTGTGCTTACCACTTGCTTTGAATTATAAACATTTCTAACTGTAATACATATGAAATTAAGAGATATGTTTATAAAATCCTCACTTGTTACCATTGAGCCCTTAAGGGGAGTAGCAAGGTAAATAGGTGGAAAGAAGTCTAGACACAAGAATTTGAATCGTACATGTGATCTTGGAAAAATAACTTAATTTTCTGAGCTTTTGTTTCCTCGTTGGAAAATAGGAATGGTAACCTTTTAAGGTTTCTAATAGTGCTAACTAAAATATATGAAAATACCTGATCCACACAAGCCATTGAATTAGTGTGTTAAGTTCTGGGTATAAATCTAATTCCTCTTACTTTAAAGATTCACTTGCAAAATTTTAATCTAGCTCTTGATTAAACAAGAAATACCTATCTTAAAATTCTTGTGTGTTGCAAAGTTGCAAGTAACACAAACATATATATAAGGAATAAGAAGGGAAAAGTGGAGAATGCAGAAGTGAAAGAAGAGGAGGAGAAAAGAAGAAGGAAAGGATAAAATAAGGAAGAAGAAGAAGAAGAGGAAGAGGAAGGAGAGAAGGAAGGGGAAGGAACACAGGTAAAGGAAGAAAAAGAGGACAAGGAGAAGAAAGAGGAGGGAGAGAAGAAGAAGAAGAAGAAGAAGAAGAAGAAGAAGAAGAAGAAGAAGAAGAAGAAGAAGAAGAAGAAGAAGAAGAAGAAGAAGAGGAAGAAAGCAAAGGCTCAGGGTAGGGGGGGGGCGGCATTTGTAGGAAGCAGAGTGCCTCATTTCTGGGCATCCAGGAGGCACTGAGAGATCTAAAACTAGAAGTCAGCAAAGCCATGAGCAACACAGATGGTACTTTCTCCATATCCTGACTTTGCTTTTCCCTCTGCTTCCATCTTACTCATCTCTCACTGCATCTCAGATTTTTCAATCCTCACATCCATGCCTACCCACCAATTAAAAAACTACATATGTATCAGTCAAGAAACCACCCAAACTGTGTAGCTATTATTCATTTCACCTCCTCAGGAAAGAGAATCAGATCTTACAGACAGTGAGGCAGACCATGAGATGTAAGCAGAGCAGCTCCAGTCTCAGATTTGGGGGATGCAAATTGTGGGTTGCTCTTTTTTTATTACATTTATTGGGATAACATTATATAACTTTCAGTTGTACAAATTTATAATATGACATCTGTGTAGTCTATTTTGTGCTTACCACCCAAAGTCTAGTGTCCTTTTTTCATCTTGTATGTGACCCTTTTTGTGCTCCTTCACACCCCCATTACCCTTCCCCTCTGATAATTTCTATTCTATTTTCTGTATCTATTAGCTTGTTTGTTTGTTCCCTCTGTTCATTTGTTGCTTTTACTTTTATTTCACATATGAGTAAAATTATATGGTTCTTGTCCTTCTCTATCTGCCTTATTTCACTTTGTATAATACTCTCAAGATTCTTCCAAGTGGTTACAAATGGCAATAGTTAATCTTTTTTTATGGCTGACTAGTATTCCACTGTATATACAAAAAATTTATAAACAAGTGCAGTAAAGTTGCAGGATACAAAATCAGTAGATAAAAATCTGCATTCCTATGTACTAACAACAAAATTTCAGAAAGACAAATGGAAAAAAAAATCCCATTTATAATGGCAACAAAAAGAAAGAAAAAACTAGAAATAAACTTAACAAAAGAGGTGAAGACCTATACACTGAAAATTATAAGACACTATTGAAAAAAAATTGAAGCAGACGTAAAGAAATGGGAAAGTATTCTGTGTTCATGAATTAGAAGAATTAACATTGTTAAAATGGTCGTATTACCCAAAGAAATACATAGATTGAATGCAACCCCTATAAAAATTCCAACTTTTCACAGAAATAGAAGAAAAAAATCCTCAAATTTCTATGGAACCACAAAATACCCCAAATAGTTTAAACAATCCTGAGAGAAAAGAACAAAACCAGAGGCATCACACTCCCTGATTTCAAATAATACTAAAAAGCTTCAGTAAGTAAAACAGTACTATAGTATTGGCAGAAAATAAAACACAGAACAATGGAACAGAATTGAGAGCCCAGGCACACATATATTGGCAACTAATTTTTGACAAAGAGCCAAAACATACAATGGATTGCTCTTGAATAAAGGGTGTCAATAGGTCACTGGAATTTGAGAAAATATAGTAAAATATATTCACCATTACTATCTAGTAATGAATATTTTTATAGATCAAGAGTAACATTTAAATTTTGTTTTCATTTAAAGATTAATTTGACTAAAATAATAACAGTTATCATTATGAGTACTTACTATCCACGAGGCAAGCATTTTTATAGGCATTATCTCAGTCTCCACAGTCCCATGGGTAGGTGCTTTTATTATCCTAAATTAGGAAGGAGGATATTAGGTTGAGAGAGGATGTTCATATTTGCATACTTTCAAGATTTATAATTGAGATTAGAATGACTCCAACCCTATTAAACAGTCCAAAATATGTGTGGGACCTCAATATCAGAACTATGCTAGTAAAACTGAATAAAAATGGAAGACACTTCCATGGATGTTAGTTACATTTTATGTACAGTTAGGTACATTTAGACAAGGGAGGTAAAAAAATATATATATATGACTTTAAAATAAGAAATGTTTTTAAAGTAAGAGCAAAAATGCTTCATCTTAATGACTATGATCAACCTTAAAATAAAATTTAAAAGTTCAATAGAAATTTCAATCTATGATTTCAAAAAATCTCTTAATTTTGCAATACTTGTTAAGTTTTTAAGTCCTGAGATCTACAATGTTAAATATATCTTCAAATAATACAAAGTCATAATGAAGATAATGCACAATGATACTAATTCTTAACTTTATGATTTATAGCAGTTTAGGTAATGCCACTCAAGAGTAAATTTGCCAAGCATGTGTCAGCCAGGCTTAGAAAATCATTCAACTAAGATTCAAACCCAATTCTGTATTTAAGAAAAAGCTGAACTAAAAGCCAACCTTCAAAAGAAAAAAAACTATGCCCTAACCAGTTTTGCTCAGTGGCTAGAGCATTGGCCTGTGGAACAAAGGGTCCCGGGTTTGATTCTGGTCAAGGGCATGTACCTTGGTTGCAGGCTCCTCCCCAGTGGGGGGCCCTGGTCAGGGATCCTCCAGGAGGCAACCAATCAATATGTTTCTCTCACATTGATGTCTCCCTCTGTTTTTCCCTTTCTCTTCCACTCTCCCTTAAAAAATCATGGAAAAATATCCTCTAGTGAGGATTAACAAAAAGAAAAAAGAAAGAAAGAAAAGAAAAGAAAAACACTACATGAATATAGAGTCAGGGTAAAGGTGACAAGGGCAAAGTAAAAAATTAATTATAACCTCTTGTGAGAGAACTAACTTTGAGAGTTAAAACTTGCGTTACAATTTTGTGAACCTGAAATATTAACCTGATATAAAGGGAAGCAGCACATCAACTTGCACTTTACAATTCAAACACATAGAGATTTTCAGCAAGCACGTCTTCATACAGGAACTAAGAGAGCCCAGTTTTAGATAGGTTGCAGTGCCTGAGCCAAGTTTCTATAAATATCCCACTGATGTCAAGTGAATTACAGTCTTCTCCAGCTAAGGAGGCTGTAGGCAAACCCAAAAGCCTATTAGAAAGGAAACGACAAGCTCCAGGCACCTAATTGCATTAGCTCATCACCAGTCAGAAAGCAAGAAGTCTAAAACCACGCTGACTGGGGATTAAGGGAAATTGAGCCTACTCCGGGATATTTTTTTCCCCTCCAAAAAGCCTTGCCTGTTTAAAGAGAACAGCCTGTTTACTAGGTTGGTCAAAGGCACATTTATTTATTTTTTTAAGTCAATGAGGTAAATTTAATGCTTTGGTAACTTTTACTAATCTATACTTATAAAAGCCAAGTGACCAGAAGGATGGAACGACTGGAACGACCTTTTGCTATGACACGCACTGCAGCGGCCAACAGGCCTGATCGGGGCCCCGATCGCCCCCCCTCCCAACCACCCGAAGCCCCTCCCTCCTGCCGTCCCAGCCCTAATTGGCCCCCATCGGGGCAGGTGGCCAGACCCCACCGGTGCATGAATCCATGCACCAGGCCTCTAGTAATATTTATAAGAACATAAAATATTTTGTAAGAAAACAAAGTACACATTTGCTATCTACTGATGAGTCATAAATTGTAATGTATATATCAGTAGAACCTCCATTGCAGTCCTTCATTTCCATACCTTCACCTCTGTCAAAACTCTTTCCTGTCTTCTCTATTGTCCACAATGGGCGCCTACAGTGTCTAACCTGTTTAAGTTTTGGTTATCAAGTAGTTATTGTCACTTGTAGCACATACAATTCATGCTGTGCTCAGACTCTTTGGAATATTTATTCTGTGGACTTTGTTCTGGTGCCTATATGCCTAAGTTTCTAATAGCCCACACCTGAAACTCTTTTAGGAGTACTTGCCTTCAGCTACTGGAAACACGTAGCATTCCAAGAGCTGGCCAACACTGGAGTCTGCATCCTGGACTCACTGAAGGTTATTATTATACCAGTTAGAGCAGGAAAGCCCAGCACCCTTACCTCTAGTCAGGAAGAAAACCTGAACCATGATTTATGTTAAGGAATATCCTGCAAGAATCAGGTTGAGACTGGAATTTTGCCTAAACTCATACCCTTGCCTGATTTCCTCTCCTCCCCTAGTCTGTGTCCTCTACTCTCTACTGATTCCCTGCAGAATGGCATGAGGGTTCCTATTCAGATTAGATGCTGTCTAGGGTAATATGCAAATTGACCCTAACGGTGGAATGACCAGGAACAACTGGTTGCTACGGTGCGCACTGACCACCAGGGGGCAGATGCTTAACACAGGAGCAGCCCTCTGGTGGTCAGTGTGCTCCCACAGGGGGAGCTCTGCTCAGCCACAAGCTGGGCTGAAGGCTGTGAGCACAGCGGCAGTGGCATGAGCCTCTCCTGACTCCTCAGCAGTGCTAAGGATGTCTGACTTAGGCCTGGGGAGCAGGCCTAAGCTGTCAGTCAGACATTGCCCGAGGGCTCCTGGGCTGCCAGAGGGATGTCTGACTGCCAGCTTAGGCCCTATCCCCTGGGTGCATGAATTTTCATGCACTGGGCCTCTAGTCCTTAATAAATCACTTTCATATGACTTTCCCTCCTAGAGTCTGTTTTAGGGAACTTGACCTAAGATACTACTTTTCTCTCTCTCTTTTGTTTCATTATTATGCTCAATGATAAATGCTTTCATTACATTAGGACTCATCTCTTAAACACCTAGGATATGCTAGGTGATCTGCTATGCTCTAGAACAGTGATGGGCAACCTTTTGATCTTGGTGTGTCAAACTTCGCCAAAAAACTGAGCATAACTCGGGTAGTGTGTCACTTTGAGGAAAAAACATTATTTCGCAAATGTTTCATCCTCAGGAGCAGCAAATGTTTCATCCTCGGCATGCGGCCACCTCAGCAGCCGCGTGTCATCAGAAATGGCTACGCGTGTCAGTGCTGACACGCGTGTAATAGGTTCGCCATCACTACTCTAGGAGCTTACAGTTTATTTGGATAAAGTGGAAAAAATGTGGTGTAGTGTTTCTACCTATCCACAAAGTAACCTTCACCTACATTTCCATACCAAGAACCCATCACAATTACCTCTTCCTAAGATGTGCTGCACTTGCCTGGCCAGAGTGGCTCAGTTAGTTGAGCATCATCCTGTGCACTGGAAGGTTGCCAGTTCCATTCCTGGTCAGGACACATACTGGAGTTTCAGGTTTGATCCCTGGTCAAGGTACATAGAAGGCAACCAATCAATGTTTCTCTCCCCCCAGCCCATCTCTCTTTCTCCCCACCTATTTCTCTCCCTAAGAATGTCCTCAGATGAAGATTAAAAAAAAAAAAAGTGTTTCACTTGATTTATAAATGTACTAAGGAAGAATCAGGATGTGGTTGAAAATTCTTGACCTTCACAAAAGTAGACAAGCTGATTAATTCCAAAAACACTTTAAGTGCTAATCAGAAGGCACCTATAGACCCAAAAAGATCTAATAAAACACTTAGCATCTCTTAGTGTATTAAATAAATATAAGCGAAGGTTGCTCCATCAAGTAGTTAAAATAATATTCAATTGATTGTTCTAATTGGAATGTATTCTAAGTTTTTACTAATAGCAGCTCAGAATAAGACCCATTAATACATTAATAAATTAGTGAACTGATTTATTTACTTATATATTGAAAATGAATAGACATAAGAACAAGAAACTACAATCATTTTTTAAATATATTTTTATTTATTTCAGGGAGGAAGGGAGAGGGAGAGAGAGATAGAAACATCAATGATGAGAGAGAATCATTGATCGGCTGCTTCCTGCATGCCCCCTACTGGGGATCAAGCCCACAACCTGAGTATGTGCCCTGACTGGGAATCGTACCAGTGACCTCTTGGTTCATAGGTAGTCACTCAACCCCTGAGCCATGCCAGCCAGGCAAGAAACTATAATTATTTTATAAAATATAATCATACATACACAAGATAAAGAAATATACTAAGAATAGAATAGTTGATAAAAACATTAGTGAAAAGATAATATTAGCCATGTAGTTTCATTGTTAAGAATAGTCTCCCTATTTATCATTACTAATTTGTGCAGAGAAAAGACTTTTTACCACATGATTTGCTTTTCTTGTACTGACAAAAAAGCCTCTATTTGCCAAGTCAGACTCAGGACCCTGCAATCAAGCGCTGAACAAAGCAATATAAGTGGAAGTAATGTAACGATTTTGAGACTTGTTTCTTTAATAATAGAGTTTAATACAATTTTGCTTTTCTATATTTCATGATAGAAGGAGCTCAGAATTATGAGTCATTGAGTAAACCACCCCCTACTTCTAAACAACCTTTGTGAAAAATAAATAATCTTCTATTTATTGAAGTCATTGATATTTCAGAGTTTATTGGTAACCTATGCATGGTTTAGTCTATTCTGAATAATAATGTATCAAATATTGATATCATATACTTTATCAGTCAAAAAACGGAGTAAGCACCAAATAAATATTTTTGTTTGTAATGTGCTAATGTATGTGAAGTATAAAATTTGCAAAATGTAAAAGAAAAATGAAGAGTCAAAAAACATACTTCTCCTTCTGTACTAGTATAAAATACAGAAAATCTCAGGAAAATATAATCACCAATATAACCATGATAATCAGGCAAGATAATCCACAAAACCAAAATTTTATAGCACATCAGAGAGCTAACAATGCTCAGACATCAATAACTAGTATCTAGAAAATGAAAGGACCTGCTGGAAGAGAAAACATGCATGGCCACTGTCATGTTTGTTGGAACATTGGGAGCTATCATGGATATGGAAAAGAATAAAACAGCCAAACTTTAATAAAATTTAAAGACCAAGGAAGAGTTAGATTACAGGTTATGAGTATTTTAAAATATTTATTGTTGAAAGTATTAAATCGGTCCTCCTTTCTTCTGCATAAACCTCTTCCAGTCCTCTCCCATCGTCCCCAGGCCCTCACCACCCCATTGTCTGTGTCCACAGGTTATGCATATATTCATACAAGTTTATTGGTTGATCTCTTCCCACCCACCCTCCCCTGCCTTCTCTCAACAGTCTGTTCATGCTTCTATGGCCCCGGGGTCTATTTTAGATAATTAGTTTATTTGGTTCATCAGATTCCACACATTAGTGAGATCATGTGATACTTATCTTTCTATGACTGGCTTATTTCTCTCAGCATAATACTCTCTAGGTCCATCCAGGCTGTTTCAAATGGTAAGAGTTCTTTCTTTTTTTATCACAGTGTAGTATTCCATTGTGTAAATGTACCATGGGGTTTTTTTATCCAGGCAAGAAATATCTACTCATCTGATAATGGGAACTTAGACCATTTCCAAGTCTTAGGTATTGTAAATAGTGCTGCTATGGACATAGGGGTGCATATATTCTTTCTGATGAGTGTTTTGGCTTTCTTAAGATATATTCCTAGAAGTGATATGACTGGGTCAAATGGGAGTTCCATTTTTAATTTTTTGAGGAAACTCTATACTGTTACAGGTTATGATTTTTTGGACCATAGACTAAGTGAATTTGAACAAAACTGACAAATATTCTCCATGAGCCTTCACCAAACACTCACCATCATGATTACAAGAGGTCAGAAAGGATGAGAGACCCAACCTCACCTGAAGTGCAGGTTAGTAGACCAGCTGAATTCTGAGGGTGGACGGACATAGAAAATTAGGCATTCTGATTCTTAAACTGAGTACAAGAGAGTGGTCATCCAAATTTAGATATAAAGATAAAAATGTGTTGAAAATGGAAAAGACCATCCAAGATATGTGGGATAATATCAAAAGGTCTAGTGTATTTGTTACTGGGCCAGCAAGAAAAGAAGTACAAAGTGGGACAGAAAAAAAAATATTTGAAGAGCCATGGCCAATATACATTTTAATTGATAAAATATATTAACCAGCCATGGCCAGTGTGGCTCAGTTGGCTGGAGCATCATCCCATACACCAAAGGGTGGCAGGTTCGATTCCCAGTCAGGGTATGTGCAGAAGGCAATAGATCAATGTTTATCTCTCACATTTATGTTTTCTTTCTCTCTCTCTCTCTCTCTCTCCCCCTCTCTCTCTTCATCTCTCTCTAATATATATATATATATATATATATATATATATATATATATATATATGTGTGTGTGTGTGTGTGTGTGTGTGTGTGTGTGTGTGCGTGTGTGTGTTAAAAAAAAGATATCAACCAAATGCCCAGGAATTTCAGCAAAACCAAACTGAGAAAATACAAATGAAGCCACATATAGTATTCAAACTGCTAAAAACCAGAGATAAAGGGCAATTGGGTATATTAATCCTATGGAAATAAAATAAAAGTGATGGCCATTTTCTCACCCAAATCAACAAAGGCCAGAAGACAAAGAAGTCACATTAAAAGAAGTTGTCAGCCTAGAATTCTATACCCTCAAAAATGTTCTTCAAAAGTGAAAGCAAAATATAGACATTTTGAAAAAGATGAAAACTGAAATAATTTATCTCCTGCACATATAAGTTACAAAAAAACAAAAAAGTTATTTAAGCTGCTGAGAAGTAATAGCAGAAACTCTTGGTTTTGTAGGAAAGAATGGAAATGTGAGAAAGTGTAAATATGTTGGAAAATATAAAGAACATAAAATATTTACATATCTTTATACAGATATCTTTAAATCTCTTTAAAAGTATAGTCACTAAAATGTTTTGCCCTAACCAGTTTGGCTCAGTGGATAGAGCGTCAGCGTGCGGACTGAAGGATCCCAGGTTCGATTCCGGTCAAGGGCATGTACCTTGGTTGCGGGCACATCCCCAATAGGAGGTGTGCAGGAGGCAGCTGATCAATATTTCTCTCTCATCGATGTTTCTAACTCTCTCTTTTTTAAAATTTAATAAATCTTTATTGTTCAGATTATTACAAGAGTTTCTCCTTTTTCCCCCCATAGCTCCCCTCCACCTGGTTCCCACCCTACCCTCTGCCCTTACCTCCCCCCTCCCCCACTGTCCTCATCCATAGGTGTACAATTTTTGTTCAGTCTCTTCCTGTACCCCCCATACCCCTTCCCCCCCTGAAAATTATCAGTCCACTCCCTTTCTATGCCCCTGATTTTATTATATTCACCAGTTTATTCTGTTCCTCAGACTTTTAATTCACTTGATTTTTGGGTTCACTTGTTGATAGATATGTATTAGTTGCTCATAATTTTTATCTTTACTTTTTTCTTCTTCCTCTTCTTAAAGAATACCTTTCAGCATTTCATATAATACTGGTTTGGTGGTGATGAACTCCTTTAGCTTTTTCTTATCTGTGAAGCTCTTTGTCTGACCTTACATTCTGAATGATAACTTTGCTGGGTAGAGTAATCTTGGTTGTAGGTTCTTGCTATTCATCACTTTGAATATTTCTTGCCATTCCCATCTGGCCTGCATAGTTTCTGTTGAGAAATTAGTTGACAATCGTATGGGTGTTCCCTTGTAGGTAATTAACTGTTTTTCTCCTGCTGCTTTTAATATTCTCTTTTTGTCTTTTGCTCTTGGCATTTTAATTATGTGTCTTGGTGTGGTCCTCTTTGGATTCCTTTTGTTTGGGGTTCTGTGTGCTTCCTGGACTTGTAAGTCTATTTCTTTCACCAGGTGGGGGAAGTTTTCAGTCATTATTTCTTCAAATAGGTTTTCAGTATCTTGATCTCTCTCTTCTTCTGGCACCCCCATAATTCTAATGTTGGTACACTTGAAGTTGTCCCAGAAGCTTCTTACACTATCTTTAACTTTTTGGATTCTTTTTGCTTTTTGCTTTTCTGGTTGAGTGTTTTTTACTTCTTTGTATTTCAAATCTTTGACTTGATTCTTGCGGTCCTCTAGTCTGCTGTTGGGTCTCTGTATAATATTTTTATTTCAATTAGTGTATGTTTAATTTCTAGTTGGTCCTTTTTCATATCCTCGAGGGTCTGGCTAAATTTATCGGCCTTTTCTAGGAAATTCTTGAAAAACCTTATAACCGTGGTTTTGAATTCTATATCCAGTCATTTATTTTCCTCCATTTCTTTTGTTTGTGATCTGTTACTTTGTCTCCACATTTTCACTGCTTCCCTGAGTTGGTAGGGTAGCTTTGTGTGCTAGGTTTCCTATATGGCCCAGTGGGTCAGCCTCCCCACTCACCTGAGGTGGCCACTCTTGGTGCACCCCTTTGTGGTCTGTGTGTACAGCCTTGTTGTAGTTAAGTCTTGAATGTTGTTGGTATCACTGTGAGGAATTGACCTTCAGGCCAATTGGCTATGTGTATCAGGTGTGTCTATGCCAGGAGACCTGTGCTGGAAATAGCCTTATAGGACCAGACTTGCAAAATTGCAAAAGCCTCTGTGCTCAGCTTGGATGGGGCGGAGTCTCAGGGCTGAGCAGACAGTCTTGGCTTCCCGTCAGCCCTGCCCTTGCGCGCGCGCCTCCAGACCTCTGCCTTCCGCAGCTCCCCTGAGTTTCCACCTGACAGTCCAGATTCCCCCAGGCTCGCCCGGAACTGGGGTTCAGTGCATTCAGAACTGGGGTTCAGTGCATTCAGGAGCTTCCGACTCCCTTCCACTAAGGAGAGCTAGCGGTAACCTCAGCAGTCAGTCTTGCGCGCATGACTCCAGACCCCTGCCCGACGTGGCTTCCCCGAGTCTCCGAGTGTCTGTGTGTCTTTCTCTCTACCTGACAGTCCAGACGCCCCCCGTATGAACCTGGGTCCACGGCGTTTTGCCCAGAACTGGGGTTCAGTGCAGTCAGAACTGGGGTTCAGTGCAGTCGGGGGCTTCCTTCCCTCTCCCGCCAGAGAACACCAGCCAAGCACTCAGCTGCCCTTCCTCTCTACGTGCGTGTCTCCGTACCTCAGTCCTTTGCAGCTCCTCTGATTCTCCGTGTGCTTTCCTCTTTCCTTCTAGTTGTATAATTTCCACTCAGCCAGCTTTCCTGTGGTTCTGGATGATATCCGTTCTGTCTTTTAGTTGTAGTTTTGAAATTTTTGTGTGAGGCAGCAGTTTAGGTGTTTACCTATGCCACCATCTTGGTTTCTCCCTGTTTCTAACTCTCTATCCCTCTCTCTTCCTCTCTGTAAAAAAATCAATAAAATACATTTTTTTAAAAAAGTATAGTCACTAAAATGTTTTAAAATGTATTTTTCAACTTATAATATATTTAAAAGAAAAGTATATAAAAAGGGTATAAATATTGGGAGATTGGTAATTGCAAGCATACTGTTGTAAGATTTATATCTTTTAACTAAACTGCAGAATAGTCTTTGAAAATAGACCATGATAAGTTAAAGATGCATATTATAATCACCAGAACAGTCACTAAAATTTATCAAAAAAGGCACAACTAAAAAGTTAATAGAGAAATTTACATTTTTGACTAAATTGGAATAGTCCCATTCAAGATACTCCTCTCTTACAACTAAAACTCTCTGACCATAAACAAGAAACAAATTCAGAAAGGCTTTCAAATGTGGAAAGAAGAAAGCAGAATGGCTAGGGACCTCAAGATTTCAAGAATGATGCAATATATATATCCCAGATGGGACACTGGGGAAAACCTGTCAGACTGGCTTCTCTCATTTTAGCAATATGCATTTAAGGTTCCTACATATCTTTTCATGAATTGATAGCTCATTTGTTTTTAGCACTGAATAATAGATCTTATTGTGTGGATCTACCACAGTTTATTTACCCACTCACCAACTGAAGGACACCTTAGTTGCTTTCAAGTTTTGGAAATTATGAATAAAGCTGCTATTAATATTTGTGTGTAAATTTTCATGCAGACCCCTAAGTTTTCAACTCATTTGGACAACTGCCTAGGAACATGATTGCTTTATTATTTTGTAAGACTACATTTAGTTTTGTAAGAAACTGCCTACCTGTCTTCCAAAATGGCTGTTTTGCATTCCCACCAATTACTGAAAGTTTATTTTGCTCCACATCCTCACCAGCATTTCGTATTGTCAGCATTCAGTATTTGGGCTATTCTAAAAGATGTATAGTGCTATCTCATTGTTATTTTAAATTCCCTATTGACATATGATGTGTTACATCTTTTCAATACTTATTTGCCATTTCTATGTCTTCCTCGGTGAGGTGAGATTCAGATCTTTTGCACATTTTAAAAACTGAGTTGTTTTCTTGTTGAATTTTAAGATTTCTTTGTATATTTTGGATGCCAATAATTTATTAAATATGTGCTTTGATAATATTTTCTCCCATTATATGGCTTGTCTTTACTTTCTTAACAATGTCTCTTGCAGAGCAGATTTTAATTTTAATGAAGTCTAGCTTAATTTTTTTCTTCATGGACCATGCTTTTGGTCCTGTATCTAAAAAGTCATTGTGAAACCCACACCCATCAAAATCTCCCAGTATGTTATTCTCTAGAAGTTTTATAATTTTGTGTTTTACATTTAAGCTTATAAGCCATCTTAAGCTAATTTCTGCAAAAGATATAAGATCTATGTCTAGACTCATTTTTTGCATGCAGATGTCCATTAATGTTCATTGCATCTTTATTCATAATAGCCCCAAATGGAAAGCTAATTAATTCATAGGTCAAGGAGGAAGTGTCAGAGGAAATAAAACATGCATTGAGCTGAATAAAACTTGTGGAATGTAGTTAATGCAATATTGAGAGGAAAATGTATTATACTAAATGTTTATAATAGAAAAAAATCCTATCTTATGAAAGAGTAATAAGCAAATTAACCGTCACTTCGCGATAAAGATGACAGCACCCACAGCCAATAATGAGGGAATATGCAAATTGATGTGACAACAATGGAGTGCTGGCTAGAGCCACGAAGCCAGTTGGAGCGGGCAAGAGGCTTGGCTTCCTTGGTCACCCCAGCCAGCTCCATGGCCACTGCCCAGACAAAGCCATAGTGGTAGGGCCAAGGCAGAGGCAGTTAGGGGCGATCAGGCCAGGTGAGGAGGGCAGTTGGGGGTGATAAAGCTGGCGGTGGGGGAAGTTGGGGGCAATCAGGCTGACAGGGGGGACAGTTGGGGGCGAGCAGGCCAGCAGTTGGGGCAGTTGGGGGTAATCAGGCTGGCAGGGGGGGCAGTTTGGGCAAGCAGGATGGCAGTGGGAGGCAGTTGGGCATGATCAGGCCAGTGGGAGGGGCAGTTTGGGGCAAGCATGCCAGCAGGGTGGGCAGTTGGGGGCAAGCAGGCTGGTAGGGGGGGCAGTTGGGGGTGATCAGGCTGGCAGGGGGGCAGTTGGGGGCAATCAGGCCCACAAGGGGGGTTTTGGGGGTGATAAGGCTGGTGGGGGGGCAGTTGTGGGTGAGCAGGCTGGCAGGCAGAGTGGTTAGGGATGATCAGACAGGCAGGCAGGTGAGTGGTTAGGAGCCAGTGGTTCAGGGTTGTGAGAGGAATGTCCAACTGCCGGCAGTCGGACATCCCCATAGAGGTCCCAGATTGGAGTGGGTGCAGGCCAGGCTGAGGGACATCCCCCATGCATGAATTTCGTGCACCGGGCCACTAGTTTAAAAATAATAATCTATGCTTTCATCTTAAGTGACTAAAAAATAAACTCAAAGTACACACACAAAAAGAAATAATAGCAATTGTAGTACAAATCAGTGGAATAAGAATCAAACCAAAAAAAAAAAAGAAAAAGAAAAAAATTAAAAGCTATTTTCTGAAAAGGTGAATAAAGGAATATTTAGGTATAAATCTAAGAAACCATGTACAAAGCTGGTATACTGAAAATTATAAAATGCTGAGGAAGAAATTATAGAACATGTAAATAAATGGTGAGACATAACGTGTCCATGGATTGAAAAGTAAATATAGTATGTCAATTATCTTCCAAACTGATGTATTCATTCCTATCACAATGGTTTTGTAGATATAGGCAAATTTGAAATTTCTCATGGAAAGACAATACAACTAAAATAAATAAAACTCTTGAAAATATAAGAAAGTAAGAGGAATCGGATAACCTAATATCAAGGTATAAATACAGTAGTCCCCCTTATTAGCAGGGGATATAATCCAAAACCCCAGTGGATGCTTTAAACCACGGATAGTACTGAATCCTATATCTACTATGTTTTTTCCTATACATACATACTTATGATAATGTTTAACTTATTAATTAGTTATAGTATGAGATTAACAATCTATATATATAAAACCTAATATGCAAATAGACCAAACCACAGAACAACCAAAAAATGTTGCTATGATGTGTGCTGACCACCAGGTGGTGTGCGCAGAACATGGTGGGCGTCAGCCATGGTGGGATGGTGGAGTAGGTGAGCCAGGGTGCCAGACCAAGGCGAGGCTCCAGTTGCTGTCATCGGGGCGAGCCTCTGTTGGTTATTGAAAATCCTTTGCTCCCATGCACCATAGTCCCGCCCTGTGCTTGCACCCACTGCTGGCGCTGGAGCTGCAGCTTGCTCTTGCTTCCAGCACCCAGCGCTGGCCTCGGCCCCAATTGCTCTGCACCATCAGCGGGTGCGAGTGGTGCCGGCACTGGCAGCACGAGGGATCAGTGGCAGTGGGAGCGGGGATGCCGGCAAACAGGGGACCAGGGGCCATGGCAGCAGGGGCCGGGCAGGGGCATGGAGGATGGGCCAAGACACACCATGCTCACCGCAGCCTCAGAGCCCACAGTTCCTTTCAAGGTGCACGAATTCATGCACTGGGCCCCTAGTAACTAATAATAAAATAGACCAGACCAGCCTGTGTGGCTCAGTGGTTGAGTGTGGACCCCTGAACCAGGAGGTCATGGTTAAATTCCCCATCAAGGCATATGCCTTGTTTACTGGCTCAATCCCCAGTAGGGGGCATGCAGGAGGCAGCCAATCAATGATTCTCTTTCAGTATTGATGTTCTATTTCTCTTTCCCTCTTCTTTCCTCTCCCTGAAATCCATAAAAACATATAAAAATAAATTAAATTAAATAGACCAATTAGAGCACTCTATATATACATATACAGAGCCAGTGTCCATAACATCCAAAATGACCAAAGGCTCCACGGAATGCCAGGCTGCGCGTGCAGCATGCTGAGCGGGCTGAACTTCTGCTGACCTCAGAGAGAGAGAGAGAGAGAGAGAGAGAGAGAGAGAGAGAGAGAGGTGGGGACTTGTGTGAGACTTCCTCATGGCATCCTGCATCCCTCCTTGACCCATCATTGCAACTCCAAGCCAGTGAGGGCCACCTCCAGGCCGCAGCCCCAGGTCCCTTGCCCCCACCCTAGGCCGGAGAGCATGGCGCAGGGCAGGGGCACCTGGGATTCCAGGAATGCAGTGCGAGGGGCTGGCACAGCATGGGGGGGGGGGGGGCTGTGTTTACACTGCCAAGTTCTTCACTTCCACCCTGGCCCACGCATCCCTTCTACCTCCTCTCAGCAGCCCAGCTCCTGCCTACATGCTTGCCGGGCAGTCCCGACTGCACCGGGGAGTGAGCCATGGCAATCAGGACAGCCACTTCCTGGGACGGGACAGCCAGGCCACAGTGATTCACAAGGGTGACGAGGCCCGCTGGGCACGCGCAGCCCTTGGGTGGTGGAGGCGGCTCGCTAAGTCCAGTCTGGCTTCGGTGGGGCCAGCGGGAGCCTGAAGCCACCCCCAGCCCCCACAGGTCTCGGGCTGGATGGTGCAGTGTCTCCATGCACAGTGCCTGGGGGTGGCCACGAGCTGCTACAACCCTTTCAGGTACTGCAGGTACCTGAAACTAATGAAAGTGAAACCACAGTAAATGGAAACTACTCTAACTATGTTAATCAAAACAGTGTAATACTGGTAGAGTGATAGATCCATGGGACAGAATAGAAAAACCATAAATAGACCTGCACATACATGGTCAACTGACTTTCTCCAAAAGGGCAAAAGCAATTCAAGGGAGGGAGGATGGTCTTTTTAACAAATGGTGCTTAAGCTATTGGATATCTATAGGCAAAAATAAATAAGTAAGTCTTGACCTAAGCCTCATCATCTTAATACAAAAATTAATTCCAAATGGATGTTAGATTTAAAAGTCAAGCATAAAATTATCAAATTCTTAGAAGAAAAACTAAAAAATCCTCAGGACCTATGAGTTAGTAGAGTTCAAAGACATGACATCAAAACCATGATCCATAAAAGAAAAAAAAATAAATTGAACATTATAAATATGTAAAACTTTAGCTCTAAGACATACTGTGCTATGATAATTAAGAGACAAACTATAGACTTGAGTAAAATATTTGCTAACCAAATATCTGAGAAAAGACTCATATCTAGAATATACATTGAAATCTCAGAATAAAACAGTAGAAACAAGTAAATAGAATTAGAAAATGGGCAAAATACATGAATAGACATCTTACCAAGAAGGATATTCAGATGGCAGATAAGCACCAAAAATGTTCAGCATCATTAGCCATTAGACAAATACAAATTAAGACAACAATGGGGTATCAAAAAACATATATTAGAACAGCTATTTTTTTTTAAGTTACATTAGCAGCACATGCTAGTGAGAATGTGAAAAATCTTATTTCTCATATTGTTGCTAGAAATATATGATAGCACAGCCACTCTAGACAACAGTTTGGCAGTTTTTCACTTTCCATAGACCCCAGCAATTATGCTTCTGGACATTTATCCCAGGAAATGAGAATTTATGACTACACAAAAGCTTGTACATTAATGTTCAGAGCATCTTTATAACAGCCAAAACCTGGAAACTATCTGAATGTCCTTCAAAGGATGAATGGTTAAACAGTGGCACATTCATAAAATGAAACGTTACTCAGCAATATAAGGCATGGACTATTGATAGCACAACTTGAATAGACCTTAAGAAAATGATGTGGAATGAAAAAATGTCAAATTTTAAAAGGTTACATAATGTATCATTTAATTCATATAATACTAAAGGCCTGGTACACAAATTCGTGCACCAGTGGGGTCCCTCAGCCTGGCCTGAGGGATCAGGCCAAAACCAGCTCTCTAACCCCTCCTCCCCCAAGGGATCCCATGTTGCGAGAGGGTGGAGGCCAGGCAGAGGGACCCCACCAGTGCACAATCAGGGCTGGGGAGGGACACAGGAGTTTGGCCAGCTGGGGAGGGACCGCGGGAGGGCTCCAGGGCATGTCCAGCCCATTTCGCTCAGTCCCGATCGGCCAGACCCCAGCAACAAGCTAACCTACAGAGCGTCTGTTCCCTGCTGGTCAGTGCACGTCATAGAGAGAGGTTGAGCAGCCTTAGCATATCATTAGCATATTATGCTTTGATTGGTTGAACCGATGACCAGTAGACTGGACACTTTGCATATTAGGCTTTTATTATATAGAATCCTTGAAATGACAAAACATGGTCATACTTGCCAGGGGTTAGGGTTAGGGAGAAATAGAAGGATGGATTTGACTATGAAGGATTATCATGTGGGATCTTTGTGGTGACAGAATAGTTTTGTGTCTTGAATGTGGAGGTGGCTAAACTAATCTACATATGTGATAAAGTTGCACAGGACTACACACACACACACACAGGTGCATGAAAAATTTGTGATATATGAATAAGGTTATGGATTGACTAATGTCCATTTTCTGGTTTTAAAATTGTGCTATATTATATAAGATGTTCTTATTGAATGTCTTATGGTTATAGTTACACAGGATCTTTTTTTTTTTTTAACTTTCTGTGAATCTATAATTATTTTCAAATTTAAAAAAAAGTCAGGGAGGACATACAGTAGAATGTTAAAAAAAAAACAAAACCTTAATTCACCCATTGGAAGACAAAAGAGAAAACAGAGGAATAAATAGCAGATGTGCCAAACCAAAATCAGACAACAAAATGGCAAGCTCAAACATTAATATGTAGGGTGTTCCCAAAATATATACAGACTTTGAATGATTATAAAGTCAGTGTTTATTAAGATACTGTTCATTTTCAAAATTTAAAAGAATCTACAGAAATGAATAATTTTTTTTGTCAACCCCTGTTTTCAAACTGATGACCATTCTGGTCCAGGCATTGCTGATAACACGAATCACAAACATCAAGAATCATTTCATTCAGTATGTGTGCACCCTCAATTCATCAATTGTTGCCAGTTTTGTACTGTCAACTTTATCTTCATGTATCCCCATAAAAAAATCTAGTGAATAAATTTCCTTTGTTCAAAGCTTAGTCTGGCTTCACCCATTATTTCAAATCAGTTAAACCTGAAAAGGAGTGAAAATTAAGTGAGTTATCAGCTGTTAAAGTATGTATACAGTTTTGGGACACTCTGTGCCCCTCCAAATGTATATATACTTTGAATAATTATAAAGGCAGTGTTTGTATTTCAACTTCATTTTCAAACTTCTAGTAGCATTTTTGGTTGAATTTCCTTCATTCAAAGCTTAGTCTGGGTGAAAAGAAAGAAACATCAATTGAGCTATCCACTGTTACAGTATATATACAGGTTTTTGGGACACCTTGTATACATGACCAAATCAAGGCATGTTATGGAATGCTATTCAGCAATATAAGGAAAATCTATGGAGACATACAACAGCAGTGATGACTATAAAAAATTATGCTTTGATAAAAAAGCAAAACACAAAGAACATAGAGTCTATGTTTCTTTTAGATTGAGGTTTGAGACCAGACCAAACTAATCTATCCTCATACACTTTGGAAAAGTGGTTGCTTGAGATGGGATATATCTAAAATGGGCATAAGGGAGCTGTGTTGAGTGATGGAGATATTAACACCTTGGTAGGTGTGTGGGTTTCACAAGTATATGCATTTGTCAAAACTAATCAAACTACATGAGTGCATTTATATGGATGCAAATTATGCTTAAATTTTAATATGTCCTTTAAAAAGAACTTCAAAAAGTTTTCCAAATCCAGATGAATCATTCAGTGTACATCCTGGGAAGCCCACGCTCCATTTGGATATCCCTGGAGTAGTCAGTAATATATGTAAGCACTTTGGAACATAGATCTCAAGGGCTTAGCTCCCATGTTTGCATGACTATATATTGGCCGGATACTATTCAAATACTGTACCTGCTTTTACATCCATGTTTTGAAGAAAAGACTAAATGAGGAAGCCCCAAAGTGTTTTCAACCAAAGAAATAGAGATTTTACATTCATTTTGAAGAGCATTTTAAGGAAAGTGCTCTCGATTTCGTCTCCATTTTCTTGAGGGGTAAAATCAAATAAAAAAGCCTCGGATCACTGCAGTGGAAACTTTAGTTAGATTTTAGGAACACTTGACTAATCTATAAAAATATAAATCTCATTATCATCATGTAACTATGAACGTAACCAAATATACTGCATACAAAACCTAGATTGTAAAACTACAAACTGGGTAAAAGCCATCCTCTCAGATGCCACCTTTACTCCCTTAAAATTTTGTTTCTTTTTATTTTAAGAATTGGTGCTGCATAACCTTTTTTCTTATATGTATTTAATATGACTTGATCTTAGAAAATGGTTTAATTTTGACAAACCATTTAAACTATGACAAACATTGGTTTAATTTAAACTATGACAAACATTGGTTTAATTTACCTGTCCCTCTTCTCCAATGTTCTTACTTAATCTCAGTTAAAAGAATAGAAAATAGTTCAGCTAAAGAATAAAGTGGACCCAATAAAACATAATTGCCAGTATTTATAGAAATATTAAGAAAAGAGTCTCATTTTCTGAGAATGTTTAAAAATCAGTAAGTATAGAAAAGATAGTAGCATGGCAGGCCCAGAGGTATCCCACCAGATGATTCAGAACCAGAAATCATATTAAGAAGTATTTCAAATGAAGCTCAAAATCAAGTATACATAGTTAACAAAAGTAGGGCAATTTAGCTGTGTAGCGATACCTCTACTGATTTTCTCATATACCAGGCCTGTTTAAAGTATCAACTTTCCATTTGTTGTTATGATTTTTTTTTTAGAAATAAGTATTTTAGAAATAAGTGTTTTGCTTTTGCTTCTATGCATTTGAAGATACCACCCTCAGTATGAGTGCCTGACTCTGTTCCATTAAAGCAAATAAAGAGGTAACTGTATTTATTGAACAGATATGTGGAGAATCCAGCGGCTATTCTCTGCTGAGAATTCTAAAATGGACACACAGATCCCTGCCTCCATGGAGATGAGCATCTTGCAGGAGTTCATAAGAGTTGTTGAATACATTAGTGAATGGACGTCAGTTCTACAAAGGGGGAAGGGGAGAAGAAAACTATGATTTATCCTGCATCCACAATTCCTGAGCTCTGTGCTAAGCCTTTTGCATATTATCTCATTTAGTTCTGAAGCCCAACCTTGTCTCTCTTTAGAGATGAGTAAAGGACCCTGAGACAACTTAAGTCAACTGCTCAAAAGCACACAGCTTAAGAGCAAAGCCACAATCCATAGTTGCTAAGTAACCTACTCAATTAGACTGCCATCCTATGATTATTTAGTGGTGACTACAAAATGTGACTCCAGAAACACATAGCTTTGAATGCCCTTGTTTCAACAGTGCATATTTTATATTTGGGCATCTCTTTAGATTTAAAATATGGCAAAATTCAAATACCACTTCCTTAGAGAAGCCTTCCCTGGCATCTCATGTTGCTCAAATTAGTTGATTATATGCTCTCCTAATGCCAAATACCTTTCCTTTATACTACTACTATTGGAATGATTTCCACCTTTTTTTCTAGAGTATAAACACGGGGAGTGGTTCAGGAAACGTGCCTAGTTTTACTTAATAAGTACACTGCAGAGCCCAGAGTGGGCACTATCTGATGAACTAGAATGATTTACATAATTACTGAATGATGAGCTACATAATTACTGAATGAATGAACATTTTAAGGGACTTGCTCAAAGGGAAAGTAAAATGCTATAGGTCTAAAACTGATAGCAAATTATATACAAAATGCTCTGAAGGGATAATTTAAGAGATTGCCTTGGGCTCAGGGGGAGAAAAAGAGAGATGCCACTGAGGACACACTAAGTGATTCAATGCATCTATACAACTCAAGTCAGGAATTAAGCTGATTTCCATATGGATACTAGGTTGCAGCTATCTACTTTGTTGACTGGAATAAAGGTCCCTGAAATGATACTTCCAGCTTCAATTGTCTATTCTAGGTTTAAACAATAAAGATGCTTTGGTAGTGGAACACTTGATTTTTCAAAATCCCCTCCCCACAAAAGGATGTTTCAATCCTGCGGTCTGTTTAGTAACAATTATGAATATCTAGGAGTCATCCTTGATTCCTCCCTTCCTTCACCCCATCAGTCCTCTCCTCAATCAATCTTTTAGCAAATCCTGTCATTTCTGCCTCTCAAATACATTATCTCCACTTTTGTCATCTTCACTGCTTCTATCCTAGACCAGACACTCTCTATATTCTGCTATAGCTTCCTAATGTCCTCCATGCTGGCTTTCCTTCAACCTACTCTACAAAATAAATTTTATTCTTTAGTAAATTAGGTTATATAAGTTTCCTTTCAAAATTTCTAAAGTCCTCTTCTCACTTGAAATTACAATGATAAAGCAGTTCCATTTTTAATTTTTGGAAGGGCCTTCATACTTTTTTCCATAGTGGCTGCACCAATTTGCATTCCTAACACCAGTGCACCAGGGTTCCCTTTTCTCCACATCCTCATCAGCAAGTGTTTGTTGATTTATTGATGCTAGCCATTCTGACAGGTGTTAAGGTGATAACTCATTGTGGTTTTAATTTGCATTTCTCACAAGATTAAAATGCTCACTCCTATGTTCATTGCAGTGCTATTTACAACATCCAAGATATGGAGGTAGCCCAAGTGCCCATTAATAGATGAGTGGGTAAAAAGTGGTGGTAAATATCATATATACAATGGGATATTACGTGGCCATACAAATAATGAAATCTAATTATGACAACATGGATGGACCTAGAGGGTATTGTGCTAAGTGAAATAAGTCAGACAGAGAAAGACAAATACCATATGACTTCAATTGTATGGGAAATCTAAAGAACAAAATAAAAAATAAAAACCAGACTCATAGAGGCAGAGAACAACCTAATGGTTGCAAGAGGGAAGGGGGGTTGGAGGGCTGGGTAAAGACTTTGAAGGGACTAATTGAAGTACAAATTGGCTATAAAATAGTCATGGGGATGTACTAGTAAGTAAAGTGCAGTATGGAGAATATAGTTAATGTTATAACTATGAATGGTGTCAGGTAGATTACTTTATTTTACTTATCAGGGAGATTACATTGTAAATTATATAATTGTCTAACTACTATGCTGTACTTCTGAAACTAATCCTATCTAATAAAAGAGTAATATGAAAATTGACCGTCACTCCAACCCACAAGATGGCCGCCCCCATGTGGTCAAAGATGGCGGCCCTCATGTGGACACAAGATGACTGCCACAAGATGGCCTGCAAGGGAGCACAGTTAGGAAAGACCAGGCCAGCAGGGGAGGGCAGTTGAGGGGGACCTGGTCTGCAGGGGAGGGCAGTTGGGGGGGGGGGCAGGCCTGCATGGGAGAGCAGTTAGTGGCAACTGGGCCAGCAGGGGAGGGCAGTTGGGGGTGACTGGGCCAGCAGGGGAGGGCAGTTGGGGGGGGACCAGGCCAGCAGGGGAGGGCAGTTGGGAGGGACCAGGCCTGCAGGGGAGGACAGTTGGGGGTGACCAGGCCAGCAGGGGAGGGCAGTTAGTGGTGACCAGGCTGTCAAGGGAGGGCAGTTAGGGGGTTCCGGGGCAGCAAGGAGGGTAGTTGGGGGCTACCAGGCCTGCAGGGGAGGCCAGTTAGGGGTGTCCAGGCCAGCAGGGGAGCAGTTAGGCATCGATCAGGCTGTCAGGAGAGTGGTTAGGGGGTGATCAGGCTGGAAGGCAGAAGGAGTTAGGGGCAATCAGGCAGGCAGACAGGCAAGCTGTTGGGAGCCAGCAGTCCTGGATTGTGAGAGGGATGTCTGACTGCCTGTTTCGGACATACTTCGAGGTGTCCCAGATTGGAGAGGGTGCAGGCAGGGCTGAGGGACACACCTCTCCTCTGTGCACAAATTTCGTGCACCGGGCCTCTAGAATATATATATATATACTAGAGGCCCGGTGCACAAAATTCGTGCACGGAGGGGGGGTTGTCACTCAGCCCAGCCTGTACCCTCTCCAATCTGGGACCCCTCAAGGGATGTCCAACTGCCCGTTTAGGCCCGATCACTGGGATCAGGCCTAAACAGGCAGTCGGACATCCCTCTCACAATCCAGGACTGCTGGCTCCCAACTGCTTGCCTGCCTGCCTTCCTGATTGCCCCTAACCGCTTCTGCCTGCCATCCTGATCACCCCTAACCACTCTGCTGCCAGCCTGTTTGCCCCCAACTTCCCTCCTCTGCCAGCCTGGTTACCCCTAACTGCCCTCTCCTGCAGGGTTGATCACCTCCAACTTCCCTCCCTTGCAGGCCTCGTCCTTCTCAACTGCCCTCCCTTGCAGGCCGGGTGCCTCCCAACTGCCCTCTCCTACTGGCCATCTTGTGGTGGCCATCTTGTGTCCACATGGGGGCAGGATCTTTGACCACATGGGGGCAGCTATATTGTGTGTTGCAGTGATGATCAATCTGCATATTACTCTTTTATTAGATAAGACTAGCGTTCCCGTTGCAGGAAAAATCCTGCAATAGGGTTTCCTGCTGCACTCTACCCCGCCCCGCCTCCACTCCTCCCTTGTCCCCTGGCCCGCCTTCTCCGCCAGCCCGCCCCGCCTCCGCTCCTCCCTTGTCCACCGCCACCTTCTCCACCAGCCTGCCCCGCTCTCCTTCCTTCTCCCCTGGCCCCGCCTCCGCTCCTCCATTCAGCATCTCTTGGCTTCTTTCTACGCTTTCTTGATATGCAAATTAGCCGCCATCTTTGTTGAGGTAATTTGCATACTCATCCTGATTGGTCGGTGGGCGTGGCTTGGTTGGTGGGCATGGCTTGGGCATAGCGAAGGTGCGGTCAATTTGCATATTTGTCTATTATAAGGTAGGATAGAGGCCTGGTACAGGGGTGGGGGCCAGCTGGTTTGCCCTGAAGGGTGTCCCTAATCAGGGTGGGGTTCCTTTGGGGAGTGGGGCAGCCTGAGCAAGGGGCCTGTGGTGGTTTGCAGGCGGGCCACACCCCCTGGCAATGCAAGCACAGGCCCTGGTATCTGGAATTTATTTTCCTTCGACAATTGAAACTTTGTAGCCTGGAGCAGAGCCAAGCCTGGGGCTCCCTCCGAGGCCCGCAGCCATTTGTGTTGGGGTTATAATTTTAACTTTGTTGCCTTAAGCGGGTGGGCCCGGCCAGGGTGTGTGGAAAGCTTTGCTTCCCCTGTAGCCGGCGGCAACCCTGGCCTGCTCTCTCAAGCTCCATTCTGCCGCCATTTGTTTGAATTTGTTTACCTTCTATAATTGAAACTTTGTAGCTTGAGTGGAGGCTTAGGCCTGCAATGGCTGGCAGAAAGCTTGGCTTCCTCTGTTACCTAGGAAACCTTGCACTCTGTGGCTGTAGCCATCTTGGTTTGGGTTAATTTGCATACTCGCTCTGATTGGATGGTGGGCGTGGCTTGTGGGTGTGTCGGAGGTATGGTCAATTTGCATATTTGTCTATTATTAGATAGGATATAAAAGTATAATATACTAAGTGTCTGACTGATCGACCGTTTGACCAGTTGCTATGGTGATGCACACTGACCACCAGGGGGCAGATGCTCTGACAGGTAGGTTAGCTTGCTGCTGGGGTCCAGCCAATCAGGACTGGGCAAGATGGGCCAGACACACCCTGTAGCTCTCCTGCAGTCCCTCCCCGGCCAGCCAACCTCTTGCAGTCCCTACCTGGCCTGCTGGCACCCATCAGCCCTAATCGGGACTGGTCGAGACAGCCTGGATCACCAGGCAGGCCGAGAGACCCCACAAGTGCTTGAATTCATGCACTGGGCCTCTAGTATAAAATAACATTAAATGCCAATATTAATTGAAAAAAATAAATATATGTAAAGAAAGTAAAATTACAACCATTACCTAAAGTCCATACACAATCTGGCTTCTACCTATTTCTCCACACTCACCCCAGGACCCTTTATTCTAATTCTATTTATAATATTCTTTTCACATCAAGTTTTGCCATGTCCTCTTCTGTCTGACACAATATCCTTAGATATCTCTGTCAAAAAAGACACTCTTTTATTTAGTTTCCCTCTCTAATTTCACATATTCAGAGATATTTTTCCTAGCTTTTCCAGGAAAACAAGCCACCACTTCACTTGACAAGGCACCTGCCCATAGGAAAGACTTTTATTAACTTTCACAATGTGCCATTGGGCTCTCTTAACTAAAACTGAGAATAGAGAAATTCAGTAACTCTCTCAAGGCTTGCCAGTTATTTTGTGCTATTGTTTAGATTCAAAGTCTAGAAGAATTAGCCCTCAAGTTCTATGCTGTCTACTCATGTGTTCTAACATATTTGTTGGGGAAAAGGGTATTTAGCAGAAAGCACAATGAACTGGAAATTTCATTCACTTCCCATTTTTTGGGTCCTTTATTGGGCTTAGAGTCTGACCTTAGGTAGGAAGAGAAAGCCACAATAATTACTAAGATAGAATGTCCTTCAAAACTGGTAGGATGGGGGTATTAGAATCCAATTAATTTTCATTTAATAGATAACAGAAGTGATTTCCTTTTTTTTAAAGACTTGTTTATGGAGTCAAATACTTTTATATTGAAATTTTGGCTATATTCTTACACATTATTAACTTTGGGACTCCAAAATTACACCTATGCTATTATTCTTCATGTAATTCCCAAATGTATATCCACATTTATCAATTTTAGACACATGAGATTAGACAGTCTAAGTGTGTGCTAACAAAATTGACCAGAAAAGCTTGATTGGAAAAATATTCTAAGTCCAAAACTGTAGAATCTTGAGAAGTTTAGTAAAGAAGTCCTACATAGAGTCTGGTAAGTGGTTTGCAAATGCTTTTTCAGTTCTTTTTATTTCTCTAGAATCTTCCTTGAAGTGGTGCTCTAGGAATCCTAAATAACTTCCACTGACCCTGAGAAGAGCAGGATTAAGGCCCCTTATTTTGAGGAAATGAAGACACAGGCAGTTTCAGCAAATTACATGAGGCTTTGGCCAAGTGGCAGTAAAAATTACCTTCTTTGGTTTATAGTGTCTGTTGGGCGTGAAAATAATTGGGAATGGCTAAAAGTACCCAAAAGCATGACAAAGTGTCTTTCTAGGAAACTAATTCAACTCTCAAGCCACATCATATTCTCAAAGATCCTTTTTTTCTTCTTCTTCTAGTTGCAATTGAATTCTTATCCTCAAAAATGGTCATAGTGCTCCAGCAATCCATTCCATTTAACATTATTCCTGCTTTTATAGCATACCTATGATGGTTAGATATGTGGCATATATAGATATTTTGGGTACTTTTTGGTGTTATTGAGACATTCTCATTTCTGGGCTATGAGTTCCATACAGCAACACAATTTTATTATACAAGGCTTTCCTGATTTTTCCCTTTTAATTTTGTCTCCCTCTAGTCCATTTCAGGACCAATCAGTATAAAAGGGAGCATGTCCAGAAAAACTAGTTATTATTTCTATTAATTTCAAATTGTAAGGTTAACCTCATTAACAAATGTCACCCCAATAAATTTAGTTTTTAAGAAAATAGGCATCTAATTAATCATGGACATGAAGGTTTTCCTCACAACCACCATTCCTG
The DNA here is from genome assembly GCF_951640355.1 of Cnephaeus nilssonii. NCBI lineage: Eukaryota > Metazoa > Chordata > Mammalia > Chiroptera > Vespertilionidae > Cnephaeus > Cnephaeus nilssonii. Next base: position 34,245,434 of record NC_137072.1, on the reverse strand, counting down.
CCCAGGTAGACCTCTCTACCCTATACATGTTTCTGTCTCTCCTGTATTATTGCTTTTAAAGTTTACTGTTGTCTTTGGACATAGGGAAAATAATATACTGTTAAAATAATTTTCCAAAGGCACTTGAAATATTCTTAATTTAGCATATAGGAATAGAGAAATTCAGAATAGAATAGGAATAGAAAGACAGCATACAGAAATAGAAGGAAGTGATTTTAAAATTATTCCTTAAAAAGCTATCAAAAGTAAGAAGCATAATATATATTTACTGATATAATAATTTTATTCACAGTCAGGGACAAGAACCAAAAACCTTTACTTAATACTAGCCTTTATTTTTCTGGTTGTTTTAGGCACTGGATTTAACAAAATGAGAGGAAAAGAGATAAAATTGATATTGTTTTCAAATAATGTGTTGATACTAAAACATGCAACACAATCTCTTGAAAAGTATTTAGAAAGGCCAAACATTTTATAAAATCATGAAATTGCTACAAGACAAAAAATTTCATAATCCTATCTAATAAAGAGGGAATATGCAAATTGACCATCATGTCATCACAAAGATGACAGTGCCCATAGCCACAACTTGGTAGCATTTAGTCCCCTCAGCCCTGCAGGAGTCCCCCAGTCCTTTCAACCCTACCAGGGGGATGGCAGGTGTGTGGTGCAGCTGGACCTGCCCCTAGCCCCCAGTTGCCCAGGGCCGGCGCCCACAGCCAATAAGGAGGGAATATGCTAATTGACTGCCAAGCCCTCAAAGATGGTGGTACCCACAGCCACAAGATGGTGGCACCCAGTCCCCTCAGCCCCCCAGCCACCCATGGCTGGCCCAAGGCACAGGCAAGCCTTGGATGGCAGCTGCCCAGCTACCCAGGGCTGCCCGAGGCTGAGGTAACCAGGGCCAGCCGAGGCTTGCGCTGCTGGCAGGGGCAGCAGCAGAGGTGTGATGGGGCATTGCCTTCCCCTGATTGCTGGTTGGCTCCTGCCCTAGAGGGCTCCCTGACTATGAGAGGGGGCAGGCCAAGCTGAGGGACTCCCCCTCCAGTGCATGAATTTTCATGCACTGGGCCTCTAGTTTATCTATATTAATACAATAACCAGAAAGAAAATATGATACAAAAATAACATAATTATAAAAGAAAAACTAATTTGGAGTTTTAAAAAAATCCAGCAAGAGCCAATTCCTTCTTTCTCACTATTTACTTGTGAACAACTTTTTAAAGTTTGATACCCACTTTGAGATTTTGTGGATTAAACTCCAAGTATAAAATGCTTGCATTTGTATCATTCATAGCCAAGCCACCAAGTGTTTTGACATTTTATTTGGTTTCAAAAGCTTTTAATGATTTTAGGCAAAGCAAATGGGTTACAGTAGTTAGGCACAGGTAACTGAAAAATGTAGATTTCTATAAAACCACAAGTTTTGTACATAGGGGCATGGAGTATTCTAATCCAGTTCACCTTTGTAATTCCTTGTATCTTATTAGTGAATGTGTGGTTTCTTGAGCTGTTCTTTGAGTTTCTTTCTTGTAAATCAACTTTTCATGTATAATATCTGGAAATATAAAGACATATTAGAACAAATTTCAAAAAGGGTCATATGTGACATGCCAGAGACCAAGAGCCTGATTAGAATGGAAGCTGGATCTTTTTATGGTGCCGAATATAATGTAAGACACCATGTTGTTACTTAGGAGAAAGCCTTATTTATAACAGGTACCATGCTGCATAACCGATGCCTGTGGAAAGTGAAACTATGATGAAATTAATTTGACCCTTCTCAAGCTTACAGAACGTAAACCACATATATTTAATAAAGATCAAGTTTGCAAGAAATAGCTTAGACTTCAGACGTGTAAAAGCTTCAATAAAAGAAATCAAGGCAATACTTTGTACAGTTCTGAATATAGTTTATATAAATAAAAAATGATGAAAAATGTAGTTTGGAGATGTGCAACTTATCCTCATTAGATATATGTAGAATACTAAGTAATTCAGTTATTTTGCTGCATTTTTCAGGCCATTAGGCACCTACAGGTATCAATCTCTTGTGTATGTAATAAATATTTAATTTCTGATGCCTAACTAGGATAACTGCAGTAAGTAGTATTTTGGTATTTATTTGTGGATGATTTTGTTATAAAATCCCCTACAAAGTCTATGATCCAGTTTTTAATAAGATCCTGGAGGTTTTGAAATCTTTATATATGAAAAATGATCTCATGGTTCTTCCTTAAAATAAAAGCAAAATGATTGAAGTTTTTCTGGCTAGAAGAGAGGGCAAAAGTTTATTCTGAAGACAGAGATTTTTAAGATTAAAGTCAGGTTTGGCAGGAAGCCTGCTTTATTTTAATGAAAGAATGAATAGGGGCCAAACTCATTACTATTGGAATACCTAGCAGTCCCCAAGCACATAAGTAAAAATAGAAAGATACCACATGCATTTTAGCTTGCCAAGACTATGATAGAAGGAAATCAAGTTCGTTCGTTCGTTCATTCATTCATTCATTCATTCTGTCTTTCATTCATTCAAAAAAAATCTCTACTCTGTATAGACTCTGGGAAAGTAAAATCCTATCTAATAAAAGAGTAATATGCAAATTGACCATCACTCCAAAACACAAGATGGCCGCCCCCATGTGGTCAAAGATGGATGCCCCCATGTGGGCACAAGATGGCTGCCACAAGATGGCTGGCAGGGGAGGGCAGTTATGGGCAGTTGTGGAGCACCAGGACTGCAAGGGAGGGCAGTTGGGGGGTACCAGCCCTGCAGGGGAAGGCAGTTAGTGGTGACAGGGCCAGCAGGGGAGGGAAGTTGGGGCAACCAGGCCTGCAGGGGAGGGTAGTTTGGGGTGACCAGGCCTGCAGGGGAGGACAGTTGGGGGTGACCATGCCAGCAGAGGAGGGTAGTTGGGGGAGACCAGGCCAGCAGGGGAGGGCAGTTGGGGGGGACCAAGTTGCAGGGGAGGGCAGTTGGGAGGCACCATGCCTACAGGGGAGGGCAGTTAGGGGGGACCAGGCCAGCAGAGGAGGACAGTTGGAGGGGACCAGACCATCAGGGGCAGGCAGTTGCGGGGGACCAGGCCTGCAGGGAAGGGCAGTTGGGGGGGACCAGGCCTACAGGAGAAGGCAGTTGGGGGGGGGGGTGTCCAGGCCTGCAAGGGAGGACAGTTAGGGGAGACCAGACCTGCAGGGTAGGGCAGTTGGGGTGATCAGGCTGGAAAGGGAGGGCAGTTAGGGGTTACCAGGCCAGCAGGGGAGGGCAGTTAGGGGCGACCAGGCCTGCAGGGGAGGACAGTTAGGGGCAACCAGGCTTGAATGGGAAGGTAATTAGGGGTGACCAGGTTGGCAGGGGAGGGCAGTTAGGGGCATTCGGACCAGCAGGGAGCAGTTAGATGTTGATCAGGTTGGCAGGGGAGTGGTTAGGGGGTGACCAGGCTGGCAGGCAGAAGCTGTTATGGGCAATCAGACAGGCAGGCCAGTGAGTGGTTGGGAGCCAGCAGTCCTGGATTTTGAGAGGGATGTCCGACTGCCCGTTTAGGCCCGGCTGGCAAGGGAGGGCAGTTAGGGGTTAACCAGTCTCTATGACATGCACTGACCACCAGGGGCAGATGCTCTGACTAGTAAGTTAACTTGCTGTTGGGGTCCAGCCAATCAGGATTGAGTGAGATGGGCCAGACACATCTTGGAGCCCTCCTGCAGCCCCTCCCCAGCTGGCCAACCTCCTGCATCCTTCTCCAGACCCTGGGCCTGGCCTGTGCCCGCTCACAATCTGGGACCCTTGGGGAATGTTGGAGAACTGGTTTCGGCCCAACAGCAGAACGACCGGTCGCTATGATGCACACTGACCACCAGGGGGCAGATGCTCAATGCAGGATCTGTCCCCTGGTGGTCAATGCGTTCCCACAGGGGGAGCACCACTCAGCCAGAAGCTGGGCTCATGGCTGGCAAGCAGTGGTGGTGGCAGGAACCTCTTCCACCTCTGTGGCAGCACTAAGGATGTCCAACTGCTGGCTGAGGCCAGCTTCATGCAGGGTGTGGGCCTAAGCCATCAGTTGTGCATCCCCTGAGGTTTCTCGGACTGAGAGAGGGTGCAGGCTGGGCTGAGGGACCCCCCCCCCCCCGCAAGTGCACAAATTTCGTGCACCGGGCCTCTCGTTTTATTATAAAAATGCCATGTGGAAATGCCTGTGTTTCCTATTTGAATTACTTGAAAAATAAATAAAATAAAAGTTAATTTTTACTGGAATTTAAGCTGATGTTTTTTTCTTAACCAAATGTGTTTTAGAGTGTATTCCATCATCCAGGTGCCAAAATAACAAAAGCTGAAATATTTGTATCTGCATTTATGCAACTGATTTCTCAGACATTGTATAGCAAAAATCCATTATTCTAACCACGATTACATGGAACTGTTGATGACAATGCCAAATATTACAATTTAAAATATATATATATATAAAGTATGATGTACCTCTCCCATCTCTCCTAATTTTTTTTTGATTTCTTCATCACTTTGAAAGGACCATGCTTTGAACAAGCAGCAGATGTTAATATAAAAATATAGAACATCTCAATTTTCTCACTGCTAACTCAGCTTACTGAGCCAATTTCACAATTCTCACATTCCTGAGTCCTTGGAGAAAATGTTAATTTAGATTGTTAAAATTGACACGGGTTAGGGTATAAAGGGTAATTAGCATAAAATCCTACACAAAGTGTTCTTAGCACCATTAATCAACACCCACCTAGGCATACACTTTTTTAGTCAGAGCTGATATTTAATGGAGCTAAAAAAATATCTAAAATATTCTCTTCTAGTTAGGTAATTAAAAAATGCAGTTTGTCCTCAAATCAAGTTTGAGGGTTTTTAAGGGAAAAAATACATAATGTGCAGTTCAAGCAGAACTTTTATTTTACACTTTAGAATTGTTTAAAGCACATAAAAGTACTCTTTGGAGGAGAACACTTTTGAAACACTAGTGTTATTGATATATTTGTGTCAATGCAATGCTGTTCTATACCTGTGTCATTATTGCTGAAAAGACTGATCTGTTGTTTTTTTCCTCCCCCGATGCTTGCAAAGGCTGTTGCATTTGGCACCATTTTTTTTCTTTCAATTTGCAGTACAGGACGACACTGCTTGTGTTTCTGCCTCTCTCATTTTCCAGACTCCTAAGCCCCAAAATAAGACACTGAGATTTGAATCTGCTCATCAAAGCAGGGGTATTCTTGGTTCCTCACACTCTGCAGCCTGCTATATTAATTGGAGCTCCTTTCTTCCTCCTCTCCTTGCTAATGATGTGAACTAGTGGCAAGAGAACTGCCTTCCAGTTAGATAAATGATTCAAATTCACTTAACTACTTTCTGTTCCTTCGCTTTCTCATTTGGAAAAAGAGAAAAATGTCAAAAATAACTGACATGACAAGTGTCACAAAAATATTTAAATATCAGGGGCGCAGGGCATACATGTTCCTGGGAACAAGTCTATATCTGTTCCTGGGAATACCAGTAAGACTCATCTTTGGAAATTCTATTTTGAATGTCCAATGAAGACTACAAACATATTATGCTATCCCTGCAGGTCATTTATTCCGCATAAGATAAATGCTGCATTGTATAAGACAGTGGCTGTGCACAGAGCATAGAAGCGAAACAGAACAGTCTCAGGAGGGAGGTTGTTTTTATAAAAATCCCAAAACCACAAGGTAAGTGCTCTGATAAATGCTGGTGCTGGAAAACACTCAACAGAGGCACCTAATTAAAACTGGGGAAAGAGAATAAGAGGAAGGATGCTTAGGATTGGTCCTGGTTGAGGAAGAAAGTGAAGAAAACGTTCCTGACACTGAGAAATGCACGTGAAAGCCTGGGCAGAAAGAAACAGTATGGTACATTCTAGGAGATGAAATCGAAAGCTGGAGTGTCAGGCAATGAAGAGGGTATTAAGCAGGGAAGTGCACCCTTGTATTTTAGAAAGACCACTCTGACTGCAGGGTGGTAATAGAGTGGCTCCTGGTGGAGACTTGAGGCAGGAGGTCAATGAGGAAGCGACTGAAGTGGCCCTCCTGTGAAACACCTGTGGTTACAGGGCAGGACTGGGGTAAGATGGAGAGTGGGGCTAGTAATATAAACAATTCACATGTATTGAGTATTATCACAGGCTAGACCCAGCATTTTCCCTGTATTGTCTCATCAAATTGTCACAAAAAAATTCCTACATTACATGTACTATTTCTCTATAGTTGAGAAGATTTGAATTTAAAGAGAAAATTGGCTCAAAAGCAGGCCTTCCCAAAAGGCTAAAGCTGAGGTTCGAAGCCAGCAAGTCTTGCTCCAGAGCTCCCCCTGTCTTTGATCTGCCTTCCAGAGGAATTTAGAAGGAAAGACTGACAGTGCTCAGTGACAAGGTAGCCAGTGGAGAGGGAGAAGGAGGTCACAAAGATGAGTGCCTGTGTAGTCAGGCAGGGAGGGAGGTAGTTCACTTGGATACTGAATGCAAGAGGAGATTCATGTTTGGTGAAGGATAGGAGGGTGGATAGGATTAGATTAGTGAGCACCTTGAGTTTGAGGTGCCTGCAGGTTAATAAAATATGGAAAGAAAAAAAAAAAGTTGTCTGGTTATGTAGCAAGAGGACTTTTTCCTAAAGGTGCTGGACATGACAGGTACACAGGGTAATGACCACATGCAGGCCTGAACTATTCTTCTTCAGATGATGTGATTACACAATTCTACAGACTACAGGATGCAGACCAGGGGAATGCTGCTGGGCTGTTTGATGCTTACCATTACCTTTGATGTTCTCCTCACTCCTACCTGCCACATGACTTACAAGGACACAGATTCCAGTGCCATTCAACTTTGGCTTATATCATTAATAAAGCCATATATCCTAAGTCCCTTATGATTTACCAAAGTTGACCACTAAGGCCAGGTATCTTACCTTATAAAACAGTAATATGCAAATTGACCGCACCTTCGCTACACCCAAGCCACGCCCACCAGCCAAAGCCACGCCCACCAGCCAATCAGGGTGAGTATGCAAATTACCCAACAAAGATGGCGGCGGGGGCGGGGCGCGGTGCAGCGGGGGCGGAGCGCGGCGGGGCGGGGGCGGAGCGCGGCGGAGCGCAGCACGGCGGGGGTGGAGCGTGGCTGGGGCGGAGCGCGGCGGGGCCGGCGGGGCCGGCGGAGCGCGGTGGAGCGCGGCGGAGCACGGCGCGGCGGGGGCGGAGCGCGGCGCGGCGGGGGCGGAGCGTGGCTGGGGCGGAGCGCGGCGGGGCGGGGGCGGAGCGCGGCGTGGCGGGGGCGGAGCGCGGCGGAGCGCGGCGCGGCGGGGTCGGAGCGTGGCTGGGGCCATTGAGAGGCACGGATCTGCTGCCACTGAGGGGGGCTACCCTGCTGTTGAGAGGCGCAGGGGGCGCCCCCTGCGCCTCTCAACAGCAGGGTAGCCCCCCTCAGCGGCCGCAGACCATCAAAAGCGGGGGAGCTGGGTGCCTGTCTGCTCCAGCACCAGCGGACAGGCACCCAGCTCCACCGCGAAAAGCGAAAGCGTGTATGGGACCCTACACGTGCATGATTCAATCATGCACTGGGCCTCTAGTTTGTTATAAAAGTGATACTACCATCCTCTCTACAGGTATGATTTTCCAAAGGAAGTATCATGGCAAGAAACTTCTTTAATGGAGAACCTCTCCCAGGATCACTAGTTTAATTTCTAAAATTATTAGCTTTTGCTTAATAATGCTGCTGCAATCAGGAATGAATCATACTAAGAAAGTTTTTTTGCTAGTGGCATACTTTACATTTTTCACAGTACTTTCACAGGGCTGATGCTTTCCTCTAAGATGGTTCATGAAGGCAAAATGACGGGCTAGAAGAGAAGGGAGTGAGAAAAAAATCATGCTTTATATAATAATACAGTGAAATATCTATGTTTCAACTCTTAATTTTTTTCAGATTTGATATATAATAAAATGTAACTTTAAAGCACCATTCATGCACAGCCTTTCAAGAAATTAACAACTCATACAAATCCCAGTGAGGCTCCATTGTAATACTTATTAAAGGGAAGTGGTGCATTTACATTACTTACTTCAGGTCATTTAAAATGTCAGTAACACAGCGAAGAAGGAAAAAGGAAATCAGAAACAATATGTTTCCAGACACTAGAATTATAATTTCTCAAAGTCTGAATCTTTTGATTTAACTTTGTGGCACAGCGGATTAACAAGTTTAGTTTTCTCAGGATAGAGAAGATAAGATTCATCTTATTTCTGTTCTGTTTGAAATTATGAAACCAAATTCAGTTTCACAGAAGCACAATTTGGAAGCAAACCAACACAATCACTGTGTAAGAAAGTCACTCCCTGACAGCAAATGTTCACAGGATGAATGTAGAGATGAAAGACAAGCAATTTATTTTTATTTCAAACCAAAAATGGAGATTTAAACTACAGTAAATTTGTCCTTTTAATGAAATTCAAAATATAAGTCAAATGTCTATAATATTATCAACATACAAATAAGTACTATGAATTATGATTGGGCTGATTTTGAGCTATGAGTTAAATGCAGTAATCACATTTCTTCATAATGTTAATATTAATATATAAAGATTAGAGGCCTGGTGCACAAAATTTGTGCACTCGGAGAGGGATATCCCTCAGCCCTGCCTGTGCCCTCTCACAGTCCAGCAGCCCTTGGGGGATGTCCCACTGATGGCTTAGGCCTGATCCCCATAGAGAGCGGGCCTAAGCCATCAGTGGGACATCCTTAGCGCTGCTGCAGAGGCGGGAGGGGCTCTCACCACCACCGCTGCTCTTGCCAGCTGTGAGCCTGGCTCAGGGCTTCTGGCTGAGCAGTACTCCCCCTGTGGGAGCGCACTGACCACCAGGAGGCAGCATCTGCGTTGAATGTCTGCTCCCTGGTGGTCAGTGCATGTCACAGTCATTCCACTGTTCGGTCAATTTGCATATTACCTCTTTTTTATATAGGATACCTTATATAATAAAGAGGTAATATGCAAATGGTCATCACGCCTTCACACCATCACGCAGTAACTGCTCAGACACTCAACACTGGGGAGAGAGGAATGGAGACCAGCCAGGCACAAATGAGCTCTCAAGAGGGGAATGGGGACCAGCCAGGCTGTAGCCCAGGAAAGAGACAAGCCGCCTGCCCTGCGGTCCCAGGTGTCTGCGGCTGCGGCCTAGGTGAAGCTACCCACCCACGGTCCCCTGCGGCTGCAGCCGGCCCAGACGAAGCCGGCCTGGGTTCTGGGTGCCTGCGGCCGGCCAGAGGAAGGGAAGCCTGGGTCCCGGGTACAGGGTGAGGCAGAGGTGGTTAGGGGCAATCAGGCCAGCTGGGGAGCAGTTAGGGGTGATCAGGCCAGTAGGGGAGCAATTAGGGGTGATCAGGCAGGCAGAGGTGGTTAAGGGTGATCAGGCAAGGCAGCCAGAGGGGTTAGGGGCAATCAGGCAGGCAGGCAGGCGAGCGGTTAGGAGCCAGTGGTCCCAGGTTGCGAGAGGTGGTTTGACATCCCCCAAGGGGTCCTGGATTGGAGATAGTACAGGCTGGTCTGGGGGACCAACCCCCCCATGCAAAAATTTTGTGCACCAGGCCTCTAGTATACATATAAGATTCAGAAACCACATTCCAATTTCTGATACTGAGTGATTCATTCCTGAAATACTATTCCATTAAAGGTCAGTCAAGCCTTAAGAGGTCTAAATGGGGTGTGAACAAGCGAAAATTCTACACCGGGAATGATATGCAAAGCACTTTTATCATAAGAGTGTTAAAGCAATACTTAAAAAATAAATAGTGCAAAGAGATAAAAATAAGAATCATATAATTTTCAAACTAGAAGGGATATTAAAATATCTAATCAAAATCCTTCATTTAACATACAAGTAAAATTTATCTCAACTAGTGGTCCCCTATATTTTCTATGACTCCTAAGTGTTGCATATAATTTCCAATAGAGGAAAGCAACTATGGGAAGCACACTGGTTCAAAACAAGTAACCAACACAGAAAGCTGGAACAAATAAAATAGCATTCTCTAGGTTTATAAAAAAGTAAATAAAGGAATTTCATGAAGTCCAGAATGATCATTTACTTCATTTATGAATTTGAAACCTAAGAAGTAAAGATGTGAGATATGAATATATGTCTGAGATAGTTCTGATAATACCAAAATGAAATGCATACCGAGAAACACTGCCTTTTATCATGAACCAACTAGATATAACTCTCAGAAGTTAATCTCAGAATCTTTTGGCTATCCTATCTAATAAAAGAATAATATGCAAATTGACTATACCTCCAGTACACCCACAAGCCACGCCCACCAGCCAATCAGGAGCAAGTATGCAAATTAACCCAACCAAGATGGCTGCAGCCATGGAGAGAGTAGGAAGCTTGGGTTGCCCCCAGCAATGGAGGAAGCCAAACTTTCCGCCTGTCCTGGCAGGCCTAGGCCTCCGCTCAAGGCTACAAAGTTTCAATTATAGAAGATACATAAATCCCAACAGAAATGGCTGCCTCCACGGAGCAAACAGAAGGCGTGGCTCCACTCCAGGCTTCAAAGTTTCAATTGTAGAAGATAAATAAACCCCAGATACCAGGGCCTCCACTTGGGTCGCCCGGGGGTATGGCCAGCCTGCAAACCACCATAGGCCCCTCACCCAGGCTGCACCATGTCCCAAGGGAACCCCTACCTGATCTTGGACACCCTTCAGGGCAAACAGCCAGCCCCACCCATGCACCAGGCCTCTATCCTATCTAATAAAAGAGTAATATGGAAATTGACCATCATTCCAACACACAAGATGGCTGCCCCCATGTGGTCAAAGATGACTACCCTCATGTGGACACAAGATGGCTGGCACAAGATGGCCAGCAGGGGAGGGCAGTTGGGAGGGACCAGGCCTGCAAGGGAGGGCAGTTGGGGGGATCAAGCCTGCAGGGGAGGGCAGTTAGGGTGACCCAGGCTTGCAGGAGAGAGCAGTTGGGGTGACCAGGCCTGCAGGGGAGGGTAGTTAGGGGTGACCAGGCCTGCAGTGGAGGGCAGTTAGGGGCAAAAGCCTGGCAGGAGAGTAGTTAGGGGGTGATCAGACTGGCAGGCAGAAGCAGTTAGGAGCAATCAGGAAGGCAAGCAGGCAAGCAGTTTAGAGCCAGCAGTCCCAGATTGGAGAGTGTTCAGGCTGGGCTGAGAGACACACACCCCCATGCACTAATTTCATGCACCAGGCCTCTAGTAATTATCATAAAGACCTTAAAATGTAATTTATTATGATAGTATTTAAAATAAGTTTTCTCAATTTTATTTTAGACAAACTGTATTAGAAATATCTTCTATTTTTTTAAATATATTTTATTGATTTTTTACAGAGAGGAAGAGAGAGGGATAGAGAGTTAGAAACATCGATGATAGAGAAACATCAATCAGCTGCCTCTTGCACACCCCCTACTGGGGATGTGCCCGCAACCAAGGTACATGCCCTTGACCAGAATCGAACCTGGAACCTTTCAGTCTGCAGGCCGATGCTCTATCCACTGAGCCAAACCAGTTTCAGCAATATCTTCTATTTTTTAAGTGGTTGGCAAAAAGCTGCTAGTACCTATCTCCATTCCATTCAAAAGATCTATTTGCTTTGTTCTTCTAATGGCTCTCTCACTACTTCCCATATGCAAAGATGTGTGTGCAGATATAAAAGTAAAAGCCATCTATCTGTTTGCTTTTCAACTTTGGTCTCCACCACGGAAAAGAAATACAATCTTTTAGAAGAAACTCTCATACTCTAAGCCCGTGGTCGGCAAACTGTGGCTCGCGAGCCACATGAGGCTCTTTGGCCCCTTGAGTGTGGCTCTTCCACAAAATACCCCGGCCTGGGCGAGTCTATTTTGAAGTAGTGGCATTCGAACAAGTTTAAGTTTAAAAAATTTGGCTCTCAAAAGAAATTTCAATCGTTGTACTTTGATATTTGGCTCTGTTGACTAATGAGTTTGCCGACCACTGCTCTAAGCCATTTCTCTTTGTTGGAGAATGCTGCTTAATCCCTTACACCATTTCAATTTTTTAACTTCATAATTACTATACTTTAAGTAAAGCAATACCCCTTTCCCTTCAACTTCATTTCCTCTTCCCCACCCTCTCCCTCTTATCATCCTCTGATTTCTTCTTCTTCTTCTTCTTAGTAGAAAACATGTTTTCAAATAGTTTACTTTTTAAATATTAAAAAGGATATTACTTTGGAAACATATAGTAAAATAAAAATTTTATACAAATAATTCTCTGATCTTAGGATGTCTATAGAGAACACAGGCTGGTTTCCTGCTTTTCTCCAACCCTAACTTAATCCTATGTTCCACCTTATAGAATGTCACCATTACTTGGGTCTATATCCTCTAAAATTTTTCCTTGGAATTGAACGTGAGAATTCATTCAACCTACTGTGCAAAAATAGTCTAACTCTACTATGCTTAATATCTAGAGAAACAATAAAATGAAAAAGGGAATTAAATGAGTATCTATCATGTATTATTTATTTGTATCTATTTATCTATATATACCTATCCCCATAAAAGATTTCCTGCAACATAGTAAATGCCAGCTAAATATTAACATGTTATTGTTTTCTGAAAGTAAGGTTTTTCTACTGTGATTCAACTTAAAATAGTCTCAGATGCATGTATGGACCAACCTCCATAAGGGTAATCAAAGGGAAAAAATAACTTAGACTTACTTCATTCCTCAAAGGAGAGACATTAGGAGACTACGAAGCCTTAGCTTCAGATGGCTTGGTAATAATATTCCAGTGATTATGACTCTCTATATTTAAAAAATAGAACAACTTTTAACCTAGCAATTACACTCCTAGAAATATAGCCCAGGGACATAATCATATTCATAAAGACAGAGTTATTAGGGTGGTCCTTATAGAACTGTTTATAGTGGCCAACAACATGAAATGCATTTAATAATCTATGGTAGCACTGCACTAGAAAAGTATTTAACAACATGGAAATATCTTCACAAGTGTATTGTAAAACACTTTAGGAATACATGACACTGAGTACATATGTATTTAATCCTATATTCTTCATCATTTCCAATTTTTTCCACCTGATCTATCACTCCATTCAACAGGCAATTTTTAGTCCTCAGTTTACCTGATTTCTCACTAGGTGCTGACACTATGACCTCTTTCTTGAAAACCACTGTTATGATGCCTATTTAATCCAATATATGTTTGTTCTCCTCCAATTTTTAAAAAGTTATTATTAAAACTTTCAGTTTTAGAACAGTTTAAGGTTCACAGCAAAATTGAGGAGAGATTTCTCACATATTGCCTACTCCCCAGTCTTCCCTATTCTTCTCCTCCTTCTGTATCAGCATTCCCCACCAGAGTAGCACATGTCTTACAATTGATGAACCTACATTGATACACCATAATCACCTGAAACCCACAGTTTACATTACAGTTCACTCTTGGTACCTCCTACCATGATGACCACTCATTCTCTATTCCTTTGTTCAGTTTTATCTTTACCACCTAACATCAAATGTTTCATCCTCCCAGCCGTGTACTTGGCCCTCTTACCTTGTCATTTCACTTTTCATCCATAGAGGTTATTTTTCACACCCTTGGCTTTAATTACTATCAGTACCCAGATAACTTGCATATTTATAATCTCCATCACAAATTCTCATTTAAGCTTAGACCATGTGCCCAACAATGCAGTTGTGGTGCTCTTGGTTTTTTAAAAAGGACTTCAAACTCTGCATATCTAAAAATGAGGCACATTTTCACTTTCTGAATCACCCATTTCAAACTGGTCACAATATGGTTCTCTTTCAGAAATCCCTATATCTGAATGGAACTGCTATCAATCTTTGTAAATAAGTTCTATTTGGATATTTGTATTATTTGTATTCATTTAACACATTTTTTAATCTACTAAATTGATATAATAGTATAAAAACTCTTGGTTTTCAAGACAGTTTATTTATCATCATACTAAATAATAGTATCTAGTCAGTCTAATAATAATTAATTTTTGTGCTGGCCAAAACACTTGATTTGGTTGTCAGATATCTTGGAAATAGTTGTATTATTGTGACAAAATTAGACCAAAAAAAAAAAAGTAAATCAGTTCAATTTTTATGTACTCTAGGGATCAAATTGATCATTAGATCATAAATTCCATATGAAAGAAAATAATGACAAAATCAATCAGATTGGACATATTGCCAGTCCATTCAAAAACTAAAAGCATTCCAAATCCCAGTACAGATGGTTGGATAAGTAATCGTGCCAATTGGCATATGAATGAAATTCCCAGAGGGACAAATAAGTAAATCCACAAAATCAATAAGCCACGAGATTGAAATTTTACTGATTTTCCTAACTCTTATTTTTTTCATCTTTGGTATGTAGAAAGGAGTAGAATTGTCCAAGGACAGGTGTTCACATAAGTAGAGATGGACTGTCTCCTAGTTGAGTTGGGGTCACCAGATTCTGCCATCTTGGTTTGACTACCTACATAGATGCCAACCAATAGCACATTGAAAATGAGTATGAGGAGACATCTGAATAACAGAAAGCAAAAACAACTCATCTGAATAATATGTAGTATTTTTGAATAAAGGTTAGTGGTATTCATTTACTTTTTAACATCCAGGTTCTATGGACAGTATTCACTTTGATTTTTCTAATGCATTTTATCCTTTGCAAAACAAAGCCCCCTCCTTTAAAATAACTAATGGTTCTAGGTGACTCACTGACTATAAAAATTCACTTTTTTTGTCTCTCATAACTCCTCTGGACATTTTATTTTATTTTTTAAAATATATTTTATTGATTTTTTACAGAGGAAGGGAGAGGGACAGAGAGCTAGAAACATCGATGAGAGAGAAACATTGACCAGCTGCCTCCTGCACACCCCCTACCGGGGATGTGCCCGCAACCAAGGTACATGCCTTTGACCGGAATCAAACCTGGGACCCTTCAGTCTGCAGGCCGACGCTCTATCCACTGAGCCAAACCGGTTTCGGCTGGACATTTTATTATTCATTTTTATTTACTCCGACTACTGTTGAGTAGGGTCTTCTTCCTCCCATACTTACCCAACCACCCATCCCATCTCATTGTTGAACGTCACCCCACACCTGGACTGCTGGACTAGTGTGGCAATTATATGTATGTGTGTTTTACTTATGAGCTCTGTGTAAAAATGTTATGGGGAAGAATGAACATAGGAAAGAAATCATTTTTGTCCCTTGTCTGTTTCCCATTGTTAGCAGAATACAACTTCATCATTTTAAAAAAGGGCTGTGAGAAAGTGTAGAGGAGGAAAAAACAAATAGCTACACACACACACACACACACACACACACACACACACACACACACACGGGTATTTGGTCCTATATATGTTTGCCAAGAAGGAAAGAAATCCTGGCCAGAAGAAGCACTGTTGTGGCCTTGGGAGGGAAGCTTGCAGCTTGCAGGTTAATTTTTACCTGGCAGAGGAAAAGCAGGAACAAGGGAGACAAACTGTTGGGGTCCTCAAATCTCCTCACAACTGGAGGATATAAGGGCAGACAGGTGGGGGGAGGGGTTAGAGGAGGTAATCAGAGTGGGACGCCTTGCCTGGGCTGCAGGCAGTGATCTGCTTTTTATTCTTTCCCAACCTCTTAGAATTCAGAGCCTATTCTTGCAGGAACATTAGTATACATGTTGATTACATTCTATAATTCCATTAGCAGAGTACAAAGCCTCAGACACACTGGGCTTACTAGTAATTAGGCTTTTATGAAAAAGCCTGGGGAATTAACCATAGTATACAACATCGTTCATTTGAGAAAATGTATTCCCAAATGCAAACAACTGCTCCACAAACTTTGGGAATACTCTTCCTTTGGAAGTTATATAGCAGAAAAGGGTCTGATCAATTTTCCACTCAGGCTGCACATGAGAACTACCAAGGAGCTTCTAAAAATACTATTTTGGGTCTCCACACCAGGAGAGTCTAGGTTAATTGGCCTGGGGTGAGTTCTAGAAATAAGTATTTTTAAAAAGCTCCTTGCAACTGGGTTGTAAACCACTGGGCTAGTAAATGCTTTTTGGATCAGTACTACAGTAAGTGTCTCAGGGGAGCTTGT
The DNA here is from genome assembly GCF_951640355.1 of Cnephaeus nilssonii. Lineage (NCBI taxonomy): Eukaryota > Metazoa > Chordata > Mammalia > Chiroptera > Vespertilionidae > Cnephaeus > Cnephaeus nilssonii. The sequence goes on along the minus strand of NC_137072.1, from coordinate 34,229,259 downwards.
TTTCATTACAAAGGGGTCTTTTCTTCACAATAGGATTTACTTCCAGTTTCATTTTTCAATTGTTATTATGCTAAAACTAGAGGCCCATTGCAGAAAGATTTTCGTGCAATAGGCCTTCCTTCCCTTGGCTTCCAGCACCGGTTTTCCTCTGGCACCCGGAACCCAGGCCTTTGCTCTGCCGCCCCCCCCCCCTGCCCTCTCTCTCTTAGCAGGCGTCCTCTCCACACCTGGAGCAGCTGGATGGCCGCCACCTTTGTCCTTTTAATTTGCATATTCCCTCCTGATTGGCTGGTGAGCGTAGCAGAGTGATGGTCAATTTGCATGTTTCTCTTTTATTAGTGTAGATCCATGGTCAGCAAACTCATTAGTCAAATATCAACAGTACAATGATTGAAATTTCTTTTGAGAGCCAAATTTTTTAAACTTAAACTTCTTCTAACACCACTTCAAATAGAGTCGCCCAGGCTGTGGTATTTTGTAGGAGAGCCACACTCAAGAGGCCAAAGAGCCACATGTGGCTCACAAGCCGCAGTTTGCTGACCACGGGTGTAGATAATCTCTTTAGCTGTGCCTTTTCAGAAAAAGACACACACCTGTTGTGTAAAAATAAATGTACCTTCTTGCCAATACAGTTATTATTGAGTATTTTAAAACTCATAGTGCATTATTTAAAAGGAATGAATAAACCCTAACATACTGGCAACAGATAATTTAATAAGAGATTAATGCTATGTATTTGAAATATGTCACTCCTCCTTAGTGCCCTCTACCAAGATCCTGGCACATTTTTTCGATAGATTGAGTCACGATCTGCTCTCTGAAGGTCCTCTGGGCAAGGTTTTCCTGCTCAAGCAGAGACCTTGGTTGTGGAAATAAGATTTATTAAGCACACAGGCTCCTCAAAATTCAAAATGAAGAGCTAATTATAAGAGTCAGCCTTTCATAAGACAGAGCTAATATTATAATCCACATTAGTAACATTCAGGCAATTCAGAAAAGTACTGTGGTCTCCTCAAATCCTCTTACTGTCATAAATGAGGTGGCTGGGTGCTACTGGAGTGCTCTCACAATTGCTTCCATCAAATCCTATCACCCAACCCCACTGTTGTCATTCTGCTATCCGGAGATCTTCTGTTCTCCTGTTAGCTTACTTTCTCCTTCCCTACCAGACAAATATATTAGGCTAGCTTCTGAAAATTTTGCCTAGAAAGTACAATTGCATGTATTGAAGTCTATTTTTCCCCATTGATTTCCATTCAACCACTAGAAATACATGTAAACAAGTGTGGCTTTTTTAAGCTCTGAAATAAGCTTTGAATGGTAAAGAAGGGTTGAGTTCCCCATCAGATTTCCTTATCCTACTCAAAGGCCTGTCATCCGTGCTCATTGGGTCTCAGGCAGTGCAGAGAATGAGTGAACACATTCACCTTTCCTGTGTGTATATAGGCACGTGTGTGTATAGGCCTATGTTACATTATGAAATTTACCTTTACATTTGTAAATTCTATTTTTACCAAATTCCCATAAAATACTCTGTTTCTTCAGTTCTTTTTTATTTTCCATTCATTCTTAATATGATTGCATGTTTTACATGGCAAACAGATAATATACAGAAAATAACTAGGTGTAGTTTTTATTATTTCCAGAACAGAGCTTTGTGTAGATAGCTCCTCAATGCTACTTTGAAGGGCATGATAAGCTGAAATGTATTTGTGCAATTTATACGGTTTCAGTCAGGCAGATCAAGAATGATTCATTCGTTGAACAAATTTCTACTGAGCAACTACTATGTGGCAGGCAGGATTCTGGTTACCAAGATAGACAAGTGAATAAATGAGTCAAAAAGCCCAGACTTCATGGAATTTATATCCTAGTGATAACTTAGTCTTTTAACATATAATAGTATTCTTGGAAAACTAAGTGTAAAGTTTGTTTTGAATCAAACTTCAAATCAATATTCATCCAGGCTAAATTCATCTGCTTTCTTCTATAGATATTGAAAAAGAACGTGATAGGGAGCAAAGTGTTTGGTCAATGAAAATAGAAGAATTTCATAGGATTGGGAGGTTAGAAGGAGTAGAAAATCAGTAGGCTTAGAAACCATTCTCAGTATTTAAAATTTTCTAATACCAAGAGTTTCAGGATCAGTCTTGGCTACTCAAAATTAAAAATATTGTAGGCCAACACATTTTTAGGTTAATTGTTCACTTTTAACCCACTTGCATGTTTCTAAGAGCTTTACGGTAAAAGGCTCAGTGCTACACTCTGTCTTGCACTCTAAGTCATGAGCATGATAACCAGATAAGGAAATAAATTATTCCACACTGGAGAGTCAAGTATAGGCCTCCAGAGTGCATAAAGAAGCATTTGAAGGGTAAATGAATGGGCAATTAGGTGGAAGGAGCATGCAGAGAGAAAACAGTGCAATCAGAGAATAACTAAAATAACTTTGTCAATAATATGAATGGTAAGAGCTAACTGCTGGCAAAGAGCAGGCCACCACATGGGTGCGGCTGGGAAGGACAGAGAGTAGAAGAGCCATTAAGCTGAGAACGCAATGACTTTGTATGATTGGGGGGGGGGGAGGGGGAAGGGGAGGAGGCTGTGATTTTGAAATGAAAACCCTAGTAAGATTTCTCAATGTGATCCTACTTTGATACCTAACATTTGTTCCCACCTATAAATATCAGTGTTTTTTATTTTAAAATATTGATTTTTAGAGAGAGAGAAAGGGAGAAGTAGAGAAAGAGAGAAACATTGATGTGAGAGTGTAACATTGATCAGCTGCCTTCTACATGCCCCCTACTGGGGAGTGAGACTGCAACTGGGCATGTGCCCTGACCAGGAATGGAACGGGCAAGCTTTTGGTGCACAGGATGACACCGAACCACGCTGAGCCACACTGGCCAGGGCCAAACATCAGCTTTTAAGATAATGACCAATAAGCAAAAGAAACCATTGTTCCTCTCTTTCTAAACCATGTCTGGTATGCCACTCCTTATGATAACACAATACCTAGAAAGCATCTTCTATACATTCTCTATATTAAATAGACATTTGAGTTTCCTGTACAGAATGTGAAATGTGTATTTTCTTGCTTATCTGTATACTCGAGGCCTAGCATGGGATTGAATCACGCGAGGCGGTGCCCCGTGCCCCGCCGTGTGAGGAGGCACCCCACGGGGGGCCAGGACTCGCGCCTGACTCACACAGTGCCAGCCGCCATGGAAGTCAGGCCAGACCGGCGCTGCAGGGGGCCAGGACCCAAGCCTGACTCACTGCAGCACCAGCCGCCACAGGAGTCAGGCTGGACCGGTGCCACGAGAGGCCAGACTGGCACTGCAAGGGGCTGGGACCCGTGCCTGACTCACAGCATCCCCTGGTCCCCCTGCCTGTGTCCACTCCGGGACTGCCGAGCCACCGCGCCGGCTCGGGCAGGCCTCCCTGTCTCTGTCTCTGTCTCTGCTCTGGGCCTCACCTGTGCACGCAACCTCCTCCTGTCTGGTCGTGACCCGTTACAGAGTCCCGGACTAATTTGCATATTACATATATATATGGATTAGGAAGGTTATATTATAAAACACATCCCAGTGCTGGTAAGCCTGCCTTTCAGTAAAGTGAGAGAAGATGCTACAATCTATGTGATAAAATACCTTCCTCTCTAAAATGCTTATCACAACAACCAATAAATATCTTGCTAATAATTATGAAAAAAACATTCAAATACTACACAAATCAATATTTTCTATTACTGGAACATAAGTATAGATGGGATAATATTAGTCAAGATCTTAAAATATGACATTGTCACAATGTGTAAATAAAAATTACGGTCATCTGCAATTCAATATAAACAAGATTTAAATGTCTTACCATCCCCATACAGTGTTTTAATAATTGAATTGATTTAAAGCTCAAATAAATGTTTCTTTGACTTTAAATAAAATTTATAAAAATCAAAGACTTAAATGTTGTATTGAATTTCAAATCACTCTTACAGATAAAAATAACAACATAAAACTTTATTTAAAAACTAACAAATTTTACAGGCATGCAAAGTATAAGAAAATAGACACATTATTTTGGGCAATTAAATAAAAATGTTTCTGCATTAATAAGGGTGAATATTTTGAAGTAGAATGTTGTCTTTTTTAATTCTATAATATGCCTTCCCCAGTATAGAACCTTTTCACATATACTAAAATTTAAGTTAACTTATTTAAGTTATTTGAACTTAAATATTACAGTCTTCCTATATAATAAAGAGCTAATATGCTAATTAGACCGGACAGCAGAATGGCCTTCCAGGACAACCTTCTGGGACGGCCTTCCGAAATGACCAGTGGGTGGGGAGCAGGGCTGAGGGCCGAGCCCCTTGCATGAATTTCGTGTTTCGGGCCTTTAGTAAAATAATAAAAAGCAAGATGCAGAAAAAGTGCTTTTTTTAAACAATATTCAAATATTTTTAATTTTCTATAAAAATGTTGCTTATTCCTTAATGCCAACAATTATTGTCTTTTGTGTCTGAACCATCACGATACATTCTTTATGGTGTAAATGTTTCTTTAGCATAGGATAGACATATATCCTGGTGAGTCTAGAATGGTACTATAGTCCTGCTATAATTACTAATGGTGTCCACTTTCTCAAATAAGGGAATTACATGAAAAATTATGATCTGGGTATAATTCTGATTTCTGTTGTAAACATTTGTGAACATCACAAAGTTTAGGGCTATTTAAGTGGACACAGATGATTATAGAATTGTACATGTGAAAGTTAACAAATGATGTGTTACAGAATCATACACCTGGCACTTATGTTATTAACTAATGTTACCCCAATAATTTGATTTTAAAAAGCAAAATAGAATTATTATTTGTGTTTATCCATCTGAAAAATAGCACATTACTTAAGTTTATAATACTATCAAAATGAGCTAGCATGTAAGTGCTGGCACGATTGTGAATGAACATAGGCACAGGAGAACAGGAGACGGTGATGTAGCTGTCTTGCTTTTCTAAAAGCACTCATCTTGGTGTGACTCCAACTGCATTAATTTCCAGTTAGAGTCTCCATTTAAACTTCACCGCTAAAGCTTACTCTCAGCACTTCTTGGTATGCTCTGTCAGATTCAGCAATGTTCCTCCCATATCTATTTCTCCTTGGGAGTCATTCTAACCTCAGGGATTTATGCAGTGTGAAGAAATTCAGGGGGCTGGCGGGGGGGGGGGGGGGGGGCGGGAATAACCGCACTGCTTGATCTTGATCCATCCTGTATTAGCTTTCACTGAGATGTATAATTCATTCCATTATGGTCTTTGTTCATTAGCTCACATATCAACAGTGTCTTAAGATTTCCAAATCTGCCATGCCCACTGAATGGACAGCCTACCATCTCCTTGTAGTCTTGACAACCCTCTGGATCCATGGCTATATTGTGTTTTCTTTCTATCTATCTATCTATCTATCTATCTATCTATCTATCTATCTATCTATCTATCATCTATCTATCATCTATCTATCTATCTATCTATCTATCTATCTATCTATCTATCATCTATCTATCTATCTATTATCTATCTATCATCTATCTATCTATCTATCTATCTATCTATCTATCTATCTATCATCTATCTATCTATCTATCTATCTATCATCTATCTATCTATCTATCTATCATCTATCTATCTATCTATCTATCTATCTATCTATCTATCATCTATCTATCTATCTATCATCTATCTATCATCTATCTATCTATCTATCTATCTATCTATCTATCTATCTATCTATCTATCATCTTCCTTGTCATTATGGTAGATGTGTTTAGCTGCTCGACAATACCACTCTGATGTGATGAGGCTTCTCAGTACCTTTCTGAAATCAAGGTAGTGATTAATTTCCTACTATGAGTCATGCTATTATGGTGTAGGACACATGGAAAAGTGGATATCTCCCATATTTCCAAGTAGGAAATAAATATAATTTCTTCTACTCATGGCAGTGCATATTTTAAGGAATATCTATCATCCTTTTCAGTTTCCTCCTAGACCAAAAAGATAAAGAAATGAAAGAATTCCTTTTATCATCCATACTAGCTTCCCACTTTCTTGCTTATTCTCTACTACTCTTCTCACCCCAGCACAGAGCTTCTTGTATAGAACTCAAAGGTTATATATTTCAACTCCTCCCTCTTTTACTGCTAAATGTAAGTTTTGAACCTAAAACTTAAAAATGTGTCACTTTTGTGGATCTTTCATTCGATTGCCTAAGAGGGAAGCAAACCCTTGGGATACAAGTGAATGAAGGGAAAAGGTGATGTTAATGCATAGCTAATATTTCAAAAATATTACCCTTTCCCCAGAGTAGCAAAGTGCTTTATATGACTGGCTACATGTGTTCATATATGGAAATAATAAAGGGGTTAGATAAAGCATAATATTAAAGTAGAATAAAGCAAGAATAGAGAGGAGAGAGAGGGGAGAAAATACAAGAAAGGAAATAAGAAAAAAACAGGATGAAAATAAAAGAAGAGTGTACTAATAGTTTAAAATAGTCAGAAAAAGGAAACAAAAACACAGATGAGAAAGAAGAGAGAGAAGGTGCAAGAAGTGATGGAAAAACACACAAAAAAAGAAGAGAAACAATAGATGAGAGAAGAATGGGAGTAGAGAAGGAAACACCAATAAAGAAAATAATACAGATGAGACTAAAAAAAAGGAAAATAGAGGTAAGGACATTTTCAGAGGAGTAAGACATTTAATTTCTAATTCTTCACTGGCATAAATGCTGTATCATAAAAGCCTGAATCCATTCTTCCCATGTCTTTTACTGCCCAAAGTATGTTTTCTGTTTCTCAGATGCAGAGGCATCATTTTAAGCATACACACCCAGGTTAAAACTAGATATTATAACTTTTCATTTACATTGCTGATCCATGATAGTGAAGTGCCCCCACCCCTATTTTTCAAGTTTTAACTGAATTCCAGACACTCATCTAAAGGGTGTATGTACATTATTTCATTTAACCCTCACAGTAATAATGAGAGAGATTTTTTTCCTACTTGACATATTAAAGAGGTTAGAGTGACAAGCAGTTTGCCAAGATTACCTAAGTAACCAACAATGTAGTTAAAATCCAAACCAGATAATCTAACTCTAGATTTTTTGCCTTTTAACTGAATAGCTATGTTCTCACACAACCCAAATCATTAAAATAAACAAACCACCTACCTTTATTTTATTACATCAAAGAGTAACACAATGTTCGATTCAGTCTATGGTTTGAGCAATTGTCATCATTTCATTTGTTTTTGATTCCCAATTCAACGTTCTTTATTCTAACGGCCATTTATTGTTCAGTGGAATACATGCTTATTAAAGCTAATGGGCAGCAAACCATGCTCTGGTATAATTAGGATTGTGCAAGATCCAGCAGGTTTCCACACAGGTGGGTATCTTTCACATACTACTTGATAAGCATAAAGATTTAACAGAGTCTTGAAGCTGAAATTGTACTGTTACAGGAGAATCATTCTTATGCCAGCAATTACAACTACTCTTTATTTATCATAAAGAAAGACACTTGAGAAATTTGAACTGACCATCAACATTCTTCTCAACAATGAAGAGATAGAAGAAACATAAAAAGATGTATGGAGTTTTCTCAAAAATATGTCTGTGATAGTTAGGAAAACTTCCATAAAGGTTAGTGACTTATGTTCAATCTGTCTTTTTTTTTCTCACTGAGATGCTCCAGTTTGAATTATAAAGTCTTTTTATCACCCTTATCTCATTACACATGGCTCATAACAGCTGGGATGGCCAAGTATTCTGTGTCAGGAAGTCCTGGATTTATAGTCCTGGTTCCTATCTTTGTGACCTTAGGCATGGCCCTCTAAGCTCTAAAAGTTTACTTTCATATGGGGATAATGATAGTTACTAACCCATAGTGCTGTTATAAACATTAACTGAATTTGGTATGTAAAGTACTTGTTATTTTCAATAAATTGTAATGGTAATAATAATAATAATCCTTATTCTTATGGTAACCCCAGCACTGATTATAGTATCTCGCACAGCAAACTCTCAATAATTGTTTGCTAAATAAATAAATCACATGATTTGAAAATATATATTTTATATGCATACATTATTAATTAAAAGCAATAAAATAATGATATAAAAACAGAAATAATGTTTTCACTTATATGAGGTCTCATTTTTTTAAAGCAAGTACCTATAAAACATTATCCTGAAATGATTCTTAACTTAATGCTTCCTTCATTGTTTTAAAACTAAGGCAGATGATGATTGTGTAAGATGGTGGTAGCTCTCCAATAATCTATGAATTTCTTGATACCTGTAGAAAACTTAGAATGAATATTTTAATAAAATTATACATCAATAATCAGTTCCTTCTTGATTTACTTTCACTCTGGTCAGAGAATTTTATAAAAATCTTCTAGAAAATAGCTCTGTTACTTCCTATCATTCTTTTTCCTAAACCAATGAGTAGCTCATTCAGTGTGTTATGTTGTTAATAAACACATGTATTATGGTTTGAATGAATCTATTCTGTTGAACACAAGATTAGAATTATATTGTATCAATTTACTAAAGTTGAAAATCAAATGACTACAATATTAAACACAGCAAAAACAACTTTAATGTTAATGGTGCATCAAATACTGATTTTTGGTAAATAATAGAACCTTGTTTATATCCAGTTAAACAAGACATCTACATTAACTCAAAGTTATTTGGGCTTTCTTGACTGATTTCGACCTCTAAGAATCTATGAAATTCCTAATTTGCATGTGAACAAAGTATAATTGAAAATTCAAAAGAAAAATATTTTTAACATGAATATTAGACTATTTCCAACTGAGCTGCTTATTGCAAAATTTTGAGGCTGCTTATTTTCTCAACCTTTGAGTAGTTTGTCACTCCCCCAAATTGGGATCATTATTAATCATCTCTGCACATTTAGTTTTTAAAAATATACTATGTTTTTACCCTCTCTCTTCCATAATTGTATGTGGTATTGAAAACCTGCTAATACATCATCAATATGTCACCACAGTATATCTTTCATTGGGGTGGGGATATGTGCTTAGTTTAATAATTAGGACACTGAAACACTTCTTCCAACATGTAACAATTGGAGCATTTGAAGTCTAGTACTTATACAAAGATTTATTTCCTTAAATTATATGGCAAAAATTATGCATTAGGAGCATTGCTGAAAGTATTTTTGTTGTATATGTTGATTTACTGTAATTTTACAACTTATAAGAAAGATATCTTCTCTATTTTCATAATGTCTCAATAGGAAATGGCAGTGTTTCAAATATTTAGATTTCAATTTTTATTCTGGTAGAAAGATCATGTAACATTATTTATGTCTTTTTTTTCCAGTTAGGACATGGAAATGCCACCAAGTTGTCTCTCCCCACTCCACCCCTTCCCAGTGTTTCCATGCAAGGGTTATTTGGTGATGATTAAATTCTTGAATGACAAGCTGTTCACAGAGTAGAGGGAGTATTGACAAATAAGGATGCAGCACTTTATGTCAATTTAACAATAAATTGCTCAACATAGAAGAAGAAATTTTATGTATGAAAGGCTATATGCATTGCAGGTCTCTTAATTGGGCCAATTCCTCTTCTCCAACATCTAAGGAAAAGATGCCTCCATGACCAGCTGGCATGGCTCAGTGGTTGAGCATCAACCTATGAACCAGGAGGTCATAGTTCAATTCCTGGTCAGGGCACATGCCTGGGTTGTAGGCTCAATCCCCAGTGTGGGGCATGTAGGAGGCAGCCGATTGATGATTCTCATTATAGATGTTTCTCTCTCTCTCTCTCTCTCTCTCTCTCTCTCTCTCTCTCTCTCCCTCCCTCCCTCTCTCCCTCTCCCTTCCTCTCTGAAATCAATAAAAAATTAAACAATTAAAATTAAAAAAGATGCCTCCGTATAGAAGAGGTTAGTTCTTGGCTAACAAATTCACAAAATAATAATGTTTGACTACATTTTCTTGAAATCAAATAATAACTTCAACAAATGCAGAATAACCTTGAGTCCTTATCAACTGATTCAAGGGATGTAAGGTCTCAAGCCTGGAGATTAGCTGATTTCTCTGAAGTGTTGATTTGGTTCTATTCTCTTGTAAGAATGTATAGAATGATAACCCAGCTGTGCCCTAACCATATCTTCAGACTCACACAAAAGTCAAATCAGCTTTCTTTTTCTAAATTACCTCCTCCCTTGATGTATGGACCTTATTTATAACCTCCCTTTGTGCAGCCATAACACTATCACATAGGGCTTAGTTTCTGAAAACCATAGCAATTGCCTGAAAATTGATTTGATGTCTTTTGCCCATCCCTCCCTTTGGTCCCGGAAGACATTTTAATATGAGCCATGACATTATGATGGATGAAATCTGGCATTTTACTGTAGCAATGCTACTCCCATGTGGAAAATAACAGCTTGTTCAAAAGCTGGCCTTCCAGCCAGATTTAGGATATACAGTAAAGCCACATTTACAATCTTCCCCTTTCTCTCTCCTTCCAAAATATCCTTCCCAAACTTCTTTGTTATCAAATTCTCCAGGTATCACAGGTTGAAACTAATTGTAGGTCACATAACAATAGTGATAAGTATGTCCCCCAAACACAGGGCTAATTGGGAATATGAAACACTCAAGGTATTTGAACATACAATAAAATAATTTTCTAATACAAACTGTCTATGCTCAAACATCAAATTTCTGTGTTTTGTTTTGTTTTGTTTTTGTGGAACAATTTTACCTTTATAATATATATGTAAGGCTGAGAAGAAACTGTCTCTCTAATGCCAGTAGACCAGATTGAGAAAAAATAAGCTTATTCTTTAATAAACCATATGTCCTTATTTGTAAATGGCAACATTTTTCTAATATATATGTTTTTATATTAACTATCACATTCAACTCTTTTAAGGCTAATAAATAGATATGAATTTGCAAATTCACTAATAAAAATGAAGAGAAAATATATTTAAGAATCCACCAGTATGTGCCATTATTATTACTTATATTTAATTGTTGGTATATCATGGGCCTTGGTGTTTTAAATATTCAGGCTAGTAGGACATCTCTGAGGATGATTAACTGCAACTACATTTCTATTTGTTCTGAGTGTTTTGTATTGGCTCCTACTAAAATAGAATAGTTAGGCTTATGGAAAATATGGAAATATATTGTAATTAGAGTATTAGTAATTGAATACATATAAGTAGGATTTATGCCCTTCACCAGTAAAACTCAGTATGTGTTAAAGGCCTGCAGCAAGTAGATGATCAATATTGCTGGTCAATGCCTGCTGAATTCAGGGGCCTTGATTCCCTATGTATAACTGGAGCCCTGTGCCTTCAGATCTGCTTCATCTCATTTTTTAAAATATAATGCACATTTAATTTTATATCACTACATCAAAAACTGTACCAGATATGCAATGGTGTCGAAGATCTAATACCATTCACTGGCTGGAAGAAGCCATTTTTACACAAAATTCAATGAAAGCAAGAGCTTTCCACCTGGAATTCTTTTTAGTAAAAGATTACCTATGAGTACTTCACTTCCAACCCCAATAAAGGTGGTCTACTTGCTTAATACCAGAATAAAAAATATTTTAAAGTCCTAGATACAATGGTGTTTTAAGTCTGAGAAGTTATAAAGGAAAATGATAAATCAAATCAGTGAGATTAATCACAGGCAGATAAGAATAAAAATTGCCTCTTCTGCCTTCATAGATGAGTGATTGTGAATCTATGTCAAGCGAGAAAGAGTAGCATATCGACTGTGAGTATTTTGGGAGCAGAGATCTCCTCTCTCTCTCTCTCTCTCTCTCTCTCTCTCTCTCCCTCTCTCTCTCTCTTTCCTATAGGTGTCTTTTCTTTATCTATTTCTTTTTTTTTAATTTAAGTTCTTTCTTGTTTAATGTATTGCATAAGTCTCCTTTTTCCCTCATTGACCTCTCCCTGGCCGCCCCCAGTCCCCAACACATTCCCTCAGCGCCCCCATCTGTGTCCATTGGTTATGCTCATATGCATGCATACAAGTCCTTTGGTTGATCTCTTACTCCCTCACCCCCTGCCTTCCCTCTTAGGTTGACAGTCTGTTCAATGCTTCAATGACTCTGGTTCTGTTTTTGTTCATCATTTATGTTGTTCATTATATTTCTCAAATGAGTAAGATCATGTGATATTTATCTTTCTCTGACTGGCTTATTTCGCTTAGCATAATGCTGTCCAGTTCCATCCATGCTGTTGGAAATGGTAAGAGTTCCTTCTTTTTTACAATGGCATAGTATTCCATTGTGTAGATGTACCACAGTTTTCTAATCCACTCATCTGCTGATGGGCACTTAAGTTGTTTCCAAATCTTAGCTATTGTAAATTGTGCTGCTATGAACATAGGGGTGCATATATCCTTTCTGATTGGTGCTTCTGTTCTCTTGGGATATATTCCTAGAAGTGAGATTACTGGAGGGATCACAATACCAGATATCAAGCTATATTACAAAGCCACTATTCTCAAAACTGCCTGATACTGGCACAAGAACAGACATATAGACCAATGGAAAAGAACAGAGAACCCAGAAATCAACCCAAACCTTTATACTCAATTAATATTTGACAAAGGAGGCAAGAGCATACTATGGAGTCAAGACAGTCTCTTCAATAAATGGTATTGGGAAAATTGGACAGATAGATGCAAAAAAATGAAATTAGACCACCAACTTACACCATACACAAAAATAAACTCAAAATGGAAAAAGGACTCAAATGTAAGATGGGAAACCATAAAAATCTTAGAAGAAGCCATCTGCAGCAAAATAGCATATATTTGTCATAGCAATATCTTTACTGATACAGCTCCTAGAGCAATGGAAACTAAGGAGAAAATGAAAAAGTGGGACTACATCAAAATAAAAAGCTTCTGCACAGCAAAAGAAACCATCAACAAAACAACAAGAAAGCCCACTGCATGGGAGAACATATTTGCCAATGTTATCTCCAACAAGGGTTTAATCTCCAAAATTTATAGGGAACTCATACAACTTAACAAAAGGAAGGTAAACAATCCAATCAAAAAATGGGCAAAGGTCCTAAATAGACACCTTTCGAAAGAGGACATACAGAAGGCTGAGGGACATGAAAACATGCTCAAAGTCACTAATCATCCAAGAGATGCAAATCTAAACAACAATGAGGTACCATCTCACACCTGTCAGAATGGCTATCATCAACAAATCAACAAAGGACAAGTGCTGGCGAGGATGTGGAGAAAAAGGAACCCTCTTGCACTGCTGATGGGAATGCAGACTGGTATAGCCATTGTGAAAAACAGTATGGCATTTACTCAAAAAGTTAAAAATGGAACTTCCATTTGACTTAGTAATCCCATCTTATCCTATATAAGAAAAGCCCAGTGACCATAATGGCAGAATGACCAGAACGGCCGCTTGACCAGTCACTATGAGGTGCACTGACCACCTCTCGGTCCCTTTCCCTGGCTGGCAGGCTCCAATCGCCGATGGTGAATGGGGACCTGGGGTGGGTGGTGGGAGATGCAGGCAGCGCCATGCCAAGGCCCCCAACCTGCTGGTGGCCCCACACACAGAGGGCAACCAGTGGTGGGGGTGGGGCCGGCAAGCAGGCAGGAATGGCCGACCTCTCGGTCCCTCCCCTGGATGTCAGGCTCCCATCACTGGATGGCAAACAGGGAACTGGGGTGGGTGGCGGCGGGCGGTGGGGCCATTTGCCGGCAGCAGGGGAATATGGCCCTGATGGCAGGTTAGGCCTAGGAACCATAACGATGCATGATTTTGTGCGCTGGGCCTCTAGTTATTAGATAATAGAATAGCTTTTACATTTTAGGATTAACACACAGATAAAACCTATACTCATTCATGTTTAAATGATAAAATAAGTTATTCATTGTCAATAAACACATCCTTGAATTATTTAGTCATATTCATAATTTTAATGTCTATGGGAGAGGAGATTGAAATGAAGGGAAAATGTAGTTCAGGACACTCACATTTTGTATTGATCCACTTTACTTTGTGTTCACTAATTTGACTTAATTTACTTTTCAGTTTCGCTTTTTTTTGTTCACTTTTTGTAGCTACCTCCTTCAAATTCCGTTGACAACCTGAGAATGTCTTGCAGCTGAATGTAATATTAATTACATTTCAAAGCAAACCTTTATTCATTTGGGGACAATCTGTGAAACAGAATTCTGTGACTGAAGCTGCTGCCAAGCCAATTACTGCAAAATAACTCAAATATGTCTCGACAGATTGCATTTTTCCTATTGTTAGATTGCTTATTCCGTAGATCAAAAGGCTACATTTTCCTTTAATTAAAATGAACTAACTCGCATAGTTAAATATATCATCCACTCCTTGGAACTATATGTGGCTTCATGTATAGGCAGAGTGCTAATGAAAATCTGTTGTTGTTGTTTTAACAGTGCACTTCTATTTTTTCTACTTGTTTTCCGGTTTTCTTTATGTCAAGGTATCCTTTGTTTGAACAAGGCAGAGTAGGAAGAATTAAAGAGCACTGAAGACCAGAGTGAAAAGAAAGTATTCCGTGCTCAAAGAAGTTCACCCCAGGCACACTGCACATTGCATCACACACGCAGAAGAGATCGGTGAACTGCAACAGCTTCAGTGGTGTAAGCATTTCACATTAGGATGCTTTTCGGAACTTTTTCTCTGAACAATCCAGATTTCTTAGTTTCACAATACAAGGCTGAGAGGAGTTTTTTTGTTTGTTTCTTCTGAAGCTCCTGAAGAACAATTGTATGAGGATTTAGAAATACTCCTATCTGTTTAACATTAAATTATATCAACTAATATATTGATAAAAAGGTTTTTATATGTAAACATTAGTGAGAGATTTTTTTGTTTGTTTGTTTCCAATTTTTTATTAAGGTATTATATGTGTACATATCTTACCATTGTCCCCCCCCACCCCACTCCCATATATGCCCTCACCCCCCAGAGTTTTGCGTCCATTGGTTATGCTTATATGCATGCATACAAGTCCTTTGATTGATCTCTTATCTCCCCCATCTCTCCCTAACCTTCCCCCTGTAATTTGACAGTCTGTTTGATGCTTTACTGTCTCTGTATCTATCTTTTTGTTCAATTTTATAATGTTCTCTATTATCCATAAATGAGTGAGATCATGTGGTATTTTTCTTTCATTGACTGACTTATTTCACTTAACATAATGTTCTCCAATATTTTTAAAGCTTTCAATGGACCATCATTTCATCTTTGTGTTTTTGTAATTTTTCCCTTCAAAAGCAAAAATATGGCTTTCTAGTCCCAAATATCAATATTTGAGTCACCCACAAAGAGAAATGATTGATTCATCTTTCTCTCCCTCACTTCTGTGATATAGGGCTGTCTTAACTCCTGATGCTTCATCCAAATACCATAGACTGGGAGGCTTAAACAACAGAAATTTATTTCTCACAGTTCTGGAGATGAAAATTCCTATCAGGGTGCCAGCAAGGTCGAGTTCTAGTGAGAGCTCTCTTCCTGGCTTGCAAATGGCTACCTCCTTTTGTGTGTCCTCACATGGCAGAAGGGAAGCCAGCTCTGGTCTCTTCCTTTTCATATCAGGACACTAATCTCTTCATGAGGGCCTTAGCCTCCTGACTTCATCTAAACCTAATTAGCTCCCACAGGTGTTTCCTCTAATACCAGAACACTCAAGGCTAGAACTTCAACATATGAATTTTTTTTGGGGGGGAGGAGCACTAACATTTAATCCATAATAAGATTTTTGTTCTGCTTCGTTCTGATGCTTCATGTAGCCTTATTCCACAGGGAATTTGCATACTCCAGTTCTGACACTAACTAAATTTATCTAATGGATCTATGCCCACCCTTTTTCTCTCTTTGGAGCTAGCAGTTGGAGGGAGGCTTTGAATCATAAGCAATTCACTTGGATTCTTTAATGTAACTCTGATCTAAGCAGTTTTGACCACAGGCATCAACAGCACTCCTTTGTGTTTCTGATGGTTAATGGACTATTAACAACATCCAACAATACAGAATAGGAATCCAAGAATAATTCATCTGTTTGGCAAGAGAAATGAGGGAACTATCAGCCAACTTGGAAATACGATAGTAATTAAATAAAATAACCTCTATTCTATACAAATTGAATAAGAATGTGAAATATTTTTAGTTATATATGCATATCACTCTTCAAACATACATTTAATCATTATAGAATCCTGGCGAAGAAATAAAAAGTTGGGAATTTCATAAGTAATCAGGTTCAGAAAGACTGAGGAATGACGAATCTAAAAAATGTGTATACATATGTAAGTGTGTGGCAGCCTTGGGCTCACATCTACCTTCAAGAGAGAACCTGCTGCAAGAAGAGTGGCTAGCAGACAGCTCTTTGATGCTGTACCTTCAGGAGCTATCATGGCATTGAAGCCAAGACCTCAGTCTCTCTGCGGTTTCCTATCTAATAACTGGGCTTGGTACGAACACTGGAGCCAGCTATGCAGAACTCTCCCGATGGGCCCTCTTTCTTCTAGAATTTACCATCAACCTGGCTTAGAATCTCTCAGAGTTGTGCTATATAGTAACAGGCTCTTCTGACTCCATTCTTTCAATCCTTCCTTCACTTCCTTCACAGCTGTCAGACCAGCACTGTCACTTGGTTCTCCCTTGCTCGGCCCCTGTTCCTTCTTCTTTTATCTTTTACAATTGTTTACCCCAAAGACTTTCTATACACTAATCTCATCTTGGCAAAGGTTTCCCAGATTATTAGATTGATACCATATGTGTGTATTCATATTAATACATCAATATATAGATAATAATACAGATGCATGTATTAATCTGTACATATACATTTGTACATGTTTACGTGTATGTATGTGTACAGTTAGACACGTGTGCACACATACACAGAGACACAACACATTTATTTAACCCAGTTTACATTTCAGAATTTGAACTGATCTTTTCACACAGATATGCTAAAAGTAAATTAAAAACAATGTGATTTTTCTTTCATAATCTTGGTAAAGATTCTTAGTGATAGGCAACAAAGTATTTTTATATATGTGTTAGAAGCATATCATTATATTAATGGTGTTACTGCTTTCATTAAAAAAGGCTAAGCCAAAACTAAGCTCAAACCTATGGTTTATATGACCTATATATTTAGACTATACTATTGAAAAGTTTGATTTTTGGTCTAGTAAGTAGGAGTTCATTGAATATATTAATGTTTTAGTTTTTAACTGGCATTTGTTGATGTTACATGGATTCAATCTTCTATGAATAATATTTTGTGAGGATGTTACCAAGAAATGTATGCCCTAGAATATGGCATGCTGATGACTATAATATTTTTATGAAAAAAATCCATGATTTTAAAACAACAATATGCTGAAATTCCAAAAAGAGGCCAAGACATTTAGTCCTAAATGGGATATTTAGGGAAAGTCTTTAGATATAACATAATTCTATGTGGTTTTTATTTCTGTACTTTATAGTAGAGTTCACTGTAAACCTACTTTAAAATATTGTATAACTTGAGGATTGATGTGAGAATCAATTTTGAGTATATATTTAAAAATATATATTCCTAATACATATCCAATCATGCATTATTTTCTTTCAAATGTCCCATTTACCTTTTTTCTTTAACTTGTTACAAGAAAGTCCAGTCAAACATGCAGGATTATAACAGTTTTTAAAAAGTTCGATGTGGCAATAAAAGAGCACATTAGGCAGAAGAAGCCTTTTAAAAATCTGAATTTCTCAGGGTTTTTCCAACATTCTTGATTCAACAGCATGACTTGAGCTTGAGAAATTTTATTAGTCTTAATCTGAAATATGTAGCACATATGTTGATTAGAAAATACATTTTCTGAACACCATACTTTAAAAAAAAAAGGTATGTTTTATATTATTCCATGCCATTAAAATGCCAAAATATCAAAAAAGAAATAGGAAGTATTCAATATCTGCTGAAGCATAAGTTAAAATTTTTACTAAAGTATCTATATGAAAGCAAATTTGTTATCTTTAGGACTTTTACTGACACTGCTGTGAGAGAAAAACATCACACATTTTTCTCCTTTCTAGTGAATGTTACTGAAATTTGTTTTTTTTTTTTCTGCACATTTGCAAATGATAACTTATTTGAAATTAAATAGAGTTAAAGAGATAAAAAAGCACAAGGTAAAGATTATTATAATGAGAACAATCTCTCTTCCCCATTCTGTTATTTAAACCATCTAGTCTGTGCTATTTTAATATAGTAGCCCAAGCTGACTAATACAAATATTTTCTTCCCTTTGTTTCACCAGTCTATTTTTTCCTTTTATTTAAAGACTAGAGGCCCGGTGCACTGGGTAGGGTGTCCCTCAGCCCAGCTTGCACCCTCTCTAATATGGGACCCCTCGGGGGATGTCCAATTGCAGGTTTAGGCCCGATCCCTGTGGAATCGGGCCTAAACCTGCAGTTGGACATCCCTCTCACAATCCGGGACCGCTGGCTCCTAACCGCTCACCTACCTGCCTGATTGCCCCCTAACTGCTCCCTTGCTGGCCTGATTGCCCCCTAACTGCTCCTCTGCGGGCCTGATTGCCCCCAAATACCCTCCCCTGCTGGCCTGATCACCCCCAAGGCTTTTATTAGTATAGATATGACCCTGCACAGAAAATTTTACTAACCCTGCTTTACAATAAGGGCTTGACGATTGAATCATTAGGACCAGACACCAAGATTTCCTTTCTTTGAATAGTGGAGGGAATACTTATCTTGTCTTTAAGTTGCCCGGAAATTAAAATGAGATAATGACTTAGAAAAGTATAAAAGCACCATATAAAGACAACTATCTTTTTAATGAAGTGGCAAAATGAAAAACACTTTTTATTCTCCCCTTCCTTCCTTTACAGCTTTTATTTAAACTTTGAAATTTATAAAAATTTTCATTTCTTTACATTCAACATTATTTTGTATTGGTTTCAGGTTTTATATTAGTTACAGAATAGTGGTTAGACAATCATATACTTTACAAAGTGTTCCCTGATATTTCTAGTACCCACCTGGCATCATACCATCATTACAACACTATTGACTATATTCCCTATTTAAGTGACAATGGGTTTACAGGTTCCTTTCAGTCTTTCTTTTGTGTTGCTTGTCCTTCCTTTTCTTTCTCACTTCTTCCCTCGTTTTCTTTATATAGTATCTCAATTGGCCATCAAAGCTCAGTGAAGGCACTGGGACACACTTCATCCATTTTACAGACCAGGAAACTGAGGCCAATTCCAGTTGGCTGTGGAACTTGACTCAGCACACAGGAAGCCCTCAGAGCCATGCTCTTTGTGCTTCCTAAGGGGCAGCGGCCCAACAAACAGAACAAACCTTCCAGTCAGGCTTCCGAGCCTCTTTCTCAAGCACCTCTTCATTGCGGATGCTCCACATTCTTTCCTCTCCCCCCATTCTTTACTGCCCCCCCTTCTCCGAAGCAGGTGGAAGGCTTCCCACTCACTGCCTAGGCATGCTCTGCTATGGGGCAGGGTGTCGCGAGCTTGCTTTTGGGTCAAGGCAGGAGCAGGAGTCACTGCCTCTGAAGTGTGTAGGCCACCTGTGCGTGGCCCGTTAGCACTGGGAGCTTCTCCGAATCACATCAGTCAGTCCAGTACCCTGCAGTGCAGCACCCCTCCACTGAGGTGGCACCACCCCTCAACCCCCGCCTCAGGGGTGAGGGTCCTGGCCCTCTGCCAGGAGTCCTTCCATGCCCCTTGATCCCTGGCTGGGCCCACCCACGTCTTGGGGGCACTGCAGAACCTCTGTCTCTCTGCAGATGAGACAGATCCCTGCCTAGGTCTCCGCAAAGCTATGAATCTGTGGCCAGAGGCCTGGTCTGGGTCTCAGCAACCACATGCCTGCAATGTTCCCAGGGACCCTGGGAGCGGCTTGGCGAGTCCCGCCTCACCTCCCAGGGGTGCCGATCTCCCCAGGGACCCCTGGGAGAGGCTGGATGGGCTGGCTACACCACCCGGGTTGCCGATATCCCGACCACGCCCCCTAGGTTGCCGATCTCCCCAGGGACCCCCCTGAGAGGCTGGATGGGCCCAGCCATGCCCCGCCAGTTGCTGATCTCCCACCCCCGGGAGGGGCGGGGAGGGCCCGGCCACACCCCCTCAGGCTGCCCAGCACCCCTGGGACCCCCGGGAGGGGCGGGTAGGGCCCGGCCACGCCCCCCCAGGCTGCCCATCACCCCCGGGACCCCCTGGAGGGGCGGAAAGGGCCCGGCCACGCCCCCCCAGGCGGCTGATCGCCCCCGGGACCCCCGGGAGGGGCGGGATGGGCCCGGCCACGCCCCCCCAGGCAGCCGATCGCCCCGGGACCCCCAGAATGGGCAGGAAGGGCCTGGCCACGCCCCCCCAAGTTGCAGATCTTCCCGATACCCTCTTGAGTGTCTGGGAAGCCAGGTCTCGCCTCCCCAGGGCAGCGATCTCCCCAGGGACCGCCGAACTAAGAGGACTGGGCGCCGCCATCTTGATCTTCTCAAAGGCCGGATAGGCCACCCAGAGTCCTGCCCCCCAGCCTCCCGCGGGCCCAATCATGGGCGTAGCGGAGGTGCGGTCAATTTGCATGTTTCTCTATTATAAGGTAGGAAGAAATTCATATACTGTAATTATGGCCATACTTAGCATAATCCTTAACTGCAGTGAAACTTGAAATAATAAAAAATCTGATTTTAGAAACTTAACAGACCCTAATTTAAGTCTCTTTTGAAGGGAGTAAATATTATTAAGGGTAAGCATACATATTACACATATTATACTCATAATGAAAAAAAAAAAGCTACCATCTTTATCAGGAAGACATGCTTTTATACACTAACTTGGTAGAGTAAGGGAAATCACTTTGCTATTCTGATCAGAGTTAATGTAATGATAAATATTTTGGTCAGGTTTCCCTCACAACCAGAGGATATTCCCTAGAAGGTCTGCCTTCTGGCTTTATAGAAGTCTTTAGCTGCTTTTTTCCCTTAGCCTGGTTCACTGAATACTTCTCCTTAGTCTACCAGGCGTCCTCAAACTACGGCCTGTGGGCCACATGCGGGTGTTTTTGCCATTTTGTTTTTTTTACTTCAAAATAAGATATGTGCAGTGTGCATAGGAATTTGTTCATAGTTTTTTTTTAAACTATAGTCCTGCCCTCCAACGGTCTGAGGGACAATGAACTGGCCCCCTGCTTAAAAAGTTTGAGGACCCCTGGTATTCCATAAGCACTAGTGTCTTCCTGGGTTCTGTCCTTGCAAGATTCTTGCTGTCTATAGTTCCCGCATAAAATGGTTAAACAGAAGGAAAATATGCTACATTTGAAGATAATGTGTCATAGATTAACCTACAAATAGGTGACTTCTACATGAGGTGGAGAATGCAATTATATGCTATATGATACGTTATAATTTTCAATCTGGAAAATTTAATCTTTCTTATTTATTTGTTTATAATTCTCTTGCCATAATCTAAGCTGACTATATTAGTTAAAATTCTTCATATAAGAGAGTAAATATAATCAATGCTTGCTGAAGAGGTAATTGATTGTTTCTTATAATGAATAGACTTATGGTAGGATGGATTCAAATAGTTGAATGTATGGCTCATACAGGTATTCAGGTCTTGATTTCTTTTTTCCATTTGGTTTCAAACTCCATGTAATAATGAGATATGGCAGAAATGCTTAGTTATACTTCTCAGCTTCAAATCCAGATAGAGTTGCTACTTGCCTTTTTTTTTTTCAGAGATTTCAGCAAAATTTTTATGATGACTTTTAATCTCTGAAGAGATAATGTGCCTATCTCTGAAACAATTGGTGTGGCCTGGGGGACTCCGGGGCTCTGATTAATCACATTTGAGTAACATTTATTGCCATAGGTTCACTGAAACCACGTTGTCTGAGAAGAGAGGGCTTTCAAAACATTAATAAGCCATTAGCAAAAACAGAGTGTGTGAATGCCTGTTGTTCTTGAACAAATATCTCCCAGAGCCCAGTGCTTTTGTTTTCCTTAACCCATATACTTCTTCCTAAATATTCCATTTTTCAAAAAAGTAACTTCATCTCCATAAGGTGCACCCACCTTTTCTCCCAAATAAATTATTTTACTTCTCAGCTCTAAGTTTAAGATCTTTGAGTAAAGTACAGAAGTAGCTCCTCATACATGTCACATATAATGGAGGAGAGAGAAGAGAAACACTACACCGTTACTCTTGGTCTGAGAAAGGGAGAAGGGACTTTAGCCCATAGTGCCAATAGATCCTTCTATACATAAGTAGTGAGAACCCACTGGAAGTTGAGGGAGCTTCATAGGTCCTCCCAAGGTTTGTTCCACATGCTGCTTCTCAGGGGACATCTCCCTGGTTCATATCCTTCCTGGTCATGTCTGAGATAAAATGTGATGTGAAGATATTTTGACATACAATGGAAGAACTAAAAATTTCCTTGGTTACACTAGAGAACTCAATTGATAACTGTGGACTAGCAAAACTGTGATATGGGAAGAATAACTTGAGAATATCACCAATAGTATTGAGATCATTTAAAAAGAATAGAGGTAAAATTCCATAAGAAAAAGAAAATCAATCTTGAAATTGTAAGGGTTTCTGAGAAACATTTGGAATGAAAAATATTTAAAGATCAATGGAAACAAAATCAATGATCAAATGAATAATTAAAGGAAACTTCCCTATGTTGAAAAAGATAAATATATAGATAAAATGTTATATTCAGTTTAGCAAAACCAATGAAAAAGATACTAGTACATAACATCCATGCATACTAGAAAAGCATTTTAAGATATATATGTATATATATTAGAGAAATATGCAAAATAGGTCGGGATGCCATAATGGTCACGACCATCTCAGGAGGAGGGGCCGGGTACAGCCCAAGCCTGAGAGAACAACATGCAGGTACAGCCCGGAGGCTGAGAGAAGAACATACAGGGGCACCTGCTCTGAGCCTCTGTGGCGCAGCTGGGGGCAGGCCCCCAGTGGACACACACACACACACACACACACACACACACACACACACACACGAGGTGCCTGATGTGAGCCTCCACAGTGCGGCTGGGGGAAGGCCCCCAGCGGACACACACACACACAGCGCCTGCTCCGAGCCTCCAAAGCACAGTCTGACATGCCCTCATCCTTCTCCCTATTTCATATCCTGGAATTATTGTTTCTTATTTTGATAGTCACTTGAGTGAACCAAGTAGCACCATCACATCCCAGTTAAAAGGTCATCAATTACAGTGAAACTACACTTTTACTTAATCTCAGCCACTATTTCCAAGGCTGTACTCTGAGCCTTATCACCACCTGCAACTGCTAATATCAGAAATCATAGCATGGCCCTGGCCAGCGTTGCTCAGTGGTTAGAGCATCCACCTGCCCACTGAAGGATCTCAGGTTCAAGGGCACAAACCTGGGTTGCAGGTTCAATCCTCAGCTCTGTTCAGGGCAGATGCAGGAGACAACCAATTTATGTGTCTCTCTCATCTCTCTCTCTCTCTCTCTCTCTCTCAAAATCAATGGAAAAATATTCTCTAGGGAGGATTAACAAACAAAAAAATAAATCATAGCATGTTGCCCCTGATGTCCTATTATATGATTTCTTCTCTTTTTTTCTGGCCTATGAATGATCTCCTCCTCCTCCTGCCCATTCATATTATTCTTTGCATAGGCTGGGCTGTGGGTTCACCTGCATCAGTGGAGAAATAAAGCCCCCACTAGGTATTTCAAACAGATAGAATTTAATATTGGGAATTGGTTACCAAAGGGTTGGAAAGGAAAGGCTAGAAGAGAAAAAAAAAAGTGAAGTTAGAGATTAATAGCTACAGGAAGCCATTCTCACTCATGGATGAAGGAGCCAGACCATGCCCTGCTGAGGCTGCTGAGAACTTGCTGCTGCCATTGGAACGGTGCTGCCAAGGAAGACAGCAGCCTGCGGACTGCACTGACTCTGCCCCTGCCCCTGCCCCTGCCTCTGCAGCTGCCCCTGCCCCTTCCCCTGCCTCTGCAGCTGCCCCTGCCTCTGCCCCTGCCCCTGCCCCTGCCTCTGCCCCTGCCCCTGCCCCTGCAGCTTCCCCTGCCCCAGCCCCTGCCCTCACCCCTGCTGAGCCCAGTGAGGAGCAGAGAGTGGAACTTATTCACTGTGTCCATGCTCCGCAGTGAGAAGCTAGCTGCCAGGGGCATCTAGGAAACGCAGTTTCCCCTGAACTACAGAAAAGCACAGAAAGGCATAGATGGAGCTCTGAGCCAACAGGCAAAACCTACTCTGCCTATTCGGCATTTATTCTCACCCTTTACCCTATATTAAACTTCCAGGAACAATAGCAGGGTCACACAAATACCCCTTAAATAATTGAAGATGCTGTCACTTTCCCAAAAGAGAGGCACAAGGCCTCATCAGTCATTATTTCCATCTCTAGGTGATCTGCTCCCATTTGAATTTTCTTAGAATAAAGGAAATCATCAGTAATATTTCTTATCTATAATAATAAAAGCATAATATGCTAATTAGACTGGACAGCCGCGACCTTCCAGACATCATTTCGGACATCCTTCTGGATGAAGCTGCGGCAGCAGGGCGCGAGGCAGAGGCAGTTAGGGGCGATCAGGTATGCAGGCAGAGGCAGTTAGGGGTGCTCAGGCAGGCAGGCAGGCAGAGGGGGTTAGGTGTGATCAGGCAGGCAGGCAGAGTGTTTAGGGGTGATCAGGCAGGCAGGCGAGTAATTAGGGGTGATCAGGCAGGCAGGCAGAGGGGTTAGGGAAGGTGAGGCAGGCAGGCAAGTGATTTGGGGTGAGCAGGCAGAGTGGTTAGGGGTGATCAGGCAGACAGGCAGGTGAGTGGTTAGGTGTGATGAGGCAGGCAGACAGGCAGAATGGTTAGGGGCAATTAGGCAGGCAGGCAGGCGAGCGGTTAGGAGCCAGTGATCCCGGATTGTAAGAGGGTGTAGGCTCGGCTGAGGGACCACCCCCTTCCCTGCACGAATTTCATGCAGCGAGCCTCTAGTATATATCCACCACCCAACACACACACACACACACACAAATACTTAAACCCTAAAAAGAGGTTGTTCTGTCTTTTTCAAAATGCAAGAACATAACTTAAGCTGAAATATTAAGTATGAAGATATAGTCGAACAGATTTAGTTAAAGGGGGTGGGCAAGGATAGCTATTAGTTTATATTAGAGTTAATCCCACCCATTATACCACTCTCTTGAGTTATTTAATGTCAACAAAATGTAACCATATTTCCTGTGCTAACCAGATATTATGGGAGAACTAATATGAAATGATGTTTTATTTGTTTTCCTATTATATTTTAACTAGAGGCCCGGTGCACGAAATTCGTGCATGGAGGGGGGTTGTCCCTCAGCCCAGCCTGTACCCTCTCCAATATGGGACCCCTCAAGGGATGTCCGACTGCCCGTTTAGGCCCGATCCCACCAGGATCGGGCCTAAACGGGCAGTCGGACATCCCTCTCACAATCCAGGACTGCTGGCTCCCAACTGCTTGCCTGCCTGCCTTCCTGATTGCCCCTAACCGCTTCTGCCTGCCAGCCTGATCGCCCCCTAACCACTCTGCTGCCAACCTGTTTGCCCCCAACTTCCCTCCTCTGCTGGCCTGGTCACCCCTAACTGCCCTCTCCTGAAGGGTTGATCACCTCCAACTGCCCTCCCTTGCAGGCCTGGTCCCTCTCAACTGCCCTCCCTTGCGGGCCTGGTCCTTCTCAACTGCCCTCCCTTGCAGGCTGTGTGCTTCCCAACTGCCCTCTCCTGCTGGCCATCTTGTGGTGGCCATCTTGTGTCCACATGGGGGCAGGATCTTTGACCACATGGGGGCAGCTATATTGTGTGTTGCAGTGATGATCAATCTGTATATTACTCTTTTATTAGATAGGATAGAGGCCTGGTACAGGGGTGGGGGCCAGCTGGTTTGCCCTGAAGGGTGTCCCTGATCAGGTGGGGGCTCCCTTGGGGTGTGGGGCGGCCTGAGTGAGGGGCCTGTGGTGGTTTGCAGGTCGGCCACGCCCCCCTGGCAACTCAAGCGGAGGCCCTGGTATCTGGAATTTATTTTCCTTCTACAATTGAAACTTTGTAGCCTGGAGCGGAGCCAAGCCTGGGGCTCCCTCCGAGGCTGGCAGCCATTTCTGTTGGGGTTATAATTGAAACTTTGTTGCCTTAAGTGGGTGGGCCCAGCCAGGGTGTGTGGAAAGCTTTGCTTCCCCTGTTGCTGGCGGCAACCCTGGCCTGCTCTCTCAAGCTCCATTCTGTGGCCATTTGTTTGAATTTGTTTACCTTCTATAATTGAAACTTTGTAGCTTGAGTGGAGGCTTAGGCCTGGCAAGGGCAGGTGGAAAGCTTGGCTTCCTCTGTTACCTAGGAAACCTTGCTCTCTGTGGCCGTAGCCATCTTGGTTTCGGTTAATTTGCATGCTCACTCTGATTGGGTGGTGGGCGTGGCTTGTGGGCGTGGCTTGTGGGTGTGTCGGAGGTATGGTCGATTTGCATATTTGTCTATTATTAGGTAGGATTTGTTGTAGATATAGCCAACAAGGTATATCCAAAAGGGCAAATTCTTTATGGAGATTAAAATGCAGGGTATTGCCGAAACTGGTTTGGCTCAGTGGATAGAGCGTCGACCTGCGGACTGAAAGGTCCCAGGTTCGATTCTGGTCAAGGGCATGTACCTTGGTTGCGGGCACATCCCCAGTGGGGGGTGTGCAGGAGGCAGCTGATCAATGTTTCTCTCTCATCGATGTTTCTAACTCTCTATCCCTCTCCCTTCTTCTCTGTGGAAAATCAATAAAATATATTTTTAAAAAAATGCAGGGTATTTTTACCAGGGAGTAGATAACCTTCTAATATTGTCATTTTCTCCACTCCACCCCACACTTTGGAAAATGAATAGAGCATATAACCAACTCATTTTTTGCTGTGGAAAAAAAGCTATATATAACCTCAAAGTAAGATTTATACATAGTCTAGGCTGTTCAGACAGGAGTCTCATTAGACTCTAACAAAGACTTCTAAAGAGGCAAGGTCTTGGTCCTTGATGCTTTCCTGGAAAGCATCATGATCAAATGTCATTCAAGGACCTCTAAATGGATGACAGGTGGTTTTGGAGAAGTCCACTATTTCTAAGACTTGAATGCTGGAGAAAGATAGATGCTACATGCAAATTGTCCCAAAGGAATAGGGCTTTTAATTGGAGAGCCTATTTAAAAGAATATCTATAGTGCCCAATTTACTCATTTTATAAAAATTAACACAGGAATCAAAAAATCCATCAGGTGATATAAGGTCTAAATTTTCATTAGTATCTTGAATCTGGACTGAACCTTTTCAAAATAGCTAGAAGAGAGTCAAAATGGAAGTCTTGCATTGCTTTGTGCATAAATGCTTTCTTCCCAATAAAGTCTGCTTGTAAATAACTACTTGATGTGATTTCCTTCACTGTTCCCTTTTTGGAAAACCTAGATCGGGTATATTAGAACAACAATGGAAATGTATTCTGATGACCTTGTTTTCCTTCAAAAATGGTAGTAATGAATGTATGTGTTACCATTTCCCTGTAAGTTAATTTGCTTGCAATATTTTACCAAAGACTAGAAGATGAAAAGGAAATTAAATATATATACATAAACCATATAGACTGTATGTATATGTAAAAATACACACACACACACACACACACACACACACACACACACACACACACATATTGTTGTTACAAAATTAGAGAATTTCAGAGTTTGAGATACTATGTATATGGTAAAGGTTAAAGTCCTATGAATTATGATACTACATTACAGAACAAAGACATGTTCCTGCAATGGCATAAACAAAAAGTCACCTAGCTAACAAAAAGATTTTAATAATTAAAAAGCTAACTAATGTCAAGGTATACAGTGCTAGTTAGAGGTAGGAGCATGTTATATAGATAGCACAAGAAATTTTCAGGCAGGTATCTAAACAGCAACCTACTCTTCAGCAGCTCAACTCTTTCCTTGGTGCAGGCAGGCAATACAGTTATGTGTTTCAAATGTGTGAGAACAGACATCTGAGGCCAGGAAACCAAACCTCAATCGAAGGGAGTAGGAGATGGAAGATAGAAAACATCCTCCCTAGGGAGGCACTGTAACTTGAAAAAAAACATTTTCAGGAGCAGGTAGGAACTGTGGCTACAACATGCAACTACAACCTAGAAAAACATATGTATTACTGTATTGCAGAGTTGGTAGGAAGCAAGAGAACTCTCCAAAGGCCAAAGTGCAAACAAAACAGCAGCATGGGGAAAAAATAAAATAGTAACAATGAAATAAAACAAGAACAAAACCTAATAATATATTGTGTAAAGGAGATACAACTAAATATAAGGAAACATAAAGAGTAAATGTAGAAAGACAAAAAATGTTATAATACCAACCCACAGCAAGTGAGTATAACTCTCATACTATGAAACAAAATAAATTTAAATATAAAATCTGTTGTTAGGGACAAAAGTTCATGTTAACTATTTTAACAATTTTAAGTTTCAAACACCTAAAATAGTCTAAACATAGATATAGCAAAAACTAATATACATGTAAGAAGAAATGGACAAAACATCTTCAATCTAGTGAGAGATTTCAATATTCTGAACAAATATTGGTGGTCAAGCAAATAAAGTGACGCTATAGATTTATTTGAACAACAGTACCAACATGGTTGACCTCATGTATATGTGCATAACCCTGTATCCTGTATAATGTATCCAATTATAAGTATTCTTTCCAAGCACAGGTGGATATTTTTCAAATGACTAGTTACATGGTCATAGATTACAAAAGAATAAGTACATGTGATGACATCATAATTAAGTTGGAAATTAATAACAAAAGTAACATTAAAAAGTACAGAGTAGAGTACTTGAGACCACATAAATAAACAACTTGTGGATAAAAGAAATAATAATATAAATGTTACAATATGTTTTTAACTATAATAAAAATGTTCAGATAAAACTTGATGAAATTAAGTCAAAATGGGATTTCAAAGGACATTTAGGATTTAAAATGTCTACAATGGAAGGAAATAAAGACTGAAAATAAATGCTATAAAATTAGTACTTCATTAGAATAACTAAAGAAAATGAAAGGAGGAAGGAAATCAAAATAAGGAAAAAATGAAAAATAAACATACAATAGCATTAATCAACAGGGTAAACAGTTGATATTTTACAAAGACTAATGCAATAGACAAGCCTCTAGGGCAGTGGTTCTCAACCTTCCTAATGCCGCGACCCTTTAATACAGTTCCTCATGTTGTCGTGACCCCCAACCATAAAATTATTTTCGTTGCTACTTCATAACTGTAATTTTGCTACTGTTTTGAATCGTAATGTAAATATCTGTGTTTTCCGATGGTCTTAGGCTCTACAGCAGCGGTTCTCAACCTGTGGGTCACGTCGTGACCCACAGGTTGAGAACCGCTAGCAGGGTCACCTGAGACCATCGGAAAACACAGATATTTACATTACATAACAGTAGCAAAATTACAGTTATGAAGTAGCAACGAAAATAATTTTCTGGTTGGGGGTCACCACAACATGAGGAACTGTATTAAAGGGTCGCGGCATTAGAAAGGTTGAGAACCACTGCTCTAGGGAGACTGATGGAGGAGGGGGAAAGATTCATTCAAACAGTATTAGGGATGCAAAGGAAAGAAATGACTGTCTATATAGCAGAAATTACAAAATATTGAGGACATTTCTAGTTTCTTAATAAAGAATTATTAGGTAATAGTAACTACATATTTTGCCATACAGAGCAGCAAAAAGGCCTGAAATGAATAAAAATCAAACTACTACACAGTATTTGTAGCCTCATAAAATAGTGACAATTCCTAGGCAGGAATCAGAGACTAAAGCTCAAAAAGGAGAGTCTGGAATGTTTCAGTTCCGAGACTAAGCCAATAGACAAATGCAGGCAAGAGGCTGGGCACCTTGTTGCTAATAGAGCAGGAATCAAAGTCCTAACCTTTTAGGGGATAAGAATCTGTGCATCACCCTTCTCTGACTGTTGTTCATCATTCACTTTAGGCCACAACCTGGAGATTCAGTTTTTACAGTGGGACATATGTCTATCTAAGGAGGCATGTAAAAGGTAGACCTCCTTGATGGATACCAAATGCTGACGGAACCAGTGAGAAACCTGCCACCCTCCAAAGCCAAAGATCATAGCATACAACCCGTGTTCCGTATTGGCACCCAAAAGACTGTACTCTCAGAACTGTTTTGGTGGGAAATTATGTTACTTGAATTCAGGATGTTAGATTAAAATTTTAATGTTTTGATGCATCTGCTTGCTGAATATATATTATGTTCTTTATATATGTAATGGTTTAATTTGGTATTTTTTGAATATTTAATAGTAATTCATTATTGGAAGTGGCATATAATTTTTCTTTTATCTTTATCATGTTTTCATATCACAGTTACCACTTCATGTTCTCTTGCACTGGAAAATTAGGTATTACTTCTTCCTTAAGTTTTCACTCATGAAGAGATATAAGTTGAAGCATTCCTTTATGAAAGATTTTTATTAGAAACATAAATCATGTAGTAATTCTTGTAGTGTCCAGATTTTCTATAACTTCTTTGTCAATTGTAATAAGTTGTATATCTCAGGAGTTGTATTATTTAATTTAGTTTTCAAGTTTATTGGCATAATTTGCTCATTATACCTATTTAAAATTATTTTACTTTTCTCTTTGATTTAATCTTTTTATTCCCTTTTTAAACTAACAAAGTCCTTTTATCTTTTTAAAACTCACTTTTTACCTTAATCTTTTGGATAATTTTAAATTTTGTCAGACTTTTCTATAAACCAATTTTAACGTTATTAGCCCTCTTTATTGTGTTTATATTTTATTCATTTCTACTCATTCTATTATTGTTTGTTTTTTTTATTCCTCTCTACCTTCTTTTTTATTTGTTTGCTTATTGTCTTTTGTTTGTGGTTTTTTTTTTGTTTGTTTGTTTGTTTGTTTTGTTAATTCTCACCCCAAGATATTTTTCCATTGATTTTTTAGAGAGAGTGGAAGGGAGAGAGAAAGACAGATAGAAACATTGATGTGAGAGACACATCAATTTGTTGCCTCTCACACATGCCTGGACCAGGGCCAGGGATCAAGCCTGCAACTGAGGTACCTGCCCTTGATGAGAATTGAACCTGGGACCCTTCAGTCTGAAGGATGATGCTCTATCCACTGAGCCAAACTGATTAGGGCTCTAACTTCTTAATTACATGTTTGAATAATTAATTCCAGCATATTTTTCTTAATATATATTTAAGGCTATAAATATTTCCCACAGCCCTTTTAATATAAGGTATATTCATTATCATTCGTTTAGAAACTAGAGGCCTGGTGCACAAAATTCATGCATGGGTGTGTGTGTGAGTGTCCCTCAGGTCAGCCTGCACTCTCTCCAAACTGGGATCTCTCAAGGGATGTCTGACTACCCTCTTAGGCCTGATCCCTTTGAGCCTGATCAATCCCTAACCACACCCCAGCCAGCCTGATCGACGCCTAACTGCTCCCCTGCCAGGCTGATTACCCCTAACTGCCCTAACCTGCAGGCCTGGTCGCCCCCAACTGCCCTCCCCTGCTGGCTCAGTCACCCCTAAATTCCCTCCCTTGCTGGCCTGGTTGCCCCTAACTTCCCTCCCCTGCTGACCCGATTGCCTCTAACTGCCCCCATCTGCAGGCCTGGTCGCCTCTAACTGTCATCCCTTGCAGGACTGGTCACCCCCAACTGCCCTCCAGTGCTGGTCCAGTCACCACTAAATGCCGTCTCTTGCCAGCTGGTCACCCCTAACTGCCCTCCCCTGCCAACCTGGTTCCCCTGAACTGCCCTCCCCTGCAAGCCCAGTCACCCCTAACTGCCCTTTCCTGCCAGCCTGGTCGCCCCCAACTGCCCTCCCTTGCAGGCCTGGTCGCCCCCAACTGCCCTCCCTTGCAGGCCTGGTCGCCCCCAACTGCCCTCCCTTGCAGGCCTGGTCGCCCCCAACTGCCCTCCCCTGCAGGTGTGGTCCCTCCCAACTGCCCTCCCCTGCTGACCTGGTTGCCCCCAACTGCCCTCCCCTGCAGGCCTGGGTACCCCCAACTGTCCTGCCCTGCCAGCCATCTTGTGGTGGCCATCTTGTGTCTACATGGGGGCAGCCATCTTGTGTGTTGGAGTGATGGTCAATTTGCATATTACCTCTTTATTAGATAGGATATTTCATTATTTCAATTTTATTTTTTCCTTGAACTATGAGTAATTTTGATGTGTAATTTTGGTTTTGAATTTCCCAACATATGACTTTTTTAGTTATCTTTTTGTGTTTAAATTCTGGTTTAATTATACAATGGTTTGGCTTTTTTAGATTCCACATGTTTTAAACTTTATATTTTGTTATTTTTTCTAGTTTCCAGTTCTCTAATGAAAGTTTTAGTCTTATGTCTTATTTTCTTGAAGAAGTGTTATGTGTAGTTATTTCAAAATTTTATCCACTTGAAGAACTGCTCTTTTTTGGCTTAGTTTTCAGTCATATTGTCTTGTCTTTTTATATGCATTTTTTTTTTATTGGGTATTAGACA
Source organism: Cnephaeus nilssonii (assembly GCF_951640355.1). NCBI lineage: Eukaryota > Metazoa > Chordata > Mammalia > Chiroptera > Vespertilionidae > Cnephaeus > Cnephaeus nilssonii. The sequence continues at coordinate 34,196,498 of NC_137072.1, read as the reverse complement.
TAGTACATGAGTAACTGAAGAAGTATTTTGGGTCTCAGGAAGATATGTTTCTTTATAGAGAAATGTGTCTTTATAATTCTGGCAGGCATCTGGGGACACGGACTATACTATATCAACTTATTTCAATTTAGGGACTACACTGATTCAAAGGCTATATTACTTTTCAAGGGCTCATCTATTTTTGGATCTTTTTTTATTACAACTCTTATGTAGTTGTTGGTATCCCAATCCAGATCTCTGTGGATCCTAGACATAAATTTCTGTCCCCTTATTTCTATGTTGGCTGTGGTGTGACTATTACTATTATAGGATCAGTGGTTTCTTAATGGGACTTGTACACTTATGATTTTGGCAGATAATCCTGCCACATAGCCTTCAAACCTATTAAATTCCATAAGATAATATGTCCTACCAAATATCACTAGAGAATCAATTTCCTATTTATGTTTGCCAGATTTGGCTTTTGTGGCTTGTAACTAGGAAACCTGATTGAAATCAATAGACTGAATTATCTGTCAGTGAAAGTCACCATTTATTAACATTCATTTTTCCAAATTATTCTGTGAAATTCTTATAGTTTCCCATGTGAACTTAAATGTCATTTTGTTTAGTTAAATCACAATTTAGGATTCTGACTGAAATGGTTAATCTGTGTAGGATGGGCATTTTTAATAATATGACTTCTTTCCAGAAAGATGATATTTCTCTCTAATTACTCAGCCCTTTTGTACTCCTCAATAAAGTTTGATGATTATCTTCATATTAGGGCATCTATCTTTCTTTTATTTTATTTATTCTGATTTTTGGTTTTGATGTTATTGAGCTAATATTTCCTATTTTTCCCCATTTCCATTTCAAAGTATTGGTTGTTAGTATAGAGCCTATAGAATTTTACATATTTATTATGTATATGTAAGTGCTTTTATCAAAGTATTTTACTAATTCTAAAAGGTGAGTGCTTATTAGTATTTTGAGGTTTCTAGGTCTACAATCATTGTAGGCTTCTCTTTCTCGTTAATAATTTGTTCAAAAATAGTTGAGTACTTATAATTTTATAGAGTATTTCAGATATCTTTTGAAAATATCCATTCTCATAATTAGGTAGTCTTCCTATTTTACTTGAAAAGTATTAAGAATGGTAGCTAGTTTTTAGAAATATCCAAGTATTTTGAAGTTATGTTTTATTTTTAAGTTTTTAGTGTAATTATTTACTAAAATATAATAATTAACAAGCTATGTTTCTTAATGTTGAAAAATCTTCAATTCTAGAATTCTCCACCTGGTCATGATATATTGCAATTTGTTCAAATTTTATTTAGCTGTTTCATTTTTTATTTATAAATAAAAGTTGATATTTTATATATCTTTAACATAGCTCACATTTAGAGATATGATTTAAAAATGAGTTGGGAAGCTATTGTTCTGTGTGGCTTCTAACAGTTTAAAACACATACATGTATTCATTATTTGAATTTAAATAAAAATTAGCTACAAAACTACCTGAGCATTATACCTTTCTATTTTCATTAGATTTTTTAAATTTTCCCAATTTATACTATTCTAGGTTTGTCATATTTTCTCACTCTTCTTGGGTCAATTTTGCTAATTTTATTTCACAAGACATTTTTAAATTTCCTTTAGATTTTCTTATTGCTATCAAGTTGCATGTAATAGTCTTTGCTTTATATACTTTTAACACTTCCCATATCTGTGACTATATATCAGTTTATATCTCTAAACCCGTTTATTTAGGTTTTCTTTTGCTTTATCAGACTTGTCAAGTATGTTTATATTTTGCCTTCAAAGAGCTAAAAGTTGGGTTTGTTTATTCTTTTCCTAGTTTTTTTTTTATCTTCTTTTAATTCATTTGATAGCACATTACTAATTTCCTCTTTCTTCTTCCACTTATATATATAAAACCCTAATATGCAAATAGACTGAACAGTGGAACAAATGAACAACAAAACAACTGGTAGCTATGATGTGTGCTGACCAGCAGGGAGTGTGCACAGAATATGGCGGGCATCAGCAGCAGGCAGCAGAGTGCAGAACATGGCAGGCATTGGCCACCATGGGATGACGGAGCAGGTGAGCGGGGGTGCCAGACCAAGGCGGGGCACCAGTTGCTGTCATTGGGGTGAGCCTCTGGTGGTTACGGAAAATTCTTTGCTCCCGTGCACTGCGGTCCTACCAGGTACTCTCATCTGCTGCCAGCACTGGACCTGCTCACACCTGCTGCTGGTGCCAGAGCCGCCAGTGGGTGTGAGCAGCAGTTGCTGTCCCCAATCGCCACTCAGGGTTTCTCCACCTCCCCCTACTTCTGAGGGGCAATGAGAAACAAGAGCCACCTCTCTCATCTGTTGCCAGCAACGGCCCCACTTGCACCCACTGCCAGCACCGGTCCTGCAGCCGGCACTGGAGCTGCTGCTCACACCCACTGCTGGTGCTTAGCGCTGGTCCCAATCGCTCGGCACCATCAGCTGGTTCAAGTGGTGGCTGCCAGCCCCGATCACCCCTAAGGGTTTCTCTACCTCCCCCTGCTCCTGAGGGGTGATCTGGGTAGCAGCTTCCACTCGCACCTACTGATGGCGCTGGCTCCACTCCACCCACTACTGGCGCCGGCCCCAATTGCTCTGCACCATTAGCAGGTCAGAGTGGCAGTGACAGAAGCAGGGCTTCCAGCAGATAAGGGACTGGGGGCCACAGCAGGAGGGGCTGGGCAGGGAGCGCGGAGGATGGAATGAGACCCACCCCTGTGCCCACCACAGCCTCATGGCCCACAGTTTCTTTCAAGGTGCACGAATTCGTGCACTGGGCCCCTAGTCTTTACATAATAACATTGTTTGTATTTTATATACTAGTGGCCCGGTGCACAAAATTAATGCACATTAAAAGGGAATTAATTAGAGGAAATATTTTAATATTGCTATTTGTCTTTTCTTTATAATAGAAGTGTCAGATGAAAGAAAATTACTAAAATGTATATGAAAATAATATATAAATTTTTAAATAAATAATCACAACATGATATAACAACAACAAAGACATGATATAAAAACAACATGATGCAAAAACAACACTGATAAAAACAATGAATGATAAATTGATTAAACTTATTCTAATATCTCCCTGTATACCACATTAAGAGAGAAAACACTTTCAGAGTGCTTGACTAATTTCCCTTGGGATGAAATATTTACAACTTTAACTTTAACATCACATGCTCTTCGAACGTGAGAGGAAGCAACATATAACTGACCATGTATGTACAAAAACGGGTTCAGGTAGGAATATTCCTACTCTGTCTAGAATTTGTCCTTGTGATTTGTTAATAGTCATTGCAAATGCTGAAATCACGGGAAACTGTCTTGGAATTAATTTAAATGGGAGCCCAGTGTCAGATGGGGACAAATCAATTCTTGGAATCAGAACAACCTATCCTTTTGCAGATCCTGTTAATACTTCAGCTTTGATAATGTTAGGTCGCAATCTTTTGATAATAAATCTGGTACCATTACAAAGACCCCATTTACTATTAAGATTTCTCAGTAGCATGATGATTGCACTCACTTTCAATTTTAATTTATGACATGTCATTCCTGAAGGAGTAATGCTATTAAGAAATTCGATGGGAAAATTTTCCTTTTCAGCATCATCCATTGAATCAATGGAATCACCACTCAAATACATGTGAAAATATCCATCAAGTATATCCAAAATTTTTTCATTTAATTTTTTAACGTGCTCATTTTTTGGACAAGGAATCGCATGTTTAGATATATTTCTAATATTATCTATAGATATAGTATTTCCAAAGGTAGCTTCAATAATAGATCCATTACAAATCATTTCACAGGGGATTTCGATAATATCCATTCCTAAATGAAAACTGCTATCCAGTTTGTCATCTCCAAGTTTTACTAACCATTCACTATAAGCAGAATCCTCTGATCTCATATTTGTTTTAAGAGACAACTTTCTGAAAAATCCCCAAACATTATAGTACTTTAAACTCGTTTGTACTATGGCCGATTGCATAGCATGTGGCACAATACTGAGACATTGTCGAAAATCCCCTCTGAGAAGAACTTTCCCACCAAATGCTACATTCAAATTCTCTTAGTAATGTGACTCTGGATGCTCCAGGCACTCTGAGGATGGGTTTCTCCCTCAGGCCACACCCTCACCGGAAACAGCTTGGGGAGGGCACCTCAGGGCCCCTGGGACTGATGGAAGTTGGGGGAGTGGCATGGAGGTGGTGCCTGTGCTTCTGATCATTTGCACACTGTGTTTTATACCACAGCATTTGGCAGTGGCTGTGAAGGTCGCCACGGCAACCCAGCGCTGACTGCAGGACTGACTTCTGGTTGGTGGAGCCTCTGGTTGTTATGGTGGTTATGGACCCAGGATTTTTATATATTAGGATTTACATCACTGTAGGTGCATTTTAAATAATAAAAACATTTTTCTATAGCTACTCTTAATATATTTTAATATGGTTTAGGTTTTCACTTAATTTTTTAATGATTTATATTTTTGTTTTTATTTCCACTTAGATTCAAGACTTTTTTAGGAAGCACAGTTTTTTTTTTAATGAGGTTTTGTGATAAAGCCACAAATATTAATATTACTTTAATGTTTGCTCTAGTAAGCCACCAGAAAGAAGGTTGTCAAATTTTAAATCTTCCCTTCAGTTTAGGCCTCCTTGGTGTAAAGGAGCTGGGGATGGGGTGGGGGTGGGGTGAGGACAGACTTCTTCTAGGGGACTGGCAGTGCACAGCACACTCTTCCTCTGAGAACACAGAGGCCAGCAGTGTCAAGCGGCCTCCCTGTTCTCTAACAGGCTTCTCTCACAACAGAACACTTCTGCTGCTCTCTCCTCTAGGAAATTCAAGGCCTCAGAAATACTCTAATTTATTCCTGGGCCCTGTATTAGATTTCTTTTTATTTTCTACGTTGTTATATTAGGGAGATGGGGAGGGGAAAAAAGACATCATAAGATGCATTCAGCAAGTTATCCTCAGAAATATAATTCTTTTTCCTGAAATATTTTTTGAAACCCTGCTAATTATCACCCCTTTCACAACTGTTGTTGTAACTGAAACCTTTATTAGCTCTACCTTGAACTGCTGAAATCATTACTCAACTGGAGCATCTCCTATTTGTAGCTCCTAAAACCAATCTTTCTCCCATACTCCCAAAGCTGTGGTTTATAATACACATAGGAACTTTATTGCCACCATTTTTACTACTTACAAGTGGTTTCCATTACTTACAAGATCATCATGAAATCCACTTTACTCAGGATAGCATATAAGATATTTTCAAACTTGGGTAGTCTATCACAAAAATATTACCTGAAACACCCACACTCTATTTTCTCTGACTAGTAAATCTATCTTCACCACTACCTGTAGCTGATAGCCCAAATGACAAAACCTCCAAATTAGCTGCTTTTTTTAAAATCACCATTTCACATTTTACTTATTCACTTATTCTAATACCAGGATTAGTTATGGCAATTGGACATTTTTGGTAATGAGTTTTTGTATGTCCTTTCTTTTTTTGATTGGCCTGGAAGATCTTCTACATAAAAGACCATGTTTCATCATTATACCAAAGAATGTAATGTTTAAATGAATAAATTAATTTTAAATAAATTAATTATAAATATTCATTTTATCATGTCACAAAAATGTTCTGTAATTTTCAAATTTTAGTTCTCTATTTTATATTTAATTATTACTTATTAAGGGCAAACAATTTAGGGACATAAATCCCATAAAATATAGGCTAGTCTCTAAAATGGATGAAAAACTGGGATTATTCAATGCAATGTCTTTTTAATTAAGCTCACTCTGAAAGAAGCCCGTCATCAAAAATAATCACAAGTAATAATCAGCCATTTCACATGTAACTGGCACAAAGGTAAATTTGTAGCTGCACAAAAGCTAGCAAGTAAGTCTAGTAAAAACGCTTAACTGGCTCCTAAGCAAGAAATTATACACTTATTTCCATATTGATCCTATTGAAAAAAAACATACACATGAGAGTCTGTATCTTGGAATTGCCAAGAACATCCACTAAGTGACCATTTTCTTGGCTTAAGTAATAAAACATATTGAAAGAGGGTGCAAAAGAAGACCACTCCTGTATTGTCAGCAGCAGAAGTGGTGTGGACCATGGCTGTGTCACACTGCAATATAACAGCCAATTAGTTGTATAATTGTATTTTGCCAATAAAAAGGCATAACTGTATTTAGAATCTGCAAATTTCATGCATCTCTTACAAATTGCAATTGGAGTTAAAGGTGAAAATATCAATTTTTGTAATTGGTTTTATTGTTAAAAAATAATTGATGACTTTGAAATACAACAATTTAGACATAATGGAACAGCTTAAACCCAACCATTATGATTGTCTTTTGTGCAAGTGGACCATGCAAAGAATTGTTATAATCAGTGGGACTTTAGGAAGTTAGGGGAAGAATGATCTTTTTTGAGCAGATTTGCAGTTATCTATAATTATAGATGAATTATCAGAGTAAAAGTGAATGAAGGAGTGATTTAGAGAAAATTTTGCATGTAACACATTAAGAAAAATTTGTGAAACTAGGCACACAGAATGTTACTTTTCAAATTATGTGGGTGGTAGGATATTCAATCTATAGCTTGTTAATTGACTATTTATTCAGGCCACAGTTTCCAAAATGTGGTCCACAGAACACTAGCTTACAGGATATTAACATAGTCCATGAATAAAGCTTTCTTTGCCCAAATAGTTGTGTTGGTGTTGTTGTTTTAATTTTTAAGACAAAGTTAAATAGGATTATTAGTGCAATACTTTGCAGAACCTTTAATATGGAAATTTCAATATTTCAAAGGAGACTGAGGAAGTAGAATTTTCCAAATGTATTTAACCAGCAATCCTATCTAATAATAGACAAATATGCAAATTGACCATACCTCCGACACACCCACAAGCCACGCCCACAAGCCACGCCCACCATCCAATCAGAGCGAGTATGCAAATTAACCCAAACCAAGATGGCTACAGCCACAGAGAGCAAGGTTTCCTAGGTAACAGAGGAAGCCAAGCTTTCCGCCTGCCCTTGCCAGGCCTAAGCCTCCACTCAAGCTACAAAGTTTCAATTATAGAAGGTAAACAAATTCAAACAAATGGCGGCAGAATGGAGCTTGAGAGAGCAGACCAGGGTTGCCGCCGGCAACTGGGGAAGCAAAGCTTTCCGCACACCCTGGCCGGGCCCACCCGCTTAAGGCAACAAAGTTTCAAGTATAACCCCAACACAAATGGCTGCCTGCCTCAGAGGGAGCCCTAGGCTTGGCTTCGCTCCAGGCTACAAAGTTTCAATTGTAGAAGGAAAATAAATTCCAGATACCAGGGCCTCTGCTTGGGTTGCCAGGGGGCGTGGCCAGCCTGCAAACCACCACAGGCCCCTCACTCAGGCCGCCCCACACCCCAAGGGAACCCCCACCTGATCCGGGATGCCCTTCAGGGCAAACCAGCTGGCCCCCACCCCTGTACCAGGCCTCTATCCTATCTAATAAAAGAGTAATATGCAGATGGAACATCACTGCAACACACAATATAGCTGCCCCCATGTGGTCAAAGATCCTGCCCCCATGTGGACATAAGATGGCCACCACAAGATGGCCAACAGGAGAGGGCAGTTGGGAGGCAACCGACCTGCAAGGGAGGGCAATTGAGAGGGACCAAGCCTGCAAGGGAGGGCAGTTGGAGGTGATCAACCCTGCAGGAGAGGGCAGTTAGGGGTGACCAGGCCGGCAGAGAAGGGAAGTTGGGTGAAAACAGGTTGGCAGCAGAGTGGTTAGGGGGTGATAGGCTGGCAGGCAGAAGCAGTTAGGGGCAATCAGAAAGGCAGGCAGGCAAGCAGTTGGGAGCCAGCAGTCCTGGATTGTGAGAGGGATTTCCGACTGCCCGTTTAGGCCCAATCCCGGTTGGACATCCCTCAAGGGGTCCCATATTGGAGAGGGTACAGGCTGGGCTGAGGGACAACCCCCCTCCATGCACGAATTTCGTGCACCGGGCCTCTAGTTATTTCAATAAGCTTCATGCTTTAGGAAACAATATTGTTTCAAATCTTGGCTATTATAAATAGTGCTGCAATGATAGATTTGATAAAGGGTTAATATCCAAAATATGTAAAGCACTTATGCAACTCAATGCCATTAAAAACAAACAACCCAATTAAAACATGGGCAAAGGAACTGAATAGACATTTATCCAAAGAGGACGTATAAGTAGCCAATGACCATGTAAAAAGATGTTCAAGTCTATAGACTTCTTGTTTGAGGTTACTCTCAGTGTTGTTACTTATTTAATCCAGCAACAGAGGTTCTTTCCTGTAATAGAAACTGTTTGCATAATTTCCAACCCTTGCAGAAAGAGCTTCAACTCAGAGGTACCAGAACCAGCTCCGGTACCTGCTTCTCATAATGCATGTTATCCTATTAGCCAGTATCTTAAAGTCTGAGATCAAATTTATAAAATAATTTATTTGTATTTTAATGGCAACCTAAAATGTTAAAAATATGAAGTCTTTTTTCTAGTAGGAAAAATAAAAAAGACCAACTACATTTCACAAATACAAACAGAGGCAAGAAACAAAACTGATAGTTATGTTTACTATTTTTCATGAAGAAATATCACATACACAAGATTCTCTAAGAATTAGAAAAAATATTGGCTCATTATTTATGCTCTATAGGCAAGTTTTAAAACATGCCCTTTTTTACTATGCCTTTTCAATCTTTAAAAATAGAGAGAGGGACAAAAAATATCTTTCAGAATGGTAAGCATCAAATAGTAAAATAATCTCAGAAAATCTCTATAACTCTGGTTTAAAATTACTTGAAAAGAAAGTATTCGCATTTCTAAGAGTTAGTCTAAGAATTTAAATAATATATAGTGCCATTTGAGAAAATATTGAAGAGACATGAAATACTTTAGTAAGGATATTTATTTTTAAAAGTCATTTTGCAATTCTATTGTTACATAGACTATGTAAAACAATTTTCTGAAATCTAAGTGAATATTTGTTTTAATAGTCTCCCAATGTGCTGCATAAGAAATCAGACATGTACAGCATTTTGAATATTTTTGCAGAAATCTTTGTGTATTTTTTCCTTCATTCTTTCATTCTCCTGTTATTTTTAACATTTCAAATATGCTGGTAGGAAACACTTGTATTGCTGAAAGACTAACATAGCAACACGGGACAACCATACTTTTATTCCCAAATAAAAAGAAAAATAGCCCAATCTTTTTGAAATGTTTGTAACAGACATCTTAGTGAAAAATGACTTGTTGAGGGATCTGAGACTACCACAGAGCAGAAGAACAATTGATGTGGGGGCATTGAAAGAACTCTTGTTAGGTATGAAATGGAAGGGACGTCTGTTTAACAAGTGTTGCAAAAGATCTTGAGTATTAGCAGCATCAAGAGACTTGATTTTTACAATTGAAGGACACTGTTCCTAGGCCTATAATCTATCTAATAATAGAGTAGTATGCAAATCATCACTCCGCTACACTCACAAGCCACGCCCACCAGCCACGCCCACCAGCCACGCCCCAGCCACGCCCACCATTCAATCTGAGTGAGTATGCAATTAAACTGAAAACATGGCGGCAGCCCCGCCCCCCAGCCTCTCCAGGTCTCTGGGAGTTGGAGAAGTCAGGCGCCAGCGCCTGAGGCTGGCTGCAGCCACAGAGACCAAGAAGCCGCCTGCCCCATGATCCCAAGCTGCAGCCAGCCTCAGAAGTCTCAGGTCCGCCTGCCCAACGTCCTGGGGAGATGGAGAAACCGGGCCCCAGCACCTGAGGCTGGCTGCAGCCACGGAGACCAAGAAGCTGCCTGCCCCGTGATCTCAGGCCTCAGCCAGCTGGAGAAGCAGTTCACCCCACGTCCTGGGGGAGACAAGAAACCAGGTGCCAGTGCCTGAGGCTGGCTGCAGCCCGGGAGATGAAGAAGCCGCCTGCCCTGTGATCCCAGGCTGCAGCCAGCAGCAGAAACCTCAGGTCCGCCTGCCCCACCTCCTGGGGGAGACTGAGAAACCCAGCCTCAGCGCCTGAGGCTGGCTGCGACCTGGGAGATGAAGAAGCCGCCTGCCCCGTGATCCCAAGCCGCAGCCAGCTGGAGAAGCCACCCTCCCCACGTCCTGGGGGAGACAAGAAACGGGGTGCCAGTACCTGAGGGTGGATGCGATCTGGGAGATGAAGAAGCCACTTGCCCTATGATCCCAGGCTACAGCCAGCCGGAGAAGCCGCCCACCCCATGTCCACCCGCCCCACGTCCTGGGAGAGATGGAGAAACCGGGCACCAGCACCTGAGGCTGGCTGCAGCCCGGGAGATGGAGAAGCCGCCCACCCTGCGGTCCTGGGCACCAGTACCTGTGGCTGGCTGTGGCCTGGGAGACAGAGAAGCCTCCCACCCTGCGGTCCTGGGCACCAGTACCTGTGTCTGGCTGTGGCCTGGGAGACAGAGAAGCCGCCCACCCTGCGGTCCTGGGCACCAGTACCTGTGGCTGGCTGTGGCCTGGGAGACAGAGAAGCCACCCACCCTGCGGTCCTGGGCCCCAGTACCTGTGGCTGGCTGTGGCCTGGGAGACAGAGAAGCCGCCCACCCTGCGGTCCTGGGCATCAGTAACTGCGGCTGGCTGTGGCCTGGGAGACAGAGAAGCCGCCCACCCTGCAGTCCCGGGCACCAGCACCTGCGGCTGGCTGTGGCCTGGGAGACAGAGAAGCCACCCACCCTGCGGACCTGGGCACCAGCACCTGCGGCTGGCTGTGGCCTGGGAGACAGAGAAGCCACCCACCCTGCGGACCTGGGCACCAGTAACTGTGGCTGGCTGTGGCCTGGGAGACAGAGAAGCCGCTCACCCTGTGGTCCAGGTGCCAGCACCTGCAGCTGGCTACAGCATAGTAGATGGAGAATCCACCCACCCTGCAGTCCCGGGCACCAGCACCTGTGGCTGGCTGTGGCCTGGGAGACAAAGAAGCCGCCCACCCTGCAGTCCTGGGTGCCAGCACTTGCAGCTGCAGCACAGGCGAAGCCCCCTGTCCACCATCCCCTAAGGCTGCAGCCAGCCTGGGCGCCTATGGCTGACCAGAGGGAGAGAAGCCCGGATCCTGGGTGCCTGTGGTCAGCTGGAGGAGGGAATCCTGGGTACCAGGTGTGGGCCGAGGCAGAGGTAGTTAGGGGCAATCAAGCCAGCAGGGGAGCAGTTAGGGACAATCAGGCTGGTAGGCAGAAGCAGTTAGGGGCAATCAGGCAGGCAGGTGAGCGGTTAGGAGCCAGCAGTTCTGAATTGTGAGAGGGATGTCCAACTGCTGGTTATCCCATGAGGGGTCCCAGATTGGAGAGGGTGCAGGCCAGGCTGAGGGACACACTCCCCGCTGCCCCCCCCCGTGCACGAATTTCGTGCACCGGGCCTCTAGTTTATAAAATAATGAGAATAAATATTCTAATTATGTAATATTTATCGGATGCATAGATAAAATATACTAAACTGCTTCCCTTCCTAAATCATTTCATACTATAAGTTGAATAGAGTGGATGTGCATGAGAGAAATTAGCTTTTAAGCTATGGTATTTTTTGTTATGCTAGCCTAAACAAAGAAAGCTAACCTAATGTAATACCGAATGGTTTAAATAACAGACATTTATCTTCTAGACTTTTGGATGCTAGAAGCCCTAGACCAAGGTGTCACAGGTGGGGTTTGTGCTGACGCCTCTCTCTGTGGCTTATGGATAACTGTCCTCTCATCACCTCTTCACAGGGTCTGTCCTCTGTGTGTGTACATTCCTGGTATCTCTGTGCCCTGATCCCCTCTTATTAGGGCAGTGTTTATATTGTATTAGGACCCATCATAACACTCTCACTTTAACTAAATCATGTCTCTAAAGGCCCTATTTCCAAATGCAATTGCATTCTGAGGTACTAAGGGTTAGGGCTTCAACAGATACTTTTGGAGGGGGACACACAATTCAGTCCACTATAGTGTACATATACACTCCTAATTGGTTTCAGCCACTGTTATGTTTTTAGTTTTGTTGTTAGTAATCATGTCTAATTACTAACTGAAACAAAGAGTGCATGTAGGCATATTATTTATAGATGTGTAGGATAATACCCCCCAAAATTTAAACAGAAATAAAAAACTTCTTTTCTGGGGAATTAAACTGTATTATAAATCTCTCTATTCTATTCATTTTAAATTATATGCATGTTATATTTTTATTGAAAAATAGCAAATTAAAAAATATTGCTCAAAATTATCAGTAAACTGGTAAAACTGTTCTGCTGTGTTTCAATGGTTTATTTTTAGGAAACACAATTGGGTTCACATGTCAAATAAATATTCTCAGATATTCTTTTTTATGGTTATATACTTTATGGTACTTTAAATTAAATATACATACACACACACATATATATATATACATATATATGTATATATATGTGTATATATGTATATATATGTGTGTATATGTATATTTAATTTAAAGTACCATATACATATATGTATATATGTATATATATGTGTATATATGTGTATATATGTATATTTAATTTAAAGTACCATAAAGTATATATGTGTATATATATATACATATATATATGTGTATATATATATATATATATATATATATATATATACACATATATTTAACCTAAATATCTGACTATCTGATTCTAGAACAATACCAATCAGTAGAAAAATGTGAAGGCTAACCCATACAATAAAACCAAACTGTAAGAAGAATTTATCCATGGTAATATTAAAAACAAAAATATATGCATCTCATTATATTGGAAAATAGTATAATAATATTTTCTACTCATAATTGAGTGATGTATGAATTGCCTAGTGATCATAAGATAATTTATTATTTATAGCTTCTTTTCTTTTGTTTTTAATTTCACTCTACCTGATATTCTATCTAATCTCATTTTTAATTTAATTGACTTTTTCCCTTGAATAAAATTTACATGTTTTCTAATTTTTTTTATGAATCAGAAATTGAATTAATTATTTTTATATTTTATGCATTAATATTTTAAGGTTTTTTTTTATTATCTCCTTTGTACTATATCTTAGATTTGATAAAGTATCCTGGCTGAAACATTGGTGTTACTAAAAAAAAACCACAAAGAAAACACTCTACCCTTTCTCTTCTCTTTCTCCCTAGTCCCACATATCAGACATCCATGGGTTCAAGAGACAATTTTATGAATTTTTTTCTTAAATTTAATAGATACTGTCAGTAACAAATGGGTACTTTAGCCCTCCTAATCTCTGTAATTGATCATTTCCCTGTTTTCACATGTAGTCCTAATTTTTCTGCCATTTCTCCTATAAGGAAACTGTGATTCAGAGGGATTGAGAAGTTTTAGGTCACATCATTTGTAAGTAATAGAATCAAGATGCAGAATCAGAGGTTTTGAATTCAAAACACAATGGTAAATAGCACTTACCATTAAGGCACTTGCAATATCGTGAGGGAGAAGAAAGTATAATAAATTGTAGTAAATATCAGTATGAAAAGGATGCTGGGAGTGGACAAAGAATAGGTGATTTGTGTTGGTAGGTAAGAGAAGGACTAGGAATGGAAAATTTCAGAAAAGTGTTAGGTGGGTGACAGGGAAGTAATAATTCAAGTCAAGGACACCAATATGAATAGAAGCTCAAAAGTTTATAAGTAAATACCATCTTTGGACAAAAGCAAACAATTTTGCACAGCCAAAACATACTGTGGAAGGTGGAAGTGAGTAGAAGCAGATAAGGTTAGAGTAACAGGCTGAAATTCTGTCATAAGAAGTAATAAATCCTATGCTAAGATAATTGAACTTTTTATTTAAGCAAAGGATAGCCTAGGGGGTGTTTTCCTTTTTTAAATAAGAATGATTTGATTCGACCTGAAATTATAGAAATAAATATAGATTAGAGATGAGAAAAAAATTGAACAAAGGAGACCAGTTAGGAGAATATAATAAAACTTGAGGTATCTATTATAATAAAAGGGTAATATGCTAATTAGACCAGATGTGGGCGGGGGCCGAGGCAGAGACAGAGGTGGCAGAGGCCCCGGCCATGGCGGCGACGGGTGCATTGGGCCTCCAGTATGATATAAAAGTCACAAACCAGGGCACCGGCTGGGAGTAACACAGAAGATGGGAAACATTTTAGAGATTGAATTGACAGGACGTGCTGATTACCCAAGATAGAGAAAAGAGGTATGTGTGACTAATGGTAAAGACATTCACTGACATCAGGTATTTAATAGAGAGCAGGTTTTAAACATGTTGAGTTTGAATGCTCTCATGACCTTTAGGCTGCAAAATTCAGTAGGTAGGTAAAAGTTCTTGAAGACTGTTGGGCAATGGAACTGATCATCTTATTTAAAACTAGAGGCCCAGTGCACAGATTTGTGCACCAGTGGGGTCCCTTGGCCCGGCCTGCGGGGATTGGGCCAAAACTGGCTCTCCGACATCCCCTGAGGGGTTCTGGATTGTGAGAGGACTCAGGCAAGGCTGAGGGACCCCACCAGTGCACGATCGGGGCCAGCGAGGGACCACAGGAGGGCTCCAGGGCATGTCCAACTCATCTTGCCCAGTCCCGATCAGCAGGACCCCAGGAGCAAGCTAACCTACCGATCGAAGCGTCTGACCCTTGGTGGTCAGTGTGTGTCATAGTGACTGGTCGAATGGTGGAACGGTTGAACACTTAGCATATTAGGTTTTTATTATATAGAATTTCACACTCCCTAAATCATCAGCCATATTTTTCTCCATCATAATGTGTTTCATTCATTCTAAGGAATGTTTTTTTCACACATGAACACCTCTAACATTAAATGTGACTCACAATTTATGGAGTCTTACAATGCAATTGTACATAAGAAACATAAAACTCTGATGAGTCTAGCAGTCAAAGGCATTTTATATTTGGTGAAACACACCATATGATCTCCTCATTTATTTGTCGCTTTCTTTACTAGAATATAAGCTTCATGAGGGTGAACTAGTGTTGCTCATTTGTTTTTGTTTCCTATTTTCTTCAGTCTGTATCTCCAGTGCCCTGAAATGTATCTGCTACATAGTAGGTCTGCAATAAATGTCTGTTGAACAAATGAATGACTCAGACTCTTTCCATCAATTGAAATCGATAAAGTGTATTTTTGTTTTTGTTTTTGTCAAAGGAGAGATTAAGTATATGTAGAAAAATGGAAGGAACTGAATGATGATAACTTTTAACAAAGTTTAGGAAGCGCAAAGTGCTTGCCTATATAGTGAAGTTCTGTATGGGAAGTGAGAGGAGATTCTACATCTCTGGGAATTAGCATAAAAAGGCAGGCACTTAGATAAAGAGTGGGATGAATGACATACCTCAGTAATTTAGAATTCTTTTTAGAAGTCCTAAGCAAGAGTTTAGGGATGGTTTTTGAAACAAATTTTAGCCAATACTTAAAAGAAAGAAGTTGTCCTAATCAGAGATTTGTATAAATTAGACAAGATAATAACATTATTTAATTCTACTTGTAACCACCTAAAGCTACTAAATATATTTAAAAGCTACACACACATACACCCCTACACACATACACACACATGAAGAAGTTAATACATGAGCAAGAAGCTCAACTTAAGTAATTGAAAGTCTTTCTCAAGGGAAAACCAGTTTATGCTATTGCAGAGGATACACTTAAAATCAGCAGTTAAGAGGATAATTTTGGCTCAAAAAGGAAAGAATGTTCTAATAACTAAAGCTGATCGCCATTGACAAGAAGTGACTAAAAAATATATCAAATGTTTAAACAGAGGCTGAATAGTCTTTTTAGTGCATGGTATAGGGATATATGAAGTCTCTTTTACTGTAACATGTTTCTGTAAGGCAAAATAGGATGGCAAATAGCAACAACCTCCACCCCTTTACATATGAGGGGAATAGCCTTAATGTAATATGGCGGTTGCATTGGTTCACATGTGATTTTTCTAAGGATGTTAATGGTTTTAGCCTCCCAAAAGTGCAAAGTAAATTGAGACAGTGAACCTGTCATCCACAGAAGCATACAGTGTTGTAAAGTCATCTATTTTCCTTTTGATCTTCCCCTCAGCTACCGATGGCTTCATGCTTAGTCCTTGAAGAGCTCATTGCACAATTTTTTTCTACATTTTTTGCTTGTCACCATAACTCATTCGACTAGCCTTTCTCAGGGTTCAAGCCATCTGTTCCTAATCCGTTTTCCTTCAACACTATTTTAATGCATGCTTTTGCAGATCACGGTTTTGAGGGAATATTACTTCACATTATTGTATTGGATAGGAGGTTTGGACAAATGGACTCTCAAACTTGGAGTTTTCATGACTAAAGAAGTCCCTGTCTAACCAGATTGAATATATTTTAATTAATAAAGACCAAAGAAATCTGGGATCACTGATCTTATTTGTGTTTATTTTGCTCAAATCTGAATGTTAATTTTAATATTTACTATTAAGTATAAACTAAGTTTGAATTTGGTAAATATTATTAAGACTATAAATGAATGTCAGTTCCTTTAAAAAATAAGCTTTACCAAACAAAATAGGCCCATTTCTATAATTTAAGCTGTAAACAGACAGCTGTTAGTACTTCCATTAATTATCCCATATACATGTGTTGTTCTTTAGACATTAAGAATAGTCCTGATAATTCTTTGTGAGTTTACTGAGGGAATGCAGTGAATAAAGTAAACCCATACTTCAAATTTAACAATCTATTTGTTTGAAGATTGTCAGTGTTTGCTTCTTCCAATAATGCTGGTGTGCAAAAATTCATCAGTCTAAAGACTTTGCCTTCCCCTATAATATTACTGTTATGAAACCAAAAAAATGTAAACTGTTTGTAAATCACATTCTCCAGATCAACACACAGGTACTACTTTACTAGTAGACTGTAACATTAATTTGTTTTGTGAGCCAGGAGCTAGGAGAATTACTCATCTGGTGATATTGAAAATGCTGACAATCTGTAGTACTTTATAAATTGGAAGAATTGCCTGCATTTCTTCAGGACCTGCTTGTTTTTCTATCTTAGAACAACACAGTGAATCTATCCTTCTCTACTAATAGACTGATTTTCTCTAACACTCCTTTGGGAGTATTTTCCCACTTGTTAAATTGCTGCCTGATGGGACATAATAACATTGGTATACAAAAACAAAACAAAAAAACACACACAAAAAAAAACGCCACAAAACTATAAAAAAAAAAACTGTGATAATAGCAAATCACCATTTGGTACAGTGGAAAGAAATGGGACTAGGAGTTGGGATCTGTGTCTAGCCCCATTTTACCACTTATTGACTCAGTTCATTCTCTTTATCTCTCTGGACTTCTGTTTGTTTATTCATAAAATGAGTTAAAACTAGGTCAGCAATTCTTAAACTGAGATGGCATCAAAATCACTGTGCAGCTTTCAAACTATAAGCAAGTAGGTCCCTTTCAAACTTTAGGATCAGAATTTATAATGGTGGGGCCTATTCATAAGTATTTTTATAAAGTGTCATGGGTTCCATCTATGTACACTGCCAGCTAAGAAACCTAATTATTTTCAAAGGGCTTATCTGACTTTATCCTATATAATAAAGAGGTAATATGCAAATTGACCATCACTCCAACAGACAAAATGGCCTCCCACATGTGGTCAAAGATGGCTGCCCCCATGTAGACACAAGATGGCCACCACAAGATGGCTGGCAAGGAAGGGCAGTTGTGGGCAATCAGGCCAGAAGAGGAGGGCAATTAGGGGTGACCGGGCCAGCAGAGGAGGTCAGTTGGGGGCAACCGGGCCTGCAGGGGAGGGCAGTTGGGGGTGACCAGGCCTGCAGGAGAGGGCAGTTGGGGGCAACCAGGCCTGCAGGGGAGGACAGTCGGGGGCAACCAGACCTGCAGGGGAGGGCAGTTGAGGGGGACCAGACCTGCAGGGGAGAGCAGTTAGGGGTGACCAGGCCAGCAGGAGAGGGCAATTAGGGGTGACCGGGCTGGCAGGGGTGACCAGGTTGGCAAGGGAGGGAAGTTAGGGGTGACTGGGCCAGCAGGGGAGGGCAGTTAGGGGCAATTGGGCTGGCAGGGGAGCAGTTAGGCATCGATCAGGCTGGCAGGGGAGTGGTTAGGGGGTGATCAGGCTGGCAGGCAGAAGTGGTTAGGGGCAATCAGGCAGGCAGGCAGGCAAGCAGTTGGGAGTCAGCAGTCCCTGATTGTGAGAGAGATGTCCGACTGCCCACTGGGTTCGGGCCTAAACGGGCAGTCAGACATCACTCAAAGGGTCCCAGATTGGAGAGGGTGCAGGCTGGGCTGAGGAATACACCCCTGCTCCCATGCACGAATTTTGTGCACCGGGCCTCTAGTATTTTTATAATTCTATATATGACATATTAGCATTAGAATAATAATTAAGGTATCAAGTGACTATACCAATTTAAATAGAATTCATGGGATTTTAAAATCCAGTTGTATATCAGTAATATGATACAACCAGTATGAAAAATATCAGTTCTTATAATGCATGTGGCATAGACTCTTCAACCAGATCAATGCTGTAGAAGGGAATAAGAGTTTTGAAGGGGAGAATATTTATGGGGGAAAGATAGAGAAAGCAGCTTGACAAGCAACATTCCCTTTCCCCCCAAGGGCCAGGAATGAGCTGAGCTCCTTAACTAAGAAAGAATAGGCTTCAGAAAGACCTCTTGCTCAGATCCACCATGGTCTGAAGTATGATGGCAAGAAACAAGTGTGCTATGGCAATAAAACCATCAGCAAATACTGCTGCCTTGGTATCAGCTTGCATTCCAGAATGTGTCAGAGCAAAGAGTGAACCCTAGAGGAGGGAGACACAGACATTTCAAATGTCCACCTAAGTACTCTCTCTGAGAACTAAAGGGATTTCAACAGCAGGATTCTAAGAATGTGGTGGAGAACCTGAGTGGAGAGTAGCCAGCCTATGGATCAGAAAATCTTGTTACTGTGTGAGTATTATACATGAGAGTACCCCACTACACAAAAATATGTCAGGCCCTGAGCCCAGAAAGCTACTAAGTCAAGTAAAAACCTCCTTCTCTCATGCTGTTCCTGCTTCGGCTGGTAGAGCAGCTCTCTTATTGAGAAGGAAGTTATCTTAGAAAAGGCGCCAAAGCCCAATATGTTCCCTTTCTCAAAGACAGGCAGATTGCAATTACTTCCTCATCCCTGGAAAGTAGGATGGCCCCTAACTCTGCAGGACCAAAGCAAGAGCACTATGGAGGCCCCCGTGCTATAAGTCAAATATTAAACTTATACATCAAGTTAACTGTTTAGTATAATATGATCTCTTGTCCTGCTTTGTCAAATCATTCATAAGGATGATGTAGAACGAATATGTTTAAATTCATGATTTTATTTTTTTGGAAGTTTGCACAACATCAAAGAATATAGATTTGGTCACCAGTATTCAGAGGCTGGGCCAGCAATGTTAGGATAAGTAATAAAAAAAATGATCTATAAATTATTACATGTTTTAACTTAAAATGTGTTTTGATTGCATTTCAGCAAAATCACTAATTATCACATCTAACATTTTTCATATTAAGTGATCTGTTGACCATAATGCCATATTATATAACCTTTTTTTGAGTTATTATAGATTTGTTTTGTTTTCAAATTATTACTTCAATGCAGAGAAAAGTCATTTGGCTGATTGCAGCAACTTAAGATAATAAAATTATTAAAGCATTGTTTTATAAGAATAAACATGATATGTTCAAGGATTGTGATGCACCTAATGTAATAACTTGTTATAATGAGAAATATAAGATATTTTACATATTTTAATATATCTTATATATTATCAGTTTTTAGTCACTCTCTGTGGGGTTTGGATCAGTGGACCCACAGCTGCAGCATTTCCTTGAGGTGTAGACTCAGAAGCAGTGCTTCCAGCAGCTGCTACACCAGATGACAGAACTTTGCTGGGAGCAGCTCATGGACAAGCCTGGGCCAATGTTTGACAGTTGGGCTGAGGCCTGTTTTGTGAACTATGTTGAGTGCTTCATTGACACAAGCCAATTCATCTTAAATCAACTGGAACACACCCAGAAATCTAAGCCAGTCTTCTCAGAAAGCCTTTCTGACTGATTTCAGCATTAGTTTTATAGAAAATGATGGTAGTTCAAGAAATGAAGAGTAGTTGATGGGCTGGTTGAAGAAAAGGCTATGAGGGAATTAGTTGTCACTCTTGGGACATCTGGTCATCTGAGAATGAACAAAGACCAATTTGTATGTGGTTGGAGTTGGAGGGACTATGTGTATTTGGTTGTATTTTTTTAATGTTAATCTTGTGTAAGCACTTGACAGATGAATGGAAAACTTTACTAGATGCATATTACTGTCTGTGGGACTATGCTTTTATTTTAATCAAAGTCTCATTAATCGCTTCCTATAATTTGGATAGTGGGACTGCTTTCTATAATTTTACAGTAGAGTCACATGGGTAAAATCTGTCATTTACAAGGATTTATTTCAGTTTTCTGAAGACACTGAAATACATCTCAGGTGTATCTGAGAAAAGGTGGCAGAGTAATTTGTAAGCCTCCCTATTTAGTATTTTGACCATCAGTACTGGGGAAAAAATCTGTTAACAAAAAAAAATCATTGAAACCTGTAAAGAATTTTAGTGAGTTTATTTGAGCCAAACTGTCGACATATGCCGGGAAGCAGAACCTCAATGAATTGAGATAATGCTCCAAAGAATGACGAGTCACATCTGTATTTATACATTGCCATCAAAGGAGGGACATAGGTGGGCTACATGAAATTCATTGGTGACGGATTAAGGAGGTGGGCTAAAGTCAAACTGTGGGAAACCCCTGGGATTGGATAAAAAGTAAAATGATGGACACAGACTTAGGTGGGTACAGGAACAATTAACATGATAATGAAGGAATTTGAGGCTTCTGTCCTGGCGCCCATCACATTTGGTTGTGCCCCAGGGGCTCCAGCAAAAGAAGGAAGTTACAAGTTACCCAGACATCTCACAGATATGTTATCTTAGAGGCAAAAAAGGCAAATGGGCTCAGGAAAGATCTAAGTTGATCTTTGTCAGGGAAAATATCAGCTTAGGAATGACTGCCCACTATAACCTATTTGTAGTTAAATATTTAATTTTCAGACCATCTTTTGTGGTTATTTTAGGTCTCTGAGTTTTCAAGACTGCCACACAGGCCTCCCCTGAGCTTGTCAGGTTATCAGGTGGCTTCTTTCGTTCACAAATCTATGGAATATTCTTATAATAAAGTTTTGCTTTCCAAATTATCTCCCTTCCTTATACTGTGACTTATTTAAATATTTATATAAAGTATGGTCTTGATGTAGTATAGGTAGCCCGTGTGTAGAGGCCTTAAATAGAGAAATCTAGCCAGTGAACAAAGATGTGACTAACTACGTTGTAAAGATTTAGGCCTGTTAAATACTGAAAGCAGTTTCAGGTAAAGGTGCATGCCTAATTCTAACCAGTATAGATTCCATTTGCTATGTTCTTTTGATCACTGAAATAAAAGCTTCTACAAGATTTTTTTAAAAAGGGATGTGACAAATAGGTAATAAAGTTGTGTACATCATATTCTACAGATTATGTGCCCAACATACCAGTTATAAATACATAACATTTTTGCATTAAGAGTTTTTTATCTAAGACAGGAACATTCATTGATGGGTGAACCATCAATTCAATGACCAATTGCCTTTGTATCAAAGTACAATGCTTGGTAATTCTTAAAAGTATGGCAACATCCAATAAGTCCTAATGCTACTGGCATAATAATGTTTACGAATGCTTTAAGATTTTATGATATATATGAAACTGATCTTAAATATATATATCAGATCCTTCCCTTAAGGGAATAGCTTCCAGACTGGTAAGTATCTCATGAAGGTTTAATACCAATTAATCACTTGTGAGAAATAAATGGTCAAACACAATTAGAGTTCCATATATATTGAGAGATAATGATGTACCCAGTATTATTCTAGCAATTTGAAACACATCAATGAGCAAAACAAAGACCCTAAACTTATAAAGCTTATATTGTAGTAAAAAGGCAATAAACTGAAAAGATTGTTGTTAAAATGAATCATTTTACTCCCCAACAAAACTTTGTAGTGTCTCACCATCTTTTGGGTAAAAAAAGTTATATAACCAGGAAAAACCTGAAATTTTACAGATGTGTGAAATTTGTAACTCAGAATTGTAACACTCATGGTCCTTTTAGGGTATACATATTGAAATAGGAATGTTTAGGGCTGGAAAAGGCAGGTTTAGGGAATTTTTAAAATTAAGGGGGTCCACAGAAAACAACACAGGGTTACAGAGTTGCAAAAGATTACATTTCCATAAGACAGGGAGCAGGGAGCCAGCAGAAGTTACATTTCCATAAGCTAAAGGAACTGGGAGTAGCCAAAGGTCTATATTTACAAAATAAAGAGGGGGGGCCTCACCTGTCCTGTGTGAGGTTTCACCTTTGAGCTCAGGAGTTGCTATAGTGACCAAATCAAAGAGGAATAGTGGCTAATCAGAGGGGTTATCGAGGCACAAAACCTGTAGCCTTTACAAACCATGGGAAAGGAACTCGGTGGGACTCTTTCCCCCTCCCCACGTGCGAGTCTGTGCTTATTCTTCAATAAATTTCTACCTTTGCCATACCATCTTCCATCCATGGTTTCATTCTTTGAATGAAAGAATCCGGGGAAGCCATCCTGCCCAAAGGAACACCGTGGCTTCCAGTCCAAAAATCCCATATCAATATTATTTATTTACCTGGAAATCCCTGAAGTTCCCTTTTAGAATTTCATAGATAGAAGATCTCATGTTTTCAACAGCAAAATAATAATTTTAAGAACTTATATCAACTTAATATAATAGTACACTTACATTTCAATTATAAACTACAAACAGACTTCTTTTGCCTTATTAAAAGAAAGAAAATGTTGAGAACAGAATCACAGTAAGTAATGTGAAACCTGAGGTCCTGGTAGAAATTAAATAAGAATCCTATTTTCATCTCCTTATATCTATTATGAAAAGAAATGTCAGGTGAAATTTGTTTAAGGGTCATTTCATGGATGGTTTGTTTTTAACCTTCCATGGCCTTGGAATTAGATGTTTAAATATTGCAGCCGAGCTTAGACAAGATTCTTCCAACACCCCCCTTTGCTGTTCTAGAAATGCTGAAGGAGTCAGCCTGCTGAAATGGAAAATAGCCAGTGCATTTCCAGCCAGATCAGTGAGAAGCACAAGCAGCTGGTGAACAGACTGCATCCAGGGGCCCAGTGGACTCTGGGAGAAATAGAAAAGTTTTTGAGGGGTGGCAGAGGCCTTTAAAAGTCAGATGGACACCCTTCTGTTGAGGAGGGAAGGCTGTTCTTCTTCCTAATGAATAAAGGATAGCAGGAAGGCATTCCTGCCGGTCATTGAAATTTGTTGAGAATCTACTATTTGCCTGCTGATGGAGATACCAAATGAACAAAATCAAAATGACTGTTGTTCTCCTGGGTTGTGAAGTGATTGTAATTCTCTGAAATAAATACTCATAAACTGGTCTTTGATAACAAGAACATCCCCCAGTCAGACATTGCTCTTCATTTTATTGAGTAGTGATGTGCTAAAGTGTAGTTTGTGGTCTTTTGATTTCTTTTCTGAGTTTCCTAAATCAAATTTGGGAAATAATGAAGCTTGTTAACATATGAAGTACCCTTTAAGAAAACTATTTTGATGTAGACTTGGTTCTCCCTTAATGGTATTATGAGAGAGGTTTTACTCCATTAAGTTGCAAATCCTAAACTATTATAAATCTTTCTATTGAAGGAATATGCTAAGGGCTCTGCATAAATTTTTCTGGACAAAAAGAGATTTGCTACACAGTGTTAAATGAACCTCACAGTGAACCAATGGAACAGCAAATATTTTTTCCTGTAGGGAGAATGCATTCTTACAGAGGTATTCCTGCTCAATTCTCACAGTGAATGTTTTTTTGCTTTGTTATGTTTAGTTTAAAAACCATATTTTTAAAAGCAACAAAAAATGAAACCAGAGCTAAGAACCAGGATCTGCAGTCAATAACCCTATTTTCATCTGAGAATGAGGGTGAATTCTCAGAATATCTCAACCACTCTCTCATGAGGGTTTAATAATACCTGGAACATTGATCACAAGTTACATTGAAAAATGTAACTTATGGAATCAGTACCACTTTGCTGTGAATCATTTTATTCTTTCAACTACAATGGAGGTAACCTAGATTTCTTTAGCTGCCAGCCACTGGAGAAAACCCAATGTATTTACTCTCTGGAGTTAGATAAAAAATTATCCCAGTTTTCAAATTGTTGTTACTGAAGTCAGCTGATGCTGCAATTGGAGATAGAGGTGGAGAGTGCACAGATGCAACAGGGACCAAAGTGTTCTGAGCCCATAAAGATGCCCAAAAATAAAAAGATAAATACCAGTAAGCAATCGTTTTACTTTGCAAAATTCAAAATGAATGTAATCAGCAATGCAAAAGAGCATGGAAAGAGAGCTGCAGAGAGACAATTTGGACTTCCTCCCATTGAGTGTATGATCAAACAGTAGAGAAAACAGGAAAAACAACTCCTTCAGATGCCAAAAAAAAAAAGAAGGCCTTACGAGGAAAACAAGAAAAATGTTTAAAATATTGATTTTTTAATTTTGAGTTGGAAAAGTGGGGGGCGTCTTATACATGGGAGCGTCTTATACACAGAAAAATATGGTACATCTGTCAGAGTTCTAGAAATTGAAATGATAGACTCTGGCTTTAAATTGTTATCCTTACAATGTGCAGAGGATAAAAGACACGGCTTAAATTTTTTAGACAAAAAAGTAAAAACTATAGGAAAATAACAAATTTATAACTATGAAAATTAAAAATAGAATCATTAAAGTAAAGTATCAGTGGATAAGTGTAAACAGAAAAAGTCAAAGAGAAAATAAGAAATCAAAGATAGGCTAGAAGAAAGTAACTAGAATAAAATGTGACAGGACAGAAAAGTAGAAGTTACAATAGTGAATATAGTGAGAATCTCTAGGATTTATATAATTTGGATTCTAGAAAAAAAATAAAAATGAGATAAAAGTAATGTTTACTAAGATAAAACCAATCAACTTTTCAAACTGATGAAAGACACTATATTACAAACTTAAGATGTCTTATGATTTCCAAGAAGGTTACAAAAGGAATGAAGAAAGGAGGGAAGAGGAAGAGCAAAGTTTTCAACTAAGCATTATCATGGTAAAATTTCCCAAAGCTAAAGACAAAGAAAATGCCTTAAAAGCAGCCAGAGAAAAATAGAGTACTTTACTTTCAAATGAGCAAAAATTGTAGTTAATAGTTGCCTTTTCAACACAGATAATAAAAGACATAGACAAGGAACATAAAGCAAATAACTTACAAAGTATAATTCTCAAAAAATTATGCAAGAATGAAAGAAAAATCGATATTTTAGAGAAGAATAAGAGAACTCATAACTAAAAGACATTCAGTAAAGCAAAGATAATTTTTTCTCTTTTTCTTTTTTTATTGTTTAAAGTATTACATATGTTTCCTTTTTCCTCCATCAATCTCCCCCCAGCCACCCCCATCCTCTAGTACATGCCCTCACCACCACCCCTAGTGTCTGTGTCCATTGGTTACGTTTATATGCATGCATACAAGTATTTGGTTGATCTCTTACCCCACCTTCCCACTGAAGTTTGACAGTCTGTTCGATGCTTCTCTGTCTCTGTATCTATTGTTGTTCATCAGTTTATGTTGTTCATTATATTCCACAAATGAGTGAGATCATGTGATATTTATCTTTCTCTGATTGGCTTATTTCGCTTAGCATAATGTTCTCCAGGTTTATCCATGCTGTTGTGAATGGTAAGAGTTAATTCTTTCTTACAGCAGTGTAGTATTCCATAGTATAGATGTACCACAGATTTTTGATCCACGCATTTGCTGATGGGCACTTAGGTTGTTTCCAAATCTTAACTATTATAAATTGTGCTGCTAGGAACATAGGGGTGCATATGTCCTTTCTGGTTGGTGTTTCTGGTTTCTTGGGATATATTCCTAGAAGTGTGATTACTGGGTCAAAGGGGAGTTCCATTTTTAACACTACCCAAAGAAATCTATAAATTCAATGCAACCCCCATTAAGATACCAATGGCATATTTCACAGACCTAGAACAAACTCTCCAAACATTTATATGTAACTAGAGGCCCGGTGCATGAAATTTGTGCACGGAGGGGGGTTGTCCCTCAGCCCAGCCTATACCCTCTCCAATATGGGACCCCTCGAGGGATGTCCGACTGCCCATTTAGGCCCACGGGGATCGGGCCTAAATGGGCATTCGGACATCCCTCTCACAATCCAGGACTGCTGGCTCCCAACTGTTTGCCTGCCTGCCTTCCTGATTGCCCCTAACCGCTTCTGCCTGCCAGCCTGATCACCCCCTAACCACTCCGCTGCCAGCCTGTTTACCCCCAACTTCCCTCCTCTGCCAGCCTGGTCACCCTAACTGCCCTCTTCTGCAGGGTTGATCACCTCCAACTGCCCTCCCTTGCAGGCCTGGTCCCTCTCAACTGTCCTCCCTTGCAGGCCTGGTCCCTCTCAACTGCCCTCCCTTGCAGGACAGGTGCCTCCCAACTGCCCTCCCCTGCTGGCCATCTTGTGGTGGCCATCTTGTGTCCACATGGGAGCAGGATCTTTGACCACATGGGGGCAGCTATATTGTGTGTTGCAGTGATGATCAATCTGCATATTACTCTTTTATTAGATAGGATAGAGGCCTGGTACAGGGGTGGGGGCCAGGTTGTTTGCCCTGAAGGATGTCCCAGATCAGGATGGGGGTTTGCTTGGGGCGTGGGGTGGCCTGGGCAAGGGGCCGGTGGTGGTTTGCAGGCCAGCCACACCCCCTGGTAACCCAAGCAGAGGCCCTGGTATCTGGGGTTTATGTATCTTCTACAATTGAAACTTTGTAGCCTGGAGCAGAGACAAGCCTTCTGCTTGCTCTGTGGTAGCAGCCATTTCTGTTGGAATTTATAATTGAAACTTTGTAGCCTTAAGTGGAGGACTGAGCCGGCCAGGGTTTGCAGAAAGCTTTGCTTCCTCCATTGCCGGGGGCAACCCTAGTTTCCCGCTCTTTCCAGCTCTGTGGATGCCGCCATTTCTGTTTGGATTTGTTTACCTTCTATAATTGAAACTTTGAAGCCTTGAGTGGAGGCCTAGGCCGGCAAGGGCTGCAGAAAGCTTGGCTTCCTCCATTGCCTGGGAAACCCAAGCCTCCCTCCTGCTCTCTGTTGCCAGCAGCCATCTTGGTTGGGATTAATTTGCATACTTGCTCTGATTGGCTGGTGGGCGTGGCTGGTGGGCATAGCTGGTGGGCGTGCCACAAAGGTATAGCTGAGTGATGGTTAATTTGCATATTACTCTTTTATTAGATACGATTATATGTTTACATATCTTACCATTCCCCCCCACCCCACTCTCATACATGCCCTCACCCCCCAGTGTTTTGCATCCATTGGTTATGCTTATATGCATGCATACAAGTCCTTCGTTGATCTCTTATCCCCCCCACCTCTCCTTAACCTTCCCTCTGTAATTTGACAATCTGTTTCATGCTTTACTGCCTCTGTATCTATCTTTTGGTTCATCAGTTTATAATGTTCTTTATTATCCACAAATGAGATCATGTAGTATTTTTCTTTCACTGGCTTATTTCACTTAGCATAATGCTCTCCAGTTCCATCCAGGTTGCTGCAAATGATGAGAATTCCTTCTTTATTATGGCAGCATAGTATTCCATTGTGTAGATGTACCATATTTTTCTGATCCAGTCATCTGCTGACGGGCACCTAGGCTGTTTCCAAATCTTTGCTATTGTAAATTGTGCTGCTATGAACATAGGGGTGCATATATCCTTTCTGATTGGTGTTTCTAGTTTCTTAGGATATATTCCTAGGAGTGGGATTACTGGGTCAAATGGGAGTTCCAATTTTAGTTCTTTGAGGAAACTCCATACTGTTCTCCACAGTGGCTACATCAGTCTGCATTCCCACCAGCAGTGCACGAGGGTTCCTTTTTCTCCACATCCTCGCCAACACTTGTCATTTGTTGATTTGTTGATGATAGCCATTCTGACAGATGTGAGATGGTACCTCATTGTCATTTTGATTTGCATCTCTCAGATAATTAGTGACTTTGAGCATGTTTTCAAGTGTCTCTTGGCCTTCCTTCTGTCTTCTTTTGAAAAGATTCTGTTTAGGTCCGTTGCCCATTTTTTTATTGGATCATTTATCTTCCTTTTATTAAGTTGTATAAGTTGCCTGTAGATGTTGGAGATTAAACCTTTATCAGTGATAAGATTTGCAAATATGTTCTCCCATACAGTGGGCTTTCTTGTTGTTTTGTTGATGGTTTCTTTTGCTGTGAAAAAGCTTTTTATTTTGATGTAGTCCCATTTGTTTATTTTCTCTTTAGTTTCCATTGCCCTAGGGGCAGTATCGGTGAAGAAGTTCTTTTGGCATATGTCTGAGATTTTACTGCCTGTGGATTCCTCTAGTATTTTTATGGTATCCCATCTTATGTTTAAGTCCTGTATCCATTTTGAGTTTATTTTTGTGTATGGTGTAAGTTGGTGGTTTAGTTTCATTTTTTTTTTTGCATGTATCTGTCCAGTTTTCCCAACACCACCTGTTAAAGAGACTGTCTTGACTGCATTGTATGTTCATGCCTCCTTTGTCAAATATTAATTGAGCATAGTGGTTGGGTCGATATCTGGATTCTCTATTCTATTCCATTGGTCTATATGTCTGTTCTTGTGCCAGTACCAGGCTGTTTTGAGAACAGTGGATTTGTAATGCAGCTTGAAATCTGGTGTTGAGATCTCACCTACTTTATTCTTCTTTCTCAGGATTGCTGAGGCTATTCTGGGTCTTTTCTTATTCCAGATGAATTTTTGGAGAGTTCTTTCTAGGTCTGTGAAATATGCCATTGGTATTTTAATGGGGCGTGCATTGAATCTATAGATTGCTTTGGGTAGTATTGACATTTTAATTATGTTGATTCTACCAATCCATGAACATGGTATGTTCTTTCATCTGTTTACGACTTCCTCTATCTCTTTTTTCAGTATCCTGTAGTTTTCCGCATATAGGTCTTTTACCTCCTTAGTTATGTTTATTCCTAGGTATCTTAATTTTTTGGTGTGATGGTAAATGGGATTGATTTTTTAGTCTCTCTTTCTGTAAGTTCACTATTGATGTATAGAAATGCCAGATTTCTTGGCATTAATTTTGTATCCTGCTACATTGACGAAT
Source organism: Cnephaeus nilssonii (assembly GCF_951640355.1). Taxonomy (NCBI): domain Eukaryota; kingdom Metazoa; phylum Chordata; class Mammalia; order Chiroptera; family Vespertilionidae; genus Cnephaeus; species Cnephaeus nilssonii. The sequence goes on along the minus strand of NC_137072.1, from coordinate 34,167,066 downwards.
TCATTTATTAAGTTTATTAGTTTTTTGATGGAGTCTTTTGGGTTTTTTATGTACAATATCATGTCATCTGCAAATAAGGACAGCTTTACTTCTTCTTTTCCCATTTGGATGCCTTTTATTTCTTCTTGTCTAATTGCAATGGCTAATCCTTCCAGTACTATGTCAAACAGGAATGGTAAGAGTGCGCATCCCTGTCTTGTTCCTGTTCTTAGGGGAAATGGTTTTAGTTTTTGCCCATTGAGTATGATGTTAGCTGTGGGTTTATCATATATAGCTTTTATTATGTTGAGGTATGATCCTTCTATTTCCACCTTGTTGAGAGTTTTTATCAAGAAAGGACATTAGATTTTGTCAAATGCTTTTTCTGCATCAATTGATATGACTATGTGATTTTTATCTCTCAGTTTGTTTATGTGATGTATCACGTTTATTCATTTGCGGATATTGTACCATCCTTGCATTCCTGGGATAAATCATACTTGGTCATGGTGTATGATCTTTCTGATGTATTGCTGGATCCGATTTACTAGAATTTTGTTGAGGATTTTGGCATCTGTGTTCATGAGGGATATTGGCCTATAATTCTCTTTCATTGTGTTGTCGTTATCTGGTTTTGGTATTAGGGTGATGCTGGCTTCATAGAAGGAGCTTGGAAGTGCTCCATTCTCTTGAATTTTTTGGAATAGTGTGAGGAGGATAGGTTTTAGTTCTTCCTTGAATGTTTGGTAAAACTCCCCTGTGAAGCCGTCTGGCCCTGGGCTTTTGTTTGACGGAAGTTTTTGATGATGGCTTCAATTTCTTCCATAGTTATTGGCCTATTGAGATGTTTAGATACATCCTGATTGAGTTTTGGAAGGTTATATTTTTCTAGGAATATGTCTATTTCCTCCAGGTTGTCCAGTTTGTTGGAATAGAGTTGTTCATAGTATTTTTTAACAATCCATTGTATTTCAGTGAGGTCTGTTGTTATTTCACCTATTTCATTTCTGATTTTATTTATTTGGGTCCTCTCTCTTTGCTTCTTGGGTTCTCTGTCTTTTCTGGCTAGAGGTTCAGCAGTCTTGTTTATCCTTTCAAAGAACCAGCTCTTGGTTTTGTTGAAATTTTGTATTGTTTCTTTGGTCTCTATGTCGTTTATCTCAGCTCTGATCTTTATTATTTCCTTCCTTCTGTTTACACTAGGTTTTTCTTGTTGCTCTCTTTCTAACTCTTTGAGTTGTAGGGTTAGGTAATTTATTACCATTTTTTCTTGTTTTTTGCAGTAGGCTTGTAGAGCTATGAACTTCCCTCTCAAGACTGCTTTCGCTGTGTCCCACAGATTTTGGATTGTTGTGTTTTCATTGTCATTTGTTGCCATGTTTTTGTTTTTGTTTTTTGTTTCTTCCTTGATCTCTCTTTTTTTAAATTTCTTCCTTAAACCCAGTAATTGTTCAATAGCATGCTGTTTAGTCTCCATGTTTTTTATTTTTTTGATTGTTTTTATTGTAATTGATTTCCAGTTTTATGCCCCTGTGATCTGAGAAGATGCTTGATATGATTTTTATCTTCCTGAATTTGAAGAGACTTTGCCTATGACCCAACATATGGTCTATCTTTAAAAATGACCCATGGGAACTTGAGAAGAATGTATATTCTGTGGCTTTGGGGTGAAATGTTCTAAAGATGTCAATTAATTCCATCTGGTCTAGTGAGTCATTTGGATTGATATTTGTTTGCTGATTTTTTGTTTAGAGGATTTTTCCAATGGTGATAGTGGGGTATTAAAGTTTCCTACTATGATTGTGTTGCTGTAAATCTCTCCTTTGATATCCTCCAGGAGTTTTTTTTATGTATTTGGGTGCTCCTGTATTGGGTTCCAATATGTTTACCAGAGTTATTTCTCCTTGTTGGATTGTTCCCTTTAGTATTATGAAGTGGCCTTCCTTATCTCTTGTTATGTCCTTCACTTTGAGATCTAATTTGTCAGCTCTAATTATTGCTACACGAGCTTTTTTTTTTTCTTTCATTTCCATTCACCTGAAGAACATTTTTCCATCCGTTCACTCTCAGTGTGTGTGCATCTTTTTTTCTGAGGTGGGTTTCTTTTAGACAGCAGATATATGGGTCTTATTTTCTTATCCAATCCGTAACCCTATGTCTTTTGATTGGGGTATTTAATCCATTTACATTTAAAGTTATTATTGATAGGTACTTATTTGTCACTATTTTTATTCTTTACCCTGTGTTCCTTCTTAGCTTCCTATTTCTTTTTTTTACAGCAGACCCTTTAGCATTTCTTGCATTGCTGGTTTCGTGGTAATAAATTCCCTTAGTCCTTTTTTGTTTGTGAGGCTCCTGATTTCACCTTCAATTTTGATTGATAGCCTTGCTGGTTAAAGTATTCTCGGATTGACACCCTTCTTTTGCATGACTTTGTATATTTCATTCCATTTCCTTCTGGCCTGATGAGTTTTTGTTTAGAAATCAGTTGCTAGTTTGATGGGGTTCCTTTGTATGTAACTTTCTGTCTCTCTCTGGCCGCTTTTAAGATTCTTACTTTGTTGTTGGTGTTTGCCAATTTAATTAAAATATTCCTTGGCATCGGTCTTTTGGGATTCATTTTGCTTGGGACTCTGTGAGCTTCTTGGATTTGTTTGGGTTTTTTCTTCCCTATATCAGGGAAGTTTTCTGTCATTATTTCTTCAAATAGGTTTTCTATTCCTTTCTCAGTTTCCTCTTCTTCTGGAACCCCTATTATGTGGATGTTGTTTTGTTTTGTGTTGTCCCAAAGTTCCCTTAGGCTCTATTCCTGCTTTTTAGTATTTTTTTTTCTAGAAGCTGCTCTACTTGGAAATTTTTTCCCACCTTGTCTTCTAGCTCACTGATGTGGTCCTCTTCTTCTTCTAGTCTACTCTTGATGTTTTCTATTGAGTTATTTACCGCAGCGATGTCATTTTTCATTTCTTCTTGGTTCTTCATTTCCTCTTGGTTCTTACTCATATTGTCGAATTTGTCTTCCATTCTTTTCAGCCACCTTATGACCATTTCTCTGAATTCTTTCTCTGACAGGTTGCTTGCCTCCAATTCGTTTACTTCCTTTTCTGATGATGCCTGCTTTTCTTTCATATGTGGGCTGTTTCTTTGTCTCCCCATGGTCTCTCTTCTCTTGATGTCTGGTTATGTAGTTCTCTCTCTCCTGCATTGATTTAAAGGCATAAAAATACAACACAACCAGGTGCAACACACAAGGCACTGAACAGAAATGTATTCATGATATTAATAATCCCAAATAAAGATGACCACCAGAGAAAGGCAAATTAGGGGATAGCAGAGAAAGAAGAAGAGGAAAAGGGAAAAAAAAGGAGTGCCAAATTGAAATTGGAAAAAGGGAAAAAAGTAAAAGAGAAAAGAAAGAGAATAAGAAAGAAAAGGGGAACAAACTATATATATGGGGAGAAAACTCCAATAGAATAGCCACTAATCCCAGCAAATGCCAGCAACAAGTACCTGGAGATTAATACAAACTACAACAACAACTAATATAAAGCAAGGCAAGGTAAAACAGAAGCAAAAAGCAAACAAAAACAAAACAAAACAAAAAAATAAGCAAAACAATCTCACAAAAAAGCATAAAAATTGATATAATCAACATTCAGGCAAACAACAACAAAAGGACAGAGAGAAAAATAATTTTTTGGATAGTTAAGACAGAGAAGAGAGAGGTGTGTATGGACTTGGAGCAAGGGATTGGAAATTAGATATGTAAGTAGGGTGAAATTTTAACAGGGGATAAAAAGAAAGAATAGGGAAAATCTAAAGCAGAAAAAGGGTAATAGAAACAGGACACCAAAATGGAAAAGTTAGGAAGAGAGTGATAGCATTAAGGTAGAGTTGAGATAGAGTAAAACGATGCTAAAGGAAAGATGAAAATAGAATGTAGAACACTAATAATACCAAAGTAAAATAAAGAGAAAATAAAATGACTTAAAAAAAAAAAAGGTAAAATAGTAGTAGTAATAATCCTGATTGAAAATAAAAATGTGCCGAAACCGGTTTGGCTCAGTGGATAGAGCGTCGGTCTGTGGACTGGAAGGTCCCAGGTTTGATTCCGGTCAAGGGCATGTACATTGGTTGTGGGCACATCACCTGGTGGGGGATATGCAGGAGGCAGCTGGTCGATGTCTCTCTCTCATCGATGTTTCTGGCTCTCTATCCCTCTCCCTTCCTCTCTGTGAAAAATCAATAAAATATATTTAAAAAAAAAAGAAAAGAAAAATGTAATAATTATAAAGGTAAAATCAAGTGAGGAAAAAAGAAAAATAAGTTTCTTAAGTAAATGATGCAAAAAATGAAAATAAAAAAATTAAAATTAAAAAATTAAAAATAAAAAAAATAAAATGTGCAGTAGTGAAGGTCATTCACTTCCTCTACTGTTCTGTTTGGCACGCCTGTTTTCCAGTCAAGACAGTATTGTAGTTCCTTGTGTTCCAGTGCTCCTCAGTGTTGTAAGCCAGTCCTGATTTTTAAGCAGGCAGTGTCTTAATTTCTTGTATTCCTTTATTTGTGATTACACATGAGTCAATTTGTGATTCAGCCCCCTCCAGGTCTATTGGTCCTCTCTAGCCTGTACTTAGATCCTGCTTTCCCTGTGGCACTCAATACCGGTTTGTGGGAGTGGGCTGCCCCAGAGCTGGCTCTCCGACGCTCACTCCCCGCTCCAATCCCCAGGTTCCAGAAAAACAATTTTCCCCTGCAGTCCCCCAGGGTGTCCCCAACTGGGTGCTCCTATGTATTGGGCTTAGTAATCAGAAGCAAGGATTTGAAGAGGAAAAAGCCCAAGTGTGCGAACAATGGGGCTGCAGGCAAGTCTGCACAGTCTGCCTTTCCCCCTTGGGTCTAAGCAGCAGGCACACTTTTAGAATTTTTAGGCTGTCCTTTTGCGTCAGATCAAAATGGGTTGCTTTTAAGAGTTCCTTTCTGTTAGCAGCTCTGAGGACCCCCTTCCACATTCACGGATCACGCCATCCCCAACAGCCAAGGATTTTTCTAGGCGCAGACTTCCCCTGGTCCTCCAGCTCCTGCAGTGCGTGCATTTCTCTGTCCTGCCGGGACCAGAGACCTCACCTTATCCCACTCAATATCTGACCTTTCCGTAGTGAAGTGTAGAGCTCCTCTGAATCCGTGTGTTTGCGCCAATTGGGGACCAGTGTTCTGGGGTTTGCAGCTGTTCGGTGAGTGCTGCAGTTGTAGATTTTCAGGCTTCCGATAACATCCACTTTCCCCTTCAAGATGGCGTGGTCTCCGTGTCTGAGCCAGTGGCTCTGGGAGGGAACCCAGCAGCAATGGGGGCTGCCCGGTAAGGGGAACCCTGTCCAGCAGTCCCCCACCTTCTCCTGGAGTATAGCTGTCCCTTAACTCACCAAGAAACACTCCCCTTGCGACCCTCAGCTGTTCTTTCTTTCTGCTCTGGGACAAGGCTAGGGGCACGTCTGTCTAGTCCACCGCCATTTGTTCGGTCCCACAGCAGCAATCTTAAAAAAAGAAGAACAAAGTTGGAGGGATCACAATACCAGATATCAAGCTATATTACAAAACCACTGTTCTCAAAACTGGCTGGTACTTGCACAAGAACAGCCATATAGACCAATGGAACAGAATAGAGAACCCAGAAATTGACCCAAGCCATTATGCTCAGTTAATATTTGACAAAGGAGGCAAGAGTATACAATGGAGTCAAGACAGTCTCTTCAATAAATGATGTTGGGAAAATTGGTCAGATACATGCAAAAAAATGAAACTAGACCACCAACATACACCATAAAAAATACTGAACTCAAAATAGATAAAGAACTTAAATGTAATACAGGAAACCATAAATATCTTAGAAGAATCCATAGGCAGCAAAATATCAGACATATGTCATAGCAATATCTTTACAGACACAGATCCTAGGGCAAGAGAAACTAAGGAGAAAATAAACAAATGAACTACATCAAAATAAAAAGCTTCTGCACACCAAAAGAAACCATCAATAAAACAACAAAAAGCCCACTGCATGGGAGAACATATTTCCCAATGTTATATCTGATAAGGGTCTAATCTCCAAAATTTATAGGGAACTCATACATCTTAACAAATAAACAAACAAACAAAAAGATAAACAATCCAATCAAAAAACGAGCAAAGGACTTAAATAGACACCTTTTGAAAGTGGACATACAGAAGGCCAAGAGACACATGAAAACATGCTCAAAGTCACTATTCATCTGAGAGATGCAAACCAAAACGACAATGAAGTACCATCTCACACCTGTCAGAAAGGCTATCATTAACAAATCAACAATCGGCAAGTGCTGGTGAGGATGTGGAGAAAAAGGAAGCCTCATGCTCTGCTGATGGGAATGAGAACTGGTATAGCCACTATGGAAAACAGTATGGAGTTTCCTCAAAATTGAAAATGGAGCTCCCATTTGACCCAGTAATCCCACTTCTAGGAAGATAATTTTAAATATAGATTAAAATGGTTCCACATGGCATTTCAGAGATGCAAGAAGGAATATACAAAATGTTATGTATATGTGTAAATATAAAAAAAGGCATGTATGTGTACAAATATATATGAATATGACTGGAAAATACTACTAATTTCTTTTGGTATTTAATATAAATTTCGTATAAAATCAGGGAAATAGGTAATAGGGTGTTGATAAATAGAGTTGGTGATCAAAATTCTTACATTGTCTAGGATTAGTATAAATTACAGATTATATATGAACTCTAGAAAATGGTAATGCATGTTATAGTCTTCAGTGACCACTAAAATGGGTAAAGGGTGTAATTTGCAAGTGAGTAGAGGAAAAAATGGGGAAAAAATATCCAAATAAACAGAAGACCAGAAACAAGAGAAAAATAACATCCTATATAATAAAAGCCCAGTGACCAAAACGGTGGAATGACCAGAGACCAGAATGACCGCAGCCCCTCGCCCAGGCTAGCCTCATCCCCTAGGGGGTCCTCTACCCCAATTGGGAGCATGGCTGGCCTGCAAACCACCTTCAACCCCTTGCCCAGGCTGACCCTGAACCCCAGTGTGGGCCCCCACCCCTATTGAGGCCGTGGCTGGCCAGAAAACCGCCCACGACCCCTCAGCCAGGCCTGCCCTGCCCCCAGCGGGGACCCCCACCCTAATCAGGGATGTGGCCAGCCTGCAAACTCCTGGAAGCCCCTTGCCCCAGGCAGCCCCGTCCCCCAGCAGAAACTCCCACCTTGATCCAGGGCCCCCATTAGGTCAGGCCATCTGGCCCCCACCCATGCACCAAGCCTCTATCCTATATAACAACAGGGTAATATGCAAATTGTCCCTAATGGCGGAATGACCAGAACAACTGCTGGACCAGTCACTATAAGGCGAACTGACCACCTCTCGGTCCCTTTCCCCAGCCGACAGGTTCTTATCACTTAATGTCAAACAGGGAACCGAGGGTGGATAGTGGGGGACATGGGCAATGCCAGGCCAAAGCCTCTGCCCAGCCAGTCGCCCCATACACAGAGGGCAACCTGCAGCGGGGGTGAGGCCAGCAAGTGGGTGGGAACAGTTGACTTTTCAGTCCCTTACCCTGGCTCACAGGCACTGATCACCTGATGGTGAATGGGGAGCCAGGGGTGGGTGTCAGTGGGGGGCAGGGCCCTCTGCGGGCAGCTGGGGAAGATGGCCCTGAGTGCAGGCCAGGCCTAGGGACCATACATGTGCATGAATTTTGTGCGCTGGGCCTCTAGTAGAATCAATAAAACATTAAGATCAAACAGGCAAAGAGAGAGTTTAAGTACAATATTCCAGTAATTATATAAAAAGTAAAGGGGATACATATCCCATATGAAAGATAAAAACAATTAGAATGAAATTTTTAAATCAACTTTGTGGTATTTGCTATTTATACATATAAAAGTAAATAATACATCAAATAAATACTTAAAAATGGAAAATATATCACATGCAAAAGAAATAACCAAACTTAAACTGCAAATATATTCAAATGCTTAAGGAAAAAATACTAATATTACACAAATTGTTTTAGAGAGTAGAAAATCAGGAATATTCTACAACTCATAAAGTAATACAAGCCTATTCTCTATATTAACCTACACTAAAAAAAAAATTCTAATCAAATATCAAATAGATTTTGGCAATATAAATACAATAATGTGGTAGTTTGAAAAAAGAATCATAATATTTTACTGCAATTCCCATCAAGAGGTAGAGACTATTTCCCAACCAATGAAATTATTAGAATCAAGTTGACCATGTTACTTGTCTTGGCCATTGAGACATTGATGGATATAATGCAAACAAAAGCTTACAAAGCTCTTGAGTGTTGCATCTTGCTACTCATGCTAACCTGCTTCTATGTGAACAAACCTGGGTACACCCACTGGATGACTTGGCCAAGTCACCTCCATTGTCGCAGTTGAAAGCCAGCCACTTGTTATATATGGGAGGTCACTTAGAAAGCTTATTCCCTAAACAATTCAAAACTACCTGCAGATGTACAGGAGCCCAGCTCAAACCTGTCCTAGGTTAGAATAACCCAGAAAATTTGTAACCTAAATAAATTTTTGTTGTTTTAAACCACAATTGTTAACTGTCACAGGTATTAAATCTGATCAAATTATATTTATAGAATGGTGAAGTCTAGGATTTCCTATGTATAAGAACAAATCTACAATCAAAGACATATTTACATACATTTTTCTTTTTTATTTGAATTGCTTTTATTGGTTTCCTCATATGATTGTTCTGGCTAAGACTTCCCAGACTATGTTGATAGGAGTGGTGAGATAGAGCATCTTTATCTTGTTTATGATCTTAGGATAAAAGTTTTAGCCTTTCATCATTAAGCATGATGCTAGCTGTCACATATGGTCATTATTATATTGAAGTATGTTCCTTCTATATCCATTGTTCAGTATTTTTATCATGAAAGGATGTTATATTTCTTAAATGCTTTGTCTCAAAATATTGTGATTATTATAGACTAGAGGCCCGGTGCACGAATTCGTGCCCCAGTGGGGTCCATCGGCCTGGCCTGTGTTTTATATTTCCTCATGATTTAATCTAGGTAGATTGTGTGTTTCTAATAATTTATTAATTTCTTCTAGGTTGTTCAATTTATTGGCATGTAATTGTGTATAGTAGATTCTTATTATCCTTTGTATTTATTTGGTATCAGGTATAACGTCTTCTCTTAAATTTCAGATTATACTTATTTTTGTCTCTCTTCTTTTTAGTTAGTATTGATAAAGGTTTTTCAATTTTATTTATCTTTTCAAAAAAGCTGCTCTTGGTTTTATTAACCGTTTCTATTCTTTTTCTGGTCTCTATTTAATTAATTTCTGCTCCAATTATTGCTATTTTCTTTCTCTTTCTATCTTTGGACTTATTTTTTCTTGTTCTATTTCTAGTTCCTTGAGGAATAAAGTTTTTAAGTTAAGATGTTTTATTTATTTATTTTTTTACTTAATGTAGGCATTAATTGCTATAAGCTTTCCTCTTAGAACTCCAGTTGCTGCATTCCATAAGTTTTGGTATGCTGTATTTTCATTTTTATTTGCTTCAAGATATTTTTCCATCAATTTTTTTAACCTATTGTTTTCTTACAAATGTATGCTTAATTTCAACCTTCTTATGAAGTTTTCAGCTTTTCTCCTGTGCTTAAGGCTAAAGCAAACAGCCATTAGCATATTAATGCAAAAAGAATCATTGGAAGGCCAATGAATTTGATATTCAGCAGGGCTGAAAATCAGCATAATATTGCCTTGCTGTGGGCTCAATGGCTTAAGGCAATTTCCTAACCTGATAATCCTTATACTGTTTACCAAGCTTTACCTTTGATTTTTCTGTATGCATTGCTAAGGGCAAATGGGTATTCAAGTGAATAAAAAGCAAACAGGACCCAGAAGTCAGTGTGTCTTTTCGGAAAAGTGGCGCCACCTGCCCCCAATTCCTTCTAAATTCATATTTCTTGCATAGCATTTTCATTTGTGCATCAGCCCCTCCTTCAGATCCTGAACCCCCACCGACTCGCGGTACTCCTGCTATTAATTTTGTTTCATACCACTGTGTTTGTGAAAAGATACTTGGCATGATTCTAGTCTTCTTAAGTTTACTAGGACTTCTTTTGTGACATAAAATATGATCTATCCTGGAGAGTGTTTCACGTATGCATTCTGCTTCTGTTGAATATACAACTTCTTTTCAGTTCTCTGAATGAAGCAAAACCACATCCTGACCTGACATAGGAATTAATTTACATGATACAAAGATCTTTTACTTTGAATTCAAAATATAGGTTGTTTCTAAGTTTTGGATTGTCTCCATTAGGATGAGAGGGAATGTATCCTGATTATGTAAGGCTGAATGAACCAAGTATTTACAGAAATTGAATATGGCCTCAGGGAGGCTGTACTATTCTCCAATATCAAATTCATCTCTTTTTAAGGAAGATTTTACATTTCTTGCTCTTTGAAATCATACAAGACTGTATGACAGTTTTGGCCAATGAAACATGACTAGAAATGACATATGCCATCCTACCTAATAATAGACAAATATGAAAATTGACCATAACTCTGACACACCCACAAACCACGCCCACAAGCCATGCCCACTATCCAATCAGAGCAAGTATGCAAATTAACCCAAACCAAGATGGCTACAGCCACAGAGAGCAAGGTTTCCTAGGTAACAGAGGAAGCCAAGCTTTCCACCTGTCCTTGCCAGGCCTAAGCCTCCACTCAAGCTACAAAGTTTCAATTATAGAAGGTAAACAAATTCAAACAGAAATGGAGGCAGAATGGAGCTTGAGAGAGCAGGCCAGGCTTGCCGGCGGCAACAGGGGAAGCAAAGATTTTCGCACACCCTGGCTGGGCCCAGGCCTCCGCTTAAGGCTACAAAGTTTCAATTATAACCCCAACACAAATGGCTGCCGGCCTCGGAGGGAGCCCCAGGCTTGGCTCCACTCCAGGCTACAAAGTTTCAATTGTAGAAGGAAAATAAATTCCAGATAACAGGGCCTCCGCTTGGGTTGCCAGGGTGCATGGCGGGCCTGCAAACCACCACAGACCCCTCACTCAGGCCACCCCATGGCCCAAGGAAACCTCACCTTGATCAGGGACACCCTGCAGGGCAAACCAGCTGGCCCCCACCCCTATACCAGGCCTCTATCTTATCTTATAAAAGAGTAATATGCAAATTGATCATCACTGCAACACACAATATAGCTGCCCCATGTGGTCAAAGATCCTGCCCCCATGTGGACACAAGATGGCCAGCAGGAGAGGTCAGTTGAGAAGGACCAGGCCTGCAAGGGAGGGCAGTTGGAGGTGATCAACACTGCAGGAGAGGGTAGTTAGGGGTGACCAGGCCGGCAGAGGAGGGAAGTTGGGGGCAAACAGGCTGGCAGCAGAGTGGTTAGGGGGTGATCAGGCTGGCAGGCAGAAGTGCTTACGGGCAATCAGGAAGGCAGGCAGGCAAGCAGTTGGGAGCCAGCAGTCCTGGATTGTGAGAGGGATGTCCGACTGCCTATTTAGGCTCAATCCCAACAAGATCGGGTCTAAATGGGCAGTCGGACATCCCTCGAGGGGTCCCAGATTGGAGAGGGTACAGGCTGGGCAGAGGGACAACCCCCCTCCGTGCACGAATTTTGTGCACCAGGCTTCTAGTTTCCATATAAAAGCTTTAAGAACTTCTGTGTCCTTTATTAATTTCCTCCTCATTCCTCACCACTGTTGCATTAGGCAACACAACAGATGGTAGCTACTCTGTTTGACTCTATCATGGAGTAAGGATGACAGCTCAAGTGGTGAGTCAGCAGTTAATATGCAGTGGACATGAAGCAAAAGTGAAAAATAACCCTTTGTTGATTTAGACTACTGAAATTTTGAGAATTTTATTATCCTGGCAAATCCAGCAAATCTTGATTGACATAAATCCAAATTTCAGGTAAAAATATTCTATAATCATACAATAGAATACTATATAGGAATTAAAATGAACTTCCCAAGTGAAGATTAATTTCCATAAATACAATATCAAGCCATATTAAAAATTACATTTTATATAATTCAACTTCTATGACATTTCAAACAGGCAGAACTAGCATATAATGTTGCCATGTAAGCTTACAAGTAAGCCTATAAAGAAAATTTAAGAAGTGACTAACATGATGGTTATCTTAAGTGGCAGGGAACATCCTATATAATAACAGCATAATATGCAAATCGACCGAATGGTGAAATGACCAGTCAGCGGGGGGTGGGGCCAGCGAGCAGGTGGTGTCAGGCCAGCAGGTAGAGGGAGGGAACAGCGATGGGGGGGCAGTGACCAGTGGTGGCGGAGGGGCGATGGGGGGGACTGGCATCATCACCTGATTGGCCCATCAGGTTGCCTCCCGCAGAGGGAGGGCGGGTGGCAATGGTGCGGTGATGGGGGTGGCACCGTCACCTGATCCCCTGTCTGGTCGCCTCCTGCAGAGGGAGGCCGGGCAACGGCAGCAGTCATGGGGTGATGAGCGCGGCACCATCCCCTGATCACTCGTCCAGTCACCTTCCACAGAGAGAGGCCAGACTGTGGCTTCGGCCTGCTTCCAGGGAAAAGCAGGCCTAAGCCATCAGTAGGACATCCCCTGAGGACTCCTGGACTGTGGGAGGGTGCGGGCCGGACTGAGGGATCCCCCTCAGTGCATGAATTTTTGTGCACCAGGCCTCTAGTTAAGTATTATAATTGGGAAGAAATGTGTAAGGGACTTCTAGGATGCTATTTCTTGATACAAATGTTAGATTTTAAATGTGTTTGTTTTGTGATAATTGTTGAACTATTCAGTTAAAAGTAATTTGAAAAAGTGGTTGTACAGAAATAAAATAGAAGGTAAAGCAAAACAACACCTCTCTCTCTCTCTCTCTCTCTCTCTCTCTCTCTCTCTCTCTCTCTCCCCAAATCAATAAATAAAAGGGAAAATCATTATACTAATTAGATTTTTATATTTTAATACCTCATCATTCTGTAAGTCTCATCAATATACGCAAGACCAAAGATGTAGGTTAATCACCTATAGTAACATATAAACACATAAATAAAGGAATGCCAAACATCTCATTTGACTTTAAAATTACCAGTGATTTTCAAATACGCTTTGACCCTTTTATGATTGCTTTGAAGCTCTAAAATAGATACTCTAAATAAGATTAATATGTAGCCACATACTCAGCCAGTTTCTTTTAGTATTTAACTTTGAGCTGTTAAATGAAGAAAAGGTCACCATTTGTTTTACTCTATTGAGTAGGAGAAATCTATATGATTTTTTTAAACAACCAGTTGTTCCCTAGCAAAATTCTTAGAATATTATTTATATCTTCTTGCCATTTATAAGCATTAGTTAATGAAAAACTTTATGTAGGATTGTGACTGTCAGCTGTTTCTACAAAATTAACCACAATAAAGAAATGTTTTTAGTGCTCTAAAATAAAATAAACAAACTGTGATAACACATTGGTCCGACCTTGTTACACAATGAAAGTCAATTTCATAAATGATCCCCTGTTTCTGAAATTAGTTCTCTTTCCCCTACATTCAAAACTACCCAACTTCTGAATACAAAAGATATTTCTTTTTTTAGTTCTGACATTAACCTGAACATATTCTGTTTATCCAATAAGATATATCATTATAGACTCATGAATTTACCCTACATATTTACCCTATGTGTTTCTATTATTATGTCTTTGTTTATATACATTACATAAAAATACATAACCATTATTTTCACCTCATTAATATTAAAATTTGGATTATACAGAGTAACTTAAATGATGCTTTTATTTGTGATACTATTATAAAACAGTGGGTAATTAACTACAGTTGAAGGTGGTGAGCAGTAGTTGGATCCTAAATATAATTATAGGGTATGCTAAGGAGAATCAAGAGTAAGTCCAAATTTATTTGCCAGAGTCACTAAAAATATTAAATTGGAGTGGAAACAAAAATAGATTTTTGTCTACTTGTTTGGAAAGTTGAATGCTTAGAACTGAAATTACAAAAATTGCATATTTTTACAACTATAAGGTTTACATAGGATCTCAACAATGAGTGCCCTGGTTGGGATAGAGAACAGGATTATTAGAGGAAAGTAGGTTAAGAAACTGAATAACTGGGTTATCAAAAGGATAATCTACATCAAGATGGAAAGTATGGTGAGTAACGAAGTAAAGTTTTTCGAAGAGATTGATAGTGTGTTTAGAGCTAAATTTTCTGTAGGAGAGGAATGTCCTTAAAGCCTGGAAGACCGCCAAGATGGCACAATGTGCAGTGTAATTAGATGACAAACATTTCCAAGCTGGAAGAAGTCTGGCAGGAGGCAAAATAGGGAAAGGAAGTCATCCAGTGCCCTTCAGGTCTGAGGTAAGAGGGTTGTAGGAAAAAGAAAATATTTACTGCAAGAAAGCACTGTAGGAGAATGAACTGCTGTAGAAAGTAAAGGTAAAAGAGAGTAGGACATTTTGAATTTTGTTAATTACTGACCATGAGGTCCAGAATGTGCAACGAAAGGGTGTTAGAGGCTATGGAAGAGTGGAAGATGGGTTTTGCAAAGAGGTTGAATGTAGGTTTTCAACATAGGTTGAATATAGTTTTTGAAAATAGAATTATGAGGGATGTTCTGACTGTGATGAGATTAGTTTGAACCGTCTCCAGATTTATAATTGTCTGAGGCTATGCATTTTTAGAGGTGGAGGTGGAAATTCTTGTCAATTACAAACAAAGTTCTGGTTCTGTCATTTGACTTCTGCTGGGATTTATATATTGACAAAAAGCCCCACATACTCCAAACATGGGTTACCTATTAACTTTTGGCCATGGAATATTAGCCAACTAAGCATCAAATTCACTCATTTCACAAAGGTTTTTGTTTGTTTGTTTGTTTGTTTATTGAGTGGCCTCAGTACTGAAGGTAGAGTAATGAGCAAACAAAAAATTCCTGCTACTAATAATGGAGCTTAAATTTTAGTTGGGGGCAGGGATAAGGGTGGTTGTGTTTGAGATAAATTAAACACATATAAAAATATCAGATAATAATAGGCATAAAACTAAAGCAAGATATGTGATAGACTATTAGCAAGGAGCTATTTTAGATGATGACATCAGAGAAGGCCTTTCTGGAGAGGTAACTTTTAACATAAAACTGAATGAAATGAGAGGGTGAGCTATGTGACACCTAGAGTAAAAGCCTTGCAGCAGGAAAAAAAAAATGTGCAAAACCCCATGGCAAGAATGTGTTTGGCATGTTTGAAAATGTGGCTGTAAAATGAACTTGAGTAGGGAGGGTGATTAGAGACAAAGTAATAGCCTATGAGTCAGAGAACAGTCAGATTCTATAACTCAGAATTTCCCCGTTTTAGCACTATTAACATTTGTACTGACCTGTGTACTGTGGAAAGCTTTTCAGCAGCTCTGGTCTATACATACTAGATGCCAGTATACCCCTTCCCCAAGTTGTGACAACCAAAAATGTCTCCAATCATTGTGAAATACCCCTACAAGGAGCAGTAGGCTCAAAGTTGCCCTCAGTCAAGAACCACTACTGTAGAGTTTAAGGGAATCATTAGGGGTTTTGTTGAGAAAAAGGGGAAAAATCTGATTTAAATATTTAAAAGATAACTCTACTAGTAATTGCTATGTAGAAATTTAATTATAGGGGATAAACAGTGGAAACAAACTTAACATTTCAGGTAATTCTTTCTTTCTTTCTTTCTTTCTTTCTTTCTTTCTTTCTTTCTTTCTTTCTTTCTTTCTTTCTTCTTTCTTTCTTTCTTTCTTTCTTTCTTTCCCTTCCTTCCTTCCTTCCTTCCTTCCTTCCTTCCTTCCTTCCTTCCTTCCTTCCTTCCTTCCTTTCTTTCTTTCTTTCTTTCTTTCTTTCTTTCTTTCTTTCTTTCTTTCTTTCTTTCTTTCTTTCTTTCTTCCTTCTTTCTAGGAATCTAGGTGAACAAAATGGCATATTAATTAGGATGGTGTTGAGTTGCATTGGCAGAGGTGATGCTAGTGCTGCAACAGTGAGACATGGTTACAGTGAGAATATCTTTTGCAGTTACAGCCAGCAGGGCTTCTTCATGTCTTTGGGAAAGTGGAATGCCCAGATTTTTATTTCAACATTTGAGTATCACTTACTAAGATGTGAATAACTGGGAAGGGGAGTGGGGGCCAAGATTGTGGTGGGGATGGAGGAGTCAGGAGTTGAATATAAGATGCCATTGAGAGATCCAAGTAGATAATTGTGTATAAATTTCAGGGAAGTGATGGAGCTGGAGATGTAAATTTTGGGTAGATCATTTCAGATCAAATAGAGTAGCACAAACTGAGTGACTTCAACATAGTCTCACAGTTTTGGAAGTCAGAAGTCCAAAATCAATGTGCCATTGGTAGAGTGGTTCTGAAGGTTATGAGGAAGAACTGTTTCATGCCTCTGCCCCAGCTTCCAGTGGTTTGCTGGCAGTTTTTGGTTTTCATTGGCTTATGCAGGCCTCCCCCCATCTCTGTCTTCACCTTCACATGATTTTCTCCCAATATGTGTGTTTGTGTCTAAATTTCCTCTTTTTTATAAGGACACTTGTTATTAGATTAAGACCACCACTTCAGTATTACCTAATTTGTAACTTAATTACGTATGCAATGACCCAAAAAAGTTTAAGCAACACATCTATATTTATAAAAGCCTAATATGCAAAGTGTCCACTCAGGAGTTCAACAGACTGGAGTTTGATCGCTCGCTAATGCACTGACCACCAAGGGGCTGCATGGAATGAAGGAAGGCCCCAGCCAGCAGCAGCTAGTGACCCTACCTGTGTACAAATTTTGTGCACTGGGCCTCTAGTTTAAAAATAATATGTGTCGCCAGAAAATTAGCAACTCATTTAGGGGTAGCAGAAACATTTTTCAAAATTAAGTTACATTCTGGCCTTCAAAACTGTAAGACAATATGTTTCTGTTATTTACTAGTAAGCTACCCAGTATTTGGTAGCCCTAGAAAAGAAATATAGATATGATCTGAAGTGGCATACTTTCAAGTATGAAATTGGGAGAATAAAATTTAACCAATAACAATATGCAATATTAATATAGATTACATTTGAGGCACTGAGACTTAATGGATTATCTGTGTAAAATATAAAACATAGTAGAGATAGGTTTTAGAATGGAGCCCTTTGGCATCAAAAAAAAAGTGTAGATCAGAAATGTTGAGATCTGAAATAGATGGTCAAATCAGCATCAAGTTCATTTAAAGGAAACAACTAGTATGTTAGATGAAAAATAAGAGTGTTGGTCCAGAAACCATGAAAAAGTGTTTCAGGTTCAGGGAGTAATCACTTGTGAGAAATACAAAAATCAGATAGAGATTGAGAATTGCCTATTGAATTTACCAGGAGAGAGGACTTTGGTGAGCTAGATAAAAGCATTTGAGATGAAAGTTTGATAAAAGAGTTATGAAGAGAAAATAAGATGAGATATTGAAGAAAGTAAATACAGAAAAACTCTTTTGAGAAGTTTTCCTAAAGAGAAGAGTAAAGTTACAAGAATCAGAAGAGTATCAATTTTTCCTAAATCATATCACTTTGGCTATATGAATTGTACTCTAAAATCACATGATTGCATTTTTGTATACCTTTCAGGTCATCAAGTATTTTATATTTCCATGTATTCTCACAAATTTCTATTTTGTCTGAAAGACAAATCATAAGTTAGTAATATATTGTGATAATTTAATAAAACAAAATTTAATATGCAAAGAATAATTACTACACATACTTTTAAGAACTAGCTTCAAATTATAGGTCTGAAGTATGTTAGACCCTTAACAGTGTTTAATTTATTCACTAATATATATTAAGCACCTTATATGAGCCAGCCAGATAAAAATGTTGATAGTTTTATTTTATGCATAAAGTTATAAAAGTATATGAAAAATATGCAATTATAAATAATTGACTGTATTATCAAACATTTAAAAACCATTTTATATTACTTATATTTACATTTTAATTGTGGAATATAGGAGAGACATAAAATTAGCACTTGTTTGAAGGGGTGCAGAAAAGTAGGCTACCTGTCCTATACTCATAAACTGGCTTATGTCTGCTAATTCTTAGCATCTTATATTTTAAGTTATTTCTAAAATCATTAGAATTCAACCAAAGATCATTTTGTTTCTCTAGCTCATATTAATACAATGGAGGAAGTTTTGTTCTGATGTTGTCTTCTTTAATTGAAAAAAGATACACTTGGGGCATCTTGATGCCAAGTTAATAAATTCTGAGGGAAGGATTTAATATCAGAAACATGGATATAACTTGAAATGGACTGAATTGTCTCCACTCTAATGAAGTGTGACATTTAATTCATAATGGCAAAAATTGCAGCTTAAATTCTCGTTAATCAGAATGGAACCAAATCACTAATCATGACTTTCTCCTCACCCCCTAAAAGGCTTTACAAAATAATGCAACAAACTCACAGTAGGGCACACTATGGTTTGACATCTCTCACATGCTTTTATTTAGCAGGGAAGGAAAGAAGAGAAGAGAATCAAAATTAATCCCAGTGAACTTTAAATCCCCATTCTTACATAAGTGGTACTTGACTTTTTATGTCTGTGTGTGCGTGTGTGGGAGTGTGAGTAATCAATGCTTTTTAAAAGACTCTATCAAAGAAAGCACTCTCCAGCATAAAGTAAGTGCATTCTGAGCAAACCACACAACCTCCGGAAACTATTGTTTCCCATCTTTTTCTCCTGGTTCCTACTTATTGACCCAGCATGATGAGATTGCTAAGGCTGCCAACAGAAAAGAGAAGGACAGCATCTCAAATACCCAGGCATTTGTTTGAGAATACAGGCAGTGTACTCACTGAACAGGAGCCTTCTCTCTGCAGCAAACAGCCACCACACTCACAGATAGGAAAGACAAGCGAGAAGTTGAGTCTACCGCCCTTCCCTGAGCCTGAAGGGCAAGATGCAGCCACCTGCGCCCAATTCAAGACTCTTCCCCCAAGTCAGTGCATTTCTACCATGGCCTCCTAAGGGTATTAGTGATTTCACATTCTTCTAAGACAATTATCAGTACTAGTGTTGTTCCAAAGAGTCCTAAAGTTTCATTTATATAAAATGTTTCAAAAAGAGGCCAAACATTCCACATTTATGGAGGCCAGATCAGTGATTGTCTAATATGGGGTAGTGGGAATAGGGGCGGACTGCAGACCTGTACAAGGAAAATATTTGGGCTCAATATTTGGGCTCATTCAATAGCTTTGAATCTGGGTTGTGGTAATGGTTCCACAACTCTATAAATTTACTAAAAAATTTCATTGTCCCTTGACAATGGGTGGATTTTATGGTAGTTCATGGTATGTGTAGTATACTTCAATAAGGCTATAATATATTGTGTGTTTGCATGGTTGTAGATTTCCTTGGTTTGTTAAAATTGTGTATATTTAAATGCTTATCTTTCCAAATTAACTGATTTAAAAGTGTTTTTGTGTATTAAATAAGACATTATTTTACATGGGAACAAGGACCATTAATTCATAAACCCAGAATAAAATAGTACTAACTTTCTTCATTCTCAAGTGTGTATATGTAGTTGTTGAATGGCCAAAGCCATTGGAAAATACAGTAATAACAATACTTTAGAGCATTATATGGCCAGCTGAAGATTAAAACATAGGCATCTTGTGCTTTCCTAAATATTCTACTTAAGTTTTTTCACTTAATACTACTTCATACCAACTTTAGACAAAGTTATAATTTTTTTTATTTCTATATTCCAATAGCAATGAATATGTGATTTTGCTACAGTATTTATTACCCTGCATTATATATTTTTATTTATTCTTCACTAGTCTTTAGGCTTCATAGGCGGGGCTTATGCCTTATGCTTGTTTTCATACATCCTTGCACAGTATCTAACATCCAGTAGATAAGGAATAAATGTTCATTCCATATGTTTCTGCTAACAATGGCTTTGTTTTCTCAGTAATATAAAAATGAATTTCATTTTTATCCCTATATATATGTGTGTGTTTTCTATATCTGAGTGAATGGTAAGGTTTAATGGAAGACATTTCTTTGAATACTCATTTGGTTTCATATGAGATTTAAAGAAATATTGAAATAAAGGTTAATTTAGTATGATGTCTTATATGAAACAACTTGCCACATGTGGCTATTTAGATTTTAATTAATTGAAATAAATATTCAGTTTTTCAGTCACACTAGTCATATTTAAAGTGATTGCTAGTCACATGTGGCTAGTGGCTACAATATTGGAAAACACAGACATATAATCTTTATATCATCACAGAAGTTCTATTGGACTATTTGTCTAGAACATCATCTAGATTGTGTATATGGATTAATAATTATTGACTTTAAACCAAATAAAATTATCAACTCAACACATTCTGGAATATACTCCATTGTCCTAGACCAATAAGAAAATGTTGAAGGGGTAACAGATTTCATATTCTATCTTCTTTCATATTACCTTCTATCTCTAACATATTTTATTTTTAAAAAAGTAGAAAAAATATACCATACTGCTAAAATTATTTGACAAATTTTAAATTTACTAGAGAACTTAATTCTTATCTTAAAGAAATAAAGAAAGATCAGATTAGATAAATATTTTTATGAATAGCTGTTTTTGAAAGAAAATATAAAAACATGGCCTATATATGTTGTATGGGTAGAATAAGCATTATGAAAGATAATTTAAGAATGGATACATTCTTCTTCTAGATAAATATTTTGAAAACATAAAAGGAAAACCCCTGGCAAAAGAAGCATGTCAAGATTCATGTAGTTTTTAAGCTCTTGAGATTATTGTCATTGAAATAAACAAACAAAAAACCTTGATAACTTCATGGCCACTTGCATTTTATAGCTATGCTAAGGCTATAAAGAAGGGTAATCAGATACTAGACTTACAGTGACAAGATAAGTTGATTGCCTACAGAGGTACAATGAATGTTCTTGATTTCTCTATTCCTATTTTCTGTGGCCAGAGTTATTACATATTTTTTCTATATCAGAATACAACCATCAGGTCACAATCACTTTCAGCTGCAGAGTACAAAGTGTTAGGAGAGACAGATAGATTTACTTTGACTCTATACTCAAAGTGTATATTTGGAGCACTAACCCTCAACTAACTGATGGAAAGGTGAAGATGTATAAGACATGTTTCAATTCTAAGATATTTGGATTCTGTTCTAAGTACACTAAATCATTTATCTCTAATCTTTTAAATCACATTATAGATTTTATCTGATCCATTTTATAGATGAATAAAACTAAGTAACAGAGAATAAATAACTTGCCCATAGTTTTGTATCTAGTAAGGAGTAGTATTGGGATTGAAATTTAGATCTGCTTGATTCAAGAGCCAATATCTCCTTTTCTCTCTCTGTCTCTTTGAGAGAGAGCCAAGAAATGCTTAGATAGTTTCATTATGGTAAGTGTTATTCAAAACAATTTGTGACAGTTTCCAGCTGATTGTTATAACTAGAGACATACAGTCAAAGGAGTTTGAATATAGACTTAATTCTAGTGTACCAGTTAGGACTACTGCCTCTGTGTGTCTTCAGGTCTTTTACTGAGAACATCAAAGACATACAGCACCATGAGGGATGTGGTGAAGGTGACCACTGCCTTCATGCCCACCACTAAATATTAGTTTCCCATGGTCCAAAATGTAAAAGAGAAAATGCTACAAATAAACAATTCATAGGTTTTAAATTGTGTGCTCTTCTGAGGAGCATGATGAGATCCCAGGGCATTTCTCACCAGGGTTGTAAATGATACCTTTGTTCAGTGTATCCAAGCTGTATACTGTACTCACCCACTAGTCACTTAGTAGCCATCTAGGTTGCAAAATAGACTGTGGAGGTATTACAGTACATGTGATCAGGTAATCCTTATTTTACTTAATAATGGCACCAAAGTCACTTATAAAAATTTTATTACAGTATATTGTTATATGTCCATTATACTATTAGTTATTTTATTAATTATTACTATGCCTAATTTATAAATTAAACTTTATGGTACATTTGTATATATAAGAAAAATATAGTACATATAGGGTTTAGTACGATCCCCAGTTTCAGGCATCCACTGGTGGTCTTGGAATGTATTCCCCATGGATGGGGGGGGGGGGCGGGGGGAATACTGTAGTGAACTATACTGAGATTTGTCCCCTTCATAGGAAGATTGGCTTAGAATATCTGTTTTAACAAAAAGAACTGCTTAGTTTGGTCTCTTACATGTCGTATTAGTTTGGCCTCTTACATGTCAGAAGAGACCAAAAACTCAACATTCTTGCTCAACTATGCTAATTTAACCATACCCGTTCTATTTAATTCTCAGAAATGTCAGGAAATTAAACACCAGAGTTCCCACAACAACCCTCCAATAACACCTATTGCTTTAAGAGGAGTCAAAGTAAAATTAAGACCCATCTCTTTCCATTAGCTTCTTTTCTTCTCCTCCATTGCACCCCTTTCAGATTTTCCTCATTCCTGTGTGCTTCCTTAAAGAGCAGGTTTCCTGGCAGTGTCTACAACTGAGGTGGGAGAATCAGTGTAGAGAAAGTAAAGGGATCATACTTGTCGTAAGAGCCATTTGATAGTCTAACTGCACATTTTTATTACCATCATGCCTTTGCAAGTCCATGAAATTATTAATATTATATCCGTTAAAGAAACATGTTTCCTGAGCCTTAAAATATTTTTGACCTACATCTTCTAAGATTTCCCATGTCCTCCAAGGCCCTCCACCACTTCCCTCTGCATTTTAACTGTGCCAGACAAGGATCTTGTGATACTGGATTCCAAATTCTATTATTTGAAATATTTCAGATAAAGACCATAAATCTTACCCAAGTAGTTCTAAGCCCTCCAATGACATTAAACCCCACAATATCTTTATGAGAGTAAGAGTTAGACATGTTCCTCCCAATTTCACCTTTTTAGGTTTATTGAAATATTATTTACATACAGTAAAATGTATTCTCATTAGGGTACAGTTATATCAGTTGTACAAAGACAAAATCACATAATCACCAGCACAGTTAAGACAGAGTTCCTCCACCCCTCAAACCCACTAATGGTTCTTTTTTATGGTTTACAACACACATCTTTAACCACAGTTTAACTTTAAGTAGTATTATACTACTTCACTTGCAGTTTAAACCCTTATAATCATTTAATCTGAATTCTTTCTGTAGATATTTTGTGGCATTAATTTTATCACCATTAATTTTTCTTTTCCGTATGTCATTAATCGATTATACCTTGGTACTATTTTTGCTTTAGATAGGACAATTATTTTTAAAGAATTGCTAATAAGTGAATTATTTCATATTTACCATCATTTCAACAATGTCCAGGGATAGCAATTTCTTAACTTTTTTTGTAGTACAGTTCTGCACCATGAATGAATTATATCAGTTTTTGTTTGCTTAAAATTTTCTCTATTTTTCCATTATTTTTGAAGATATTTTTACCAAATAAAACTGCTCTGGGTTGACATATGTTATTGGTTGTTGTTTTGTTGTTGTTTTATTTTTTTTTTGGTATTTTTTTTCAGCACTTGATTTCTGGCTCCCATAGTTTCTAATAAGTGGACTGTTAATATTTTCTTTTTTCTTCTGTATGTATTCTTTTTTTGACTACTTTTAAGATTTTCTTTCTAATTTTTCTTTTCAATCATTAGAATATATTGTGTCCAGGTGGGTGTGCCTCTGTATGTCTTTGTGACTGTGAGTGCGTGTGTGTGTTTACCCTGATGTGATTCTTTGAACTTTTAGATCTGGGATTATGTTGTCTTCATTTGATTCTGAAAATTCTTGATTATTGTCTCTCCATATTTTTGCTTAATTCTCTCTTCATATTATTGGATTCTAATTACATGTATGTTCTATCATTTAATATTTTCTGCAATTCTTCAATGCTCTGTGCTGTTTATTTTTATCCCTGACATTTTCAACAATTTTGTCACTCCCTCAGCCATTGGAGACTTCTAATGGCCTGAGCAAAACTGTGGCTGGCGGAAGGAGAAAGAAAAATAGATTATTATTGGAGGATATGTAGACAATATCTGTAATTGTGTTATTCCACCAGCCATGAAGAATATTAAAACATGGGATTATATCTATTATAAATAGCATTCGATATATAAATATCTTGATTGCCAAGAAAGTTCCAGCAAACTAAAATAATGTAGGAACTTCAGTAGTTTGCAAACATCAATGTGAATAGACCAGAGTTCTTGGCTATTGTTTCAAAATCCCCAAGAGTAATAACATTTTGAATTATGAAATTCCTGCAACAGAATGTTAAATTAAAGGGAAATAATTACCCCAGTCATACCCCTTATCAAATATTTTGTTTTATACGTAACTTTCATTAGGTGGCAGAACACTGTCTTCAAAGACATTTAAGAGCCATGATCCCAGGAAGATTTATAATTAAGTACACAAATATTTAGGACAAAATCCATATTATTAATGAATACTTTTTATTAGGGTACAGTTTTACAGTCTCCTTTTAATATAAAACTGCTTCTTTATATTTTATTTACTTATCATATTTCAGTTCAGCTTGCTAGAGTTATGAGGTGTTTTGTGATTCCAAATTAAAGTTGTTAGAAAATAATAGATCAAGATTAGTAATTTAAAGTAAAAATCTTAAGTTGAAATATATTGCTGAACACATAATACTAGAGGCCCGGTGCACGAAAATCATGCACTCAGGTGGGAGGGAGGGGCATTCCCTCAGCCCAGCCTGTGCCCTCTCATAGTCTGGGAGCCCTGCGATGGATGGCCCCATAGAGGTAGGCCCTGCCCACCCACCCAGAGCTCCCTGATGGATCGCCCTGGTAGAGGGAGGACCCACCCACCCGCTGCAGCCCACCAGTGGGTGGCCTGAGCCCGCCTCTTTGGGGCAATCATGGAACCCCCAGATTGATCAATCACCCTGCTGGCTGGTGGCCTGGGCCTCCTTCTGCAGGGTGATCATGGGGCAATGGCCTGGCCCCCAACCAATCGCATTGCACCCGCCTTGGCTTGCCTGGTGTCAGTGGGTGTCATAGTGTGGTTGTCCAGATGGTAGTTCCGCTGTTTGGCTGTTCAGTCTATTTGCATATTATGCTTTTATTATTATAGATAACTGGTTCTCCCTACCTATAAGTTTAATTTCACAGAGCTAAAAAAATTGCTGAAGTACTTGGGAAGTTATATCACTCAGACCACTTATGTATATTAAAAAGAAAGGGACTATATTAAATTTATAAGTGAGATGAAATTATTAATGGAATATAATTAATTAAGGTTTTAAATGGGACCAAATTTAATGAATAGCCTTTTAACAGTGTTGGAAATTGCTAATGTGTAAATATAACATTATTTGTAACAAAAAATAAAAACTCTAAAGAAGAATGTTTTTTGAATATATAACTTAAATTATATATTAATTTTTAAATAAAATAAAGCAGAATGATCTTTTCTGCACAGAAATGAGTAATGTTCTTCTAGAAAGAAGGATACTATTAGTAATCATTAATTATATATATATATATATATATATATATATATATATATATATATATATATATATATTTTATGAATATGTTTGTGCAAGCTATATACTAGTGGATACAAATAAGTGCAAATTTTATAACTGGTGATAAAATGAAAATATTTAAGTATTGCAACATTGGTATGTTTTATGTTTATTATTGCATTTCTTGTCTTTAATGAGTGAATAAATATTAACACCTAAATATTTCACTATGTATTCCAGTGAATGCAGCTGAATGGATTTTAGGTGCAGATGGTTCTAGTTTATTCTGCTCATTAGATTCCACATATAAGTAAGAATATAGGGTATTTGTCTTTATCAAACTGGCTTATGTCACTTAACATAATATTCTCCAGGTCTGCCCATGCTGTCTCAAAAGGTAATATCTCCTTTTTTACAGCCATGTAGTATTCTGTGTTGTAAATGTACCACAGATTTTTACGGCAAAGTGGTCTCTCCAGTAGTCTGGGACCAGGCATTCCACTCCCAGGCTGGTGCTGTAATGATAGGAATGCTCATCCCTGCAAAGGTAGCATCTGGGTCTCCCAGGTGAACTGAACCACCACTGATTTTCACCACCAGATGCTATGTGGGCCCCTCTTCTCATCTTTGTTGCTCTGGGTTGGGAATCCCCATGTGGAGTTGAGACCTCACACGTTGGGAGGGAGTCAATATCCCGCTGGCTTCTCAGCCACCAAACCTAGGTGAGGGGGCTAGACCTTTCCGCATCTCCACCTCTCTTACCAGTGTCTAAGTGGCTTCTTCTGTAAATCCTCAGTTATAATATCTAGTTCAACTAAACTTCAGTTGGTTATTCAGTTTGATTGCTCTATAACAAGCATGTCAAACTCGTGGCCTGTGGGCCACATGGGGCCCACAACAAATATTTTTGCAGCCCAGCCAATATAATGGTATGTAAGAAACATTTTAATAAAAATGTCATAACTTAATTTTTACAGTATCCTGTTATACATAATTATTAACAACAAACTACAACGTTTGCTAATGACTGGTTACTATAATCGTGTTGCATTCATTTCCCTTACACAAATTTACACGCAGGTGCACCATTTCTCTCCACTAATACTAGCAGTGAATATTTTAGCAGCCGATTGCCATGTCATTAGTCTTGTACTGACTTGTTTGGTGTGCGCAACAGGAAATATTTCACTTTCAGAGAACAAGAAAAATAGGTTGGTTTGCATTACGCTTATTAATTTGTGTGGTTATTCAGTGTCTGCTAAGTTAATGTTCAAGAAAAAAATTAATTTTTATTAAAATGTTCTATTATTTTATGTTAACAATTACCCATTTATTTCAGCCCTTTGTATTCAACATGTCTCCATAGAAATAAATCTACATTTCTATGAAAATTGAAGTTTTTAATTTTTCTTGTGGCCCACATAAACTTAAACCTTGTTTATTTGTCCCGTGTTAGCCTTTGAGTTTGCCGTGCTTGCTCTATAACTTAGCTGTAAATCCAGTTTGGAGCTGGGAGCAGGTGAGTGTAGCTTCTATCTACTCTGCAGCCATCTTGGAACTCCTTTTATCTCCTCTTAACCTTGACTTAATTTCCTGTGTTCACTTTAGAGACTCATCTAGTAAGTTCTGAATCTAAGATAAAAATTTGATTATTACATTTTGACTTAACCATATTTTATTTTTAAAAAGTGGTCAAATTTACTACTTTATTATAGATAAATTAAGGGATTAAAGGAAAAGATTGTGAAAACACAGGCTAGCTATGTTATGGGATGTTAATTCAAATGGTATCACAGTGAAGGAGAAAGAATGACTCAAGAATAAGTTTTCACACACCTGCAATTATGGTACCACCTAGATCATGTACAGTTCAGGCAAAAGCTAGTATCTGATAAAATGCTAAAATTGTGATAATTGTTTCTTCTGATAGACTAACTTACTACCTGGTAATATAACTTATTTATTCTTTTAAAGTCCAATATCTAATGGCTCAGTGAGAGCTCATTTTAAGATATAAAGAATACACAGTCCTGCAATCCCCATATGAAATTATAGAGATTTTCACATTTCTGAAAAGCCTTGCTATGCAAAAACAGGGAGACCTGCTGCTTTAATGGCAGAGTGTAAATATTGCAGCAAGACACAATGATAAAAAATTAAAATAAACTTAGAGGTGTGATGTGATAATACCACAGAATCACAGCTTAGTAGATCTATTTGAAAAGTTTTGGTCAATTTTTACATTGGTGCTTAAAAGAATACTTTGCTTGATCATTATTTGGGAGTGTAGAAAAAAATGAGGAGGTCAATGTTGGAAGTACAAAAAAGGAACCTAGGCAATACTAACATAAAAAGGTCCAATTTTTCTTTAAGACACTATGAATACATGTTCACGTTTTCATACAGATGATCAAATTTTTATGAGAATCAGTGCTTCTCAGCTCACACAGCATAAATCAACTATAAGTTAAAGACATTATTAATTCTTATCACTGACTCCTAGCCAGAACTGACATTTTTTCCCTTCCAACTCTGTAATTCTATATAACTTCTTGTGCTTAGTCATACATTCCCTAATTCCCAAAGTTTTCTCAGAAGACGCAAAATATTAGATAGTGGGATATACTAAATCTCAGATATTGTAGATTGTATGGGTGTGGTGACATGTTTTGCCAGAGCAAGTGGATTTTTAAATTTTATTTAAATACTAGAGGCCTGGTGCACAAAATTCGTGCACAAGGGGGGGTGTTCCTCAGCCCAGCCTGCACCCTCTCCAATCTGGGAACCCTCCAGGGAATTCCGACTGCCTGTTTAGGCCCGATCCTACTGGGATCGGGCCTAAACGGGCAGTCGGACATCCCTCTCACAATCCAGGACTGCTGGCTCCCAACTGCTCACCTGCCTGCCTTCCTGATTGCCCCTAACCACTTCTGCCTGCCAGCCTGATCACCCCCTAACCACTCCCCTGCCAGCTTGATTGATGCCTAACTGCTCCCCTGCCAGCCTGTTTGCCCCTAACTGCCCTCCCCTGCAGGCCTGGTCACCCCTAACTGCCCTCCCCTGCAAGCCTGGTCACCCCTAACTGCCCTCCCCTTCAGTCCTGGTCCTCCCCAACTGCCCTCCCCTGTAGGCCTGGTTGCCCCCAACTGCCCTCCCCTGCAGGCTTGGTTGCCCCTAACTGCCCTCCCTTGCAGGCCTGGTCCCCCCAACTGCCCTCCCCTGCTGGCCATCTTGTGCTGGCCATCTTGTGTTCACATGGGGGGAGCCATCTTTGTCCACATGAGGGCAGCCATCTTGTGTGTTGGAGTGATGTTCAATTTGCATATTATTCTTTTATTAGATAGGATAGAGGCCTGGTGCATGGGTGGGGGCCAGCTGGTTTGCCCTGAAAGGTGTTCCGGATCAGGGTGGGGGTTCCCTTGGGGTATGGGGCGGCCTGGACGAGGGGCCTGTGGTGGTTTACAGACCAGCCACGCCCCCCAGGGGCTCAAGTGGAGGCCCTGGTATCTGGGATTTATTTATCTTCTATAATTGAAACTTTGTAGCGGAGCCAAGGCAGGCCAGGGCTGTGGGAGCTTGGCTTCCTCCATTGCGGGGGGCAACCCAAGCCTCCATGCTCTCTCCTGCTCCGTGGCTGTTGCCATTTTTGTTGGGATGTATTTATCTTCTATAATTGAAACTTTGTAGCCTGAAGTGGAGGCCTGGGCCCACCAGGGTGAGCAGAAAGCTTGGCTTCCTCCATTGCTGGGGAAACCCAAGCCTCCTGCTTGCTCTGTGGCTGCAGCCATCTTGGTTGGGTTACATGTTTACAAAATACATATATCTATAAAGACAAATGCTTCAGTGTTTTAATGTACTGCATGAATTTGGAAAGGAGAGTATCAGAAAAGATATGGAATTAAAATGTGCTTGAAGAAGAATCAAAGGCTATATAGCTGGATTCTGAATTTGACATACTTCTCTTATATGTAAATAAAATTTAGGATTCTGAAGCAAGTAACTTTTTCAAGTATATTAGTTTTAACATAACAAGATAATTCTGAATACATAATTTACAGGTGATATAGGAAGACTCCAAATTTCTTTTCTGCTCCATGTTATAAAAATTATGGATACACACATATCTGGTTTAAGGAGGTTGATTGACAACATGTTATGTTTGTCCTTCTTTGCCAATATAACCCCATACCATGACAGAGGCAATGTATAAAGAAAGATACAGTTAAAATATGGATTGAAAAAGAAAAAAAAGGTATCAGTGAAATGGCTATTCTCAATAATTTCTGGAAAACAGAAACCAAATTGGACTGTAGTGATGAAAAATTAAAAAAAATAAAAACCATAGAGATGAAGTCACAACTCAGGACTCAGGAAAAGCTTAAATTGAAGCAGGAAATATTCTATTAGGTGTAACCATGGACAGGCTGTGAATTTGTGGTTCTCAGGTATAAAAAGCAAGCATTAGGAAACAGGAGTGTGATAGAAATCAACGTTATTAATCAGTAAACTCTAAATGAAATGGCAGAACAATTCAACCTCATCAACCCTTTGTCTCTATCCCTCAGCATGTAGCCAATGTATTTACTTCTAGATACAACTAGATTATTATAATATAAAGAAATCAAATTATCCTTCTGAGAAGAGTTTGAATTTTAATTGGTTTGGTGGCGCTCTGGAGTAATGTTTTCCTTGAATTTTACATTGTGTCTTTAGGAGCAAAGGGAGAAGGATTTACAAGAGTTCATATTTACTCTCTGCTAACATAAAATAGATTATGTAGTCTGCATTGGCTTTCAATATATAGAGAACTCAAAACTAGCTAGGGTGAGAGACCTCACAGGAAAATAAACTTACAAAGCATACAAAGCACCTACTATAAGCAATCTAGCCCATCGTTTTCAATTCTGGTATGTACATCAGCACCACATCATCAAATGGAAGTAGTGTATGGGCAGTCAGGTTTTAACAGGTCCTGAAAGCTCAAGTAAGATTTATTAGAAAGTAGCTCAGGTGCCCATAGTCCCTATTACTGTTGATATATTGCCTTTTCTCAACCTGCACGTTATGTCCTCATGGGGAGTTTTATTATGATCTAGTGACTGACGAAGAAAAAATATGGGTATCTATATCTACACTAATAAAAGAGAAAAATGCTAATTGACCGTACCTTCGCTATGCCCACAGCCAATCAGGAGTGATATTCAAATTAAGCCAACAAAGATGAAGGGTAAATTTGCATATGCAGGAGGGGTGAGCTGCACCTGATGCCACCCACGGGGTCCAGGCCACCATCGGGGGACCAGGAAGGCCAGTCAGGCAGCGCCTGACACCGCCCGTGGGGTCCAGGCCGCCATCGGGGACTGGGCAGGGCTGGCGGGCTGTGCCTGACGCCACCCGTAGGGTCCAGGCTGCCATTGGGGTCGGGCAGCCCTGGCAGGACCTGGGTAAGCAGGGTGGCCAGGGTCTCTGGGATTACTGTCTGCCCCCAGGCCACCTGTGGACACAGGTGGAATAGGCTGGGGTTGAACATTTTAATGAAAATGGGATGCCTGTGCCCCCGCCCACCGCACCCATCCCGGATGAGGAGAGGGCAGTGGGCAGTTAGCAGGCACTAGGGCTTGGAAGGGACTGGGAGCAACCTGCGGGCATGCTACCAGGAAGAGGTTCTGAACCATGATGACGCAGAGGGCTGCGTGATGGAGGGGCACAAAGGTGCAGATGAGGTGGCTCTCGCTGGCGCTGAGCTTGAAAAGCACATCAACAGCCTGATGGACTAAATTGCCTTTCTGAAGAAGGTGCATGAAGAGGAGATCCCCGAGCTGCTGGCGCAGATCCAGTACGCTCAGATCTCCGTGGAGATGGACATGTTCTCCAAGTCCGACCTCTGTGCTGCGCTCAAGGACATCCGCGCCCAGTACGAGAAGCTGGCTGCCAAGAACATGCAGAATGCCGAAGAATGGTACAAGAGCTGCTTCACCATGCTGACCGAGAGCACTGCCAAGAACATCTACGGGGTGCGAGCCGCCAAGGATGAGGTGTCTGAAAGCAGCAGCCTGCTCAAGGCCAAGACCCTGGAGATCAAAGCATGGCAGGGCATGAACTAAGCTCAGGTAAAGCAGCTGTGATAGCTGGAGGATAAGCAGAACTCCGATGTTAGTGCTATGCAGGACACAATCAACAAATTAGAAAATGAGTTGAGAACTACAGAGAGTGAAATGGCATGATATTTAAAAGAATACCAGGACCTCCTCAATGTGGCTTTGGACATTGACATTGCAGCTTATAGGAAACTCTTGGAAGGTGAGGAGACCCAGCTCAGTTTCACTAGCGTGGGTATCATAGCCAGTGGCTACTCCCAGAGTTCCCAGATCTTTGGTCGATCTGCCTAAGGTGGTTTACAGACTAGCTCCTACTTGATGTCCGCTCGCTCCTTCCCTTCTTAATACACCAGCCACGTCCAGGAGGAGCAGATCGAGGTGGAGGAGACCATTGAGGCTGCAAAAGCCGAGGAAGCTAAGGATGAACCCCCCTCTGAAGGAGAAGCTGAAGAGGAGGGGAAGGAGAAGGAAGTGGCTGACGAAGAGGAAGGAGAGGAAGAGGAAGAAGGTGCCAAGGAAGAATTTGAGGATACAAAGGAGGAAGAAGACGGAGGTGAAGGTGAAGATGCCCAAGAAGCTGAGGACGAGAAAAAAGATGAAGATGCTGGGGAGGAGCAAGCAACCAAGAAAAGATTGAGCCCCCCTTTCCTTAATTATTTCAGGAATAATCCTCCTGAAACCAGGTCAACCCTGTCACCAACCAAGCAGTTGAGTTCCCGATACTATATGAATTAAGAAGTCAATATATAACATTCTGAGGTGACTCAGGTTGGACATTAAATGTTGTATTATGACTTTTCTCCTTATGCAGAGTATCTGTTTGCTTGCAGAGTGGCTTCCTGGCTTGCTGCCAGCCTGTGCATGGTCCATGCTTATGAGTTCAGGATCTATGACAATGTGAATAATTCAATAATTTTTATTGTTTACAATAAAAATACATGAATTCACTGATGTTAATATTAAACTTTATGGAAAAAAATAGTCCTTTGAATCTTTGGTGGTTAGAAATTAAAGACCTCAAATCATGTGCAATAAACAATAAATAAAGTTACACTGAATGACAAAAAAAAAATACATTAGGGGCCAGGAAATGTTCAAAGAACTAGGGAACCATTCCCAAATCAGGAAGGGAAGTCAAGGGAGTATGTTATTGCTATGAATACAGTATTTCCTACTACTTACAACATATACAACGTAATGTATTAGATGCCTTCTTATTGCATGAAGTATGTATTCTCATAGAGTAATACTGGTACATATGTTATAGTTATGGCAGTATGTCATATCCTATCTATATTAATAAAAGGGTAATATGCTAATTAGACTATGAGACCTTCCAGAAGTCCTTCTGGACAAAGCCATGGTGGCGGGGCTGAGGCAGAGGCGGTTAGGGGTGATCAGGTCAGGAGGGGAAGGCAGTTGGGAGCGAGCAGGCTGGCAGAGGGGACCAGTTGGGGGTGAGCAGGCCAGCAGGGGGGTGCAGTTGGGGGCAATCAGGCCAGCAGGCAAAGTGGTTAGGGGTGATCAAGCAGGCAGGCAGGTGAACGGTTAGGAGCCAGCAGTCCCGGATTGCGAGGGGGTTGTCCGACTGCCAGTTTAGGCCTGATCCTACAGGGGTCTCAGATTGGAGAGGATGCAGGCCAGGCTGAGAGACACACACACACACCCCTCCTGCCGCCGTGCATGAATTTCGTGCGCCGGGCCACTAGTATATATATAAAAGCCTAAGCAACCGGAATGACCAGTCACTATGACACGCACTGACTATCAGGGGTAGATGCTCAATGCAGGAGCTGCCCTCTAGTGATCAGTGCACTCCCACAGCCAACTTCCCCCAGCCATCCAACCTCCCACATTCCCTCCCCCCGTGTGGGGAATCACACGGTGGTGGAGCGCTGACTATGGTGGCGTCAGAATCTGGTGTCCATTCCGTCTGTGCCTGGCCCGGCGACCATCACCTCCTCTCTGGCCTGGCCCTTATTGCCATCTAGGCCTAGGGGCCCCACCTGTGCACAAATTTCATTCACTGGGCCTCCAGTGTTTTATATATGATTCTGCATGTAATACAGGCATTATCTGAAAGTGAATAACAGCTATTAAGCCTTAATCTGGAGTGACCATACAGAAAAGTATGGAAGGAAAATTCCCTGTTAACTGAATTTTAAAAAGTACCCTTTGAAATTTATTTTGTCCGTTTTTATCTGAAAGACATGCCCAAAGGCCTGCATTTACAGAAATTCACAGACAATGGCTAATGATTTGGCTGGGTGGTCAGTGATTGGAAGAAATACAATTGGAAAATTGGTAACAAGGAGACCTGGGAAAGAAGAGTTGGGATCGACTTCTCTGTCGATACACTGACTGTGTCACATGTGAACATCCCAGGTGAATTTTCAGTGGAGTAGAATTTTGATAATCAGGAGGACAAGATGAACCATTCTGTTTATGTCAACTTCTTTCACAAGCCACCATGGTTCATGATTAATTAGCTAAAGGACAAAGTGGCCAAGGTAGCATTGAGGGAAGTTATGCATAGGTTCCATCACAAATGATTTTACTTCAGCCAGTGATGATGGACCAACCTGAAAATAATAGGGATTGATTCTGAGCCCTGCTATGGCACCATTTTCCGGGGATATCAACCATACCCCAACCGACATTGATTATTTTCATCTTTCTCATTATGCAAGGGAACACTTTGTTCTCACTGGAACATACTCTTACTTGAGATGTAAATTGGATTTTTCTGTCTAGAATATTCCTCTAAACCATTATTCATCAACTTACAAATGCCTTATTCATTATCATAATATTTCTCATGGCATTGACTAAGAAAAAGAAAGTTATTTTAAATAAAATTAAGTCTGGCAATGAGCTGATGTTTGTGGAATGCACCTGTCTCACTAGGTTCTTTGTTACCCTGAAATAACTGCACTGATATAATGGTGTAATGATCTTTTGAAGATCCAGCTACAGTGCTATCATCTTGCAGGGTAGGAACAAGTTCATGTAGATCTGGGAAATCAAGAGTTGGAGATAGAAATGTTGCCTCTATTATTCCAAGTAATCCACTAACATTTTTTTTTCCTTGTCTCCATAAACTTGTGCTCAAAGGAGAAAGAATACTACCCAAGGAACATAGTAATGGTTCCATGTGACTGGAACCAGTAGGAGGTGGAATGTGGAAACTTGCTACATTATACTCTTCATGCCAGTGAAACCACAGGGAAAGAAGAAGGATTATTTTAATGACTAGGGTGATTGATCCTGGCTGTAGAGAAGAGATTGAATTTCTGAAACACAATGAGAGTGAGAAAGACTAGTATTAAATCCAAAAGATTCTCTAAGGCACAGCTTGGCACTCCTATGTCCTGTGATAAAAGTTAGACTCATAAATAGAGAGCAGGCAGACAGCTGGGGTTGGGGGGAGGATGGGGTGTTGTGGAAGGGGCAGAGGGATTGAGAAAAAAAAGAGAGAGAGAACTTATGGATATGGATAACACTGTGGTGATTGTGGAGGGTGGGTGGAGGTGGAAGAGGAGATAGAGGGGATAAATGGTGATGGAAAAAATAAAATTAAATATTTTTTAAAGTTAATGGGAAAATACAACAAAAAGGATTGCAATTGTTCAGATCCTTTATAAATGAAGTTTTGAATAGTTTACCAGGCAAAGAACCTTGGCTACCTGGCTGCTTCCTAAAAGCAAGGAGAATATGAAAGGGCAGTGAAAGAAGAGAGTTTTAAATACCAGCTATGATCTTGTGATTAGTGCAGAAATGAGGACTATAATAAGTTACAATTATTGCCTTCTTATTTTGGTACAAAATATTTGTGCATATATTATCAAACTATTTTTATTGTTCAAAATTCTACTTCCCTCTCTCCTTACATAAGGTGTGTTGATATTATTTAACTTTACATTTCAGGATTTATGTTGCAGAATATCCTGAGGAGAATACAATTCAGATTAAAAAAAAATCACTCAAAGATGGGTGAGACATGGTAGTTTAAATAAGTCATTGTGCTGAGGGAGTTAGCATGTTTTAATTTGCATGAAAAGTAATTGAATCATGTTAGACACAATCATGATTTTTCTATTGCCTTTATTAGGAATTTAAGTATTATTCATTTCTTTTGATATATAGCCAGAAGTGACATTACTGGATCCTACTGTAGTTCTATTTTTAACTTTATGAGGAACCTCCATATTGTTGTTTATAGTGGCTGCATCAATTTACATTCCCACCAAGAGTACAAAAGTGTTCCCTTTCTCCACATCCTTGCCAACATGTTTCTGTAAGTGCTCTTTTCCAACTTATATATAAAATCCTAACGTATTATGCTTTTCCAGAGAGTAGAAGAAAAGTTGAAACATTGCTCTCCTTTTCACAGCTTTAAACATGTTGATGGATGCTTAAAAAATGTTTTTGTTTATTGATCAAAGGAAAATATTTTAATGAAGATTCAATCTATAAAAATGCTTACACTCCAATAACATATTTTGACAATATCAGTCTTACTGAGTCAAATATCACTCTAGGAGCTTCTAAAGCTGAAGAAAAATAATATTGGCTCTGTATAACCTGCATCTCCCTCCATTTTATGACCTTTTTCTAAATATCCATATCACTCTCTTTTGTAGGTCACTGTGAGGCTAACTGCAAAAATGTGCTTTAGAATTCCATGAACACCTTGCGTGAGGACAGAGGAGATGATGATTTTTTAACTTTAAAGTATTGCTGATTTTAAAACTCATATTTCTCGTGCCATGCTAGAGGAGATCACCTAAAAATACAAGTGATAGCATCGTTTTAGCAGCAATTAAATCCTAAAAAGCACAATGTGGGCATTTTCATTTTTAACCCAATTGTATTTGCAGTCCTAATCTCCCTTAATTCCACACATGAATGACCTGCTCTCAATTATTATACACCATAGGGATGTTCTGGTCCCAGAGTGCAGAGTCTATTGGTGCACTGTAGAGAACAGATCAAGCATTAATGTGTCACTATGGTTCCATTTTGGAGCAATATTGAATTCCA
This sequence comes from Cnephaeus nilssonii, assembly GCF_951640355.1. Taxonomy (NCBI): domain Eukaryota; kingdom Metazoa; phylum Chordata; class Mammalia; order Chiroptera; family Vespertilionidae; genus Cnephaeus; species Cnephaeus nilssonii. The sequence goes on along the minus strand of NC_137072.1, from coordinate 34,130,289 downwards.
CAAATAAAAGAACATTGCAAAAGCAGTACAAGAAATTATCAATGGCTCAAGGCAACTGCCAATTATAAAGAAGCCACTAGTTTTCTCATACCACAGGTGTTTTTCTCTCTGTATTTTATGTATTGTAAAATAATATATGACATATGATAATGTACATTGCAGGCATTTTTAATTTGGAGAGAACCACATGAGCCATTCAAATAAAGGAAGCTTCCACATCTTCCCCCTGCCCCCCTCAGTTCCCTGGGCTTCAGCCGTCTACTATGTAGAAGAGAATTCTGGTTCCTCATGTGCTCATTTATTCAAATGTAGGCTTATCTTAGGCACTGTTAGCATTGGATTTTTCTATATGCAGGTCTTCCTCATGTTTCAGACAGTCGTAAATATTTCAAAAATTTGTATCTTGAACCATATGCTTTCATTTCAAATAACTTACCTAGGGCTGTTGAAATATAAAGCTTTTGCTAACGTTGCTCAGTTCTTGACCTTGCAAATTTATTTTGCAAAATATTATATTTTGTTTGCTAATAAAGGAAAGTATAGAACCAGATTTTTTAGACAGGGTTTTAGGGTAAAGTTTAGCTTACTATCCTTTTCCATTATGTTTTCTTCCAAATCAATCACAAATAGAGACATAAATAAAAGCAACATAACTCGTAAGTGATTATATATTTCATTTTCTGCCAACTTTATAAAATTCATTAACATTATTTACCATTTAGAGTGTTCATTTTCACTTTTTGACATATTTTATCACAAAATTCCTATAAATAGCAAATATTGATAATGCAGAATTTTTTAAGATGATTTACTTAATATGAAACTATTAGGAATAAAGTTGGAATGTGCACTCAATATCCATACAGATCTTATTGAACTTATCTTTCTGGATGCATATCAATCATCTGTGCAGAATGAGAATAGGAGATTCATTCATGTGGATACAGCAAATAATATAAAAGTAAGAAAATTCTCATTTTGAATTGCTGCTCTCAGATGATTAGTAACTTTGAGCATTTTTTCATATGTCTCTTGGCTTTCTGTATGTCCACATTGGAGAAGTGTCTGTTTAGGTACTTTGCCCATTTTTCAATTGGATTGTTTGTCTTCCTTTTGTTAAGTTGTATGAGTTCCTTATGTATTTTGAAGATTAACTCCTTGTCATATGTGTCATTGGCAAATATGTTCTTCCACGTAGTGGGGTCTCTTGTTATTTTGATGATGGTTTCTTTTGCCATGCAGAAGCTTGTTATTATTATTTTTGTTTTTTTTGTAGTCCCATTTGTCTATTCTCTCCTTAACTTTCATTGTCCTAGGAGATGTGTCAGTAAACCTATTCCTATGAGAGATGTCTGAGATTTTGGTGCCTATAGTTTCTTATAGGACTTTTATGGTTTCATGTTTTACATTTAAGTCTTTTATCCATTTTGAGTTTATTCTTGTGTATGGTGTAAGTTGGTGGTCTAGTTTTATTTTTTGCATGTACCTGTCCAATTTTCCCAATACCATTTATTGAAGAGACGATTGCTGCTCCAATGGATGCTCTTGCTTCCTTTGTCAAATATTAATTGAGCATCATGGCTTGTTCTTTTTCTGGATTCCCTGTTCTGTTCCATTGATCTATATGTCTGTTCTTGTGCCAGTAACAAGCTGTTTTGAGTACAGTGGCTTTGTAATATAACTTCCTATCTGGTATTGTGATTCCTCCAACTTTATTCTTCTTTCTCGAAATTGCTGCGGCTATTTGCGGTTGTTTTTAGTTCCATATAAATTTCTGGAGTGCTTGTTCTAGGTCTGTGAAATATAATGTTAGTATTTTAATAGGGATTGCATTGAAAATATAGATTGCTTTGGGTAGTACGGACATTTTAATGATGTTGATTCTACCAGTCCATGAACATGGTATATCCTTCCACTTGTTTATATCTTCCTCTATCTCTTTTTTCAACGTCTATCATGTAGTTTTCAGACCCAGTCATCCCACTTTGAGGAATATATCCTAAGAAACCTGAAACACTCATCAGAAAAAAAAAATGTACCCCTATGTTCATATCAGTACAATTTTCAATAGCTAAGACTTGGAAACAGCCTAATTGTGCATCAGCAAATGACTGGGTAAAAAAATTATGGTACATTCACACAATGGAATACTATGCAGCAATAAAAAAGAAAGAACTCTTACCATTCACAACAGCATGAATGGACCTGGAGAGTATTATGCTGAGTGAAATAAGACAGTCATAGAAAGATAAGTATCACATGATCTCACTCACATGTGGAATCTAATGAACCAAATAAACTGATGATTAAAAATAGACCCAAAGTTATAAGCATGAAGAGACTGTTGAACCTCAGAAGTAAGACAAGAGAGGGTGGATCAGAAGAGATCAACCAATGGACTTGTATGCATATATACTATATAACCTGTGGACACAGATAATGAGGTGATGAGGGCCTGGGAGGGAAGGGCAGATGGGAGAAGGGAGGAAGAAGTTAATGGGGGAAAAAGAGGAACTATGTAATATTTTAAACAATAAAGATTAAAAAGAAAAAAAAATTAAAATTAATTTAATTTTTAAAAAGTAAGAAAATTCTCTCCACCCTGATACATGCAAATGGTCCCAGTCTCAGTTCATTAGACCACATCTATAAACTTGGGTCACAGGATATCGATTTCTACTCTTTCTAAGGTCTTCTTTTGTTCTGTTTCTGTTAGCCTTGCTAGTCATTTGAATAAAACACATATCTACTTCCTTCTGATGGTTTTCAACAATAAATTCATTTTCTCATTGACATTTATGTATGGTTACAATTCTTAAAAATGTAGACTTCTTGTTTTTTTCTAAAAAAAGATGATAAGCTCATTTATGATACAGGCTATTTTGAGTTTTGTATTTTGTACAATTTTTATGTACAGAAGTATTAAGAGAAAACAATTGATATAATAATAATTACATGAAGTATATTTAAAGCAAAGCATATGCCTGTGTTGATTTGTATATACTGCTGTTAATGAGATAGTTTTACTTTTTCAAAAGTGTCTTATATTTATAAACTAAGACTGATTACATAAAAATCTGTACAGGTAAAAGACTAAGAACAACAGTAGCCCATATTTCTGCTCACCAATCTGATGACTGTGAGTTTCTCAAAACTGTTTTCACCAGGTTTGTAGATTTTCATGTCTTTGAAAAACCTCATTTTTTGGTATAAGCTTTCTATATGAGTTATCTTCTTTGAATTTTTATTAATCACAGATTTTTAGACTTTGCAGCCTATATTTTATTTAATAATTTGCAATATATATGTTATTCTTCTTCTTGGGTTTGGGACAAAAGTAGAACAGTAGCATTTGCTTGTATTTTATCCTCATTAGAAGTCTTTGAATTTTTCTCTTTCTACATATTGATATTCTATAAGGTTTGGGAAATAAGGTTGTATCCACATAGTTGTAAATAAGTTATATTTTAATTTATTTTGCATTCTCAGCTCTTCTTTAAAAAAAAGACAACAACAACAACAACAACTCAGCAAGTTTGTCTCATTACATAATCAAGTTGCTAGTCAGTGCTTTCTGTTCAAAGCAAGTCTCTCTTAAAACCAAATCTTGTTCTTAATTCACAAAATCAACAGCTTTTTCTCTGCGCATCCCAGTTAACTAACGTACCTCTATAGTCTTATTGTTGAACAAGAAAGTGCCAATCTGTATATTACTATGAGCTTGGAGAGTTTCCTTAAAAATAAAATTTTAATGATATATGCTAAAGTTTTACATTTTTTTCTTCTTTAGATAGCATAATTGCCAAGCCCTTTCTGATCTTTTCAGAAAGTGTAATGCTACTTCTTAACTGTTCTGTATACTCTGACACTACCTAACTGACAAAACTTATTTTCGTCAAGTTGTCTGCTCTCCAAGCCGCTAGTACTTTGCATCCTCTTGCTCAGACACTTTTATGCTTATTGTTTATAGAATAACTTACATACAACTTCACTTCTCTGGTCCTATAATACCATTTTTTACCTTTCTCATAGGAATTTGTGGAAAGACAAACATTCATTCATGACACAAGTGATAAAGAGAAAATTATAAGCCAGTCAGAGAGAAAGGAAATATAATACAGAGTGGCAAACATAAAAATCAACAAACTTCTTATTAAAAATAATATAAGCCAGAATACAGGGAAGCCACATCTTTAAATAACTGAAAGAAAAAGAAAACAAACAAACACTAAAACCTGTCAACTAAATATTCTAGACTTAACAATATCTTTCAACTACAAAAACCGAATAGAGACTTTTTCATACATACAAAAGCTAAAAGAAGTTAGCACCAGCAGACCTGCATCAAAAGGAATATTAAAAGATGTTTTGCAAGTGGAAAGAAGGTGGCACCAGATGGAAATATGGATCCATACAGAGAATGAATTGGCACAGAAAGTGGTAATTATATGGGTAAATATATTTTAAGAAAGTTATTTTTAAAATTCCTTTAAAATAATTGCTTTTTAAATACACAAATAATAATATACTGTGTGGTTTATAAGACATATGGATAATAATAATAACAATATCAAAAAGCCTAGGAGGGAAACAATGGTCATGTGCTGTTGATAGGTTCTTATGCTGTACATGGAGTAGTGAAATATTACTTAAAGGCAAATTGTGATAAATTAAAAATGTATGCTGTAACCTCAAAAGTAACCATTACAAACAGGCAGCAAGATGTTTATTTTATAAGCAAGAAAGATAATAAAATAAAATCATCAAAAATAATTCAAAAGTAGAAGGAGGAAAAAAAGAAAAGAGAACAAAGAACAGATGGGAGAAGACGAAAATAAACAGCAAGATAATAGCTTTTAATCAAAAGATATAATTGCAAATGCTAGAGACATTTGATTAAAATTGAGATTTTCATATGGGTAAAAAACTGACTCATATTAGAAGACACAAGTAAGTTAAAAGTTCAAGGACATAAAAATATATCTATATACGTATATAAAACCCTAATATTCAAATAGACCGAACAGCAGAACAACCAAACAACCAGTCACTATGGCCTGTGCTGACCACCAGGGAGTGTGCACATAACATGGCGGGCATCAGCAGCAGGTGGCAGAGTGTGGAACATGACGGGCGTAGGCTGTGGCAGGATGGTGGAGCAGGTGAGCGGGGGCATCAGACCAAGGCGGGGCACCGGTCACTATCATTGGGGCGAGCCTCTGGTGGTTACTGAAAATTCTTTGCTCCCACGTGCCATGGTCCTGCCCGGTGTTCACACCTGCTGCCGGCACCAGCCCCACTCGCACCTGCTGCGGGCGCCAGAGCCACCTCTTGCCCCTGCTTTGCAAGCACCAGAGCCACCACTTGCACCCACTCTTAGCGCCGGCCCCAATTGCTCTGCGCTATCAGTGGGTGCGAGCAGGGCCAGCGCCATCAGTGTGTGGGAGCGGTGGCAGCGGAAGTGGGGCTGCCAGCAGAGAGGGGACCAGGAGCCATGGCAGGAGGGGCTGGGTGGGGGGGCGGAGGATGGACCAAGACCCTTACCTGTGCCCACTGTAGCTGCAAGACCCAGAGTTCCTTTCAAGGTGCACAAATTCGTGCACTGGGCCCCTAGTATTATATAATTACAAGAATCTTAAGAGTCACAATATTTGTATCAGGTAAAATAGATTTCAGAGCAAAAACAAAAATGGGTCATTTAATAACTATACAAAAGGCAATTCATGAAATGAACATGACAGTCCTGAAAACCTCTGTTTCTTATAATAAAACCTGAGAAGACATGAAGCAAAAACAAATTGAAGTGCAAGAACGAAAAAGTTCATAATGTTATAGTTAAAGATTTCAATACCTCGGCTTCAATACAAAACAAAACAAGTAGACAGAAAATCAGTAAATAAATAGAATACTTGAAAAGCACTATCAGCCAACTTGACCTAAATGGCATTTTGAACACTCTTTCCAAAGTAGCACAATTAATAGTTTTTCCAAGTACACTCAGATATTTTAACAAAATAAACATACTCTGGGACATTTAACAAGACAATAAATTCAAAATAATTAAAATACTACAATGTAACTTATCTTACAATGGACTTAAACTGAAAATCATTAACAGAAATATATCTGGAAAATATTTAGAAGCTACATATCACACTTCTAAATAATATCTAGGTAAAAGAAAGAGACCAAAAGGAAAATAAGCACATATTTTAAACTACATCAGAATGAAGTACTGATGTAGTTTAAATCTTTAATCTGTGGATGGCAACTGTAAACCAAAATTAATTTTAGGCTGTAATAAAGAATAAAAACAAATTACTTGAACAAAAGAATCTGTAGCCCAAGAAACACAGATTCATGTTCCCAATTAGGTCCATTGTATGTAAAAGAGATTTTCAAATTGCACAATTGTGATTGTGATACGGGACTTTTGGACTGGATCACATGGTGTTCCCAAGGGCAGGATGGCTTCCCCAGATTCTTTGTCCATAGGAGTTGTAGAATGAAACCATGGAGGGAAGATGATATAGCAAAAGAGGAAATTTATTGAAGAACAAGTACAGACTCCCACATGGGGAGGGGGAAAGAGTCCCACTGATTTCCTGTTTCCACCGTTTGAAAAAGCTACAGATTTTGTGCCTTGATATCCCCTCTGATTGGTCAATATTCCCCATTGATTTGGTCACTATAGCAACTCCAGAGCTCAAAGGTCAAACCTTACATGTGATATGTGAGGCCCTCCTCCCTCATTGTTCTCCCATTCCCTCTGGGCTTTCTTCCTCCTTCTTTATTTTGTAAATATAGACATTTTGCTACTCTTAGTTCCCTTGTCTTATGGAAATGTAACTACTGCTGGCTCCCTGCTCCCTGTCTTATGGGAACACCATATGCCAATCCAAAAATTATGTATCATAACTTTGTGCCACTAAGTTCAACTTAGATGATATGGACAAATTGCTTAAAAGATCAAAACTACCAAAGCTGACTCAGGAAGTGACAAAAAAATATGCATAGCCCTGTATCTATTAAATAATATACATTTGGAGGATAAAAAAAAAAAATTTTTTTTCCTCTACCTTCCTAGGTTCTTGGCTGAGACCTTTCTTGAGTAAAAGACATTAATAGAAAGAAAAACAAACAAACAGAAATTTAATAGCATGTATACCTCCTATATACATGGGAGAGACCCAGAAAAACTTAGTAACACCCTGAAATGGGCCAAGCTACCACCATAAATTATATCTAAACACAAAAGAAATATATTGGGGCTGGGGAACCCTAATGGGAGGTTATCAGAAGAAGGACAGTAAACAAGAGTATGGCTGTTATGCAGATTTGTCTGTGCATCTCCTTTGATAAGACTTCCTAGAGCCAAAACCGGTTTGGCTCAGTGGATAGAGCGTCGGCCTGCAGACTGAAAGGTCCCAGGTTCGATTCTGGTCAAGGGCATGTACCTTGGTTGCGGGCACATCCCCGGTGTGGGGTGTGCAGGAGGCAGCTGGTTGATGTTTCTCTCTCATCGATGTTTCTAGCTTTCTATCCCTCTCCCTTCCTCTCTGTAGAAAATCAATAAAATATATTTAAAAAAAAAAGACTTCCTAGAGATTTGGTCATTCTTTCTAGAGGACTGCTGGGGAGAAACCCTTAGAAATAGAGATTTTCTTTATAATTGTAAATGTCTCTTACAAAAAGGTAACTTCTACTTTGTTTTCAGAGCTTTCCCTATCTGCTCTTCTTAAAAAATAACCAACCTAAAATAATCCTTATTCCCAAAAGGCATATTTTGGGATGTTATATTCTATTCTCCTTCAAATTCAAAGCTAACTACCTTCCAGCAAATAAAACTTCAGGTACAGATGCTTATAAAGTTGATTTCTACCCGGCATTCAAAGTAGAAATAATGGCAAATCTATATAAACACTTCAAAAAATTGAGAAGTATTCATTCCCAAAATTCATTCTGTGAGACCAATCTTACTTTGATATGAAAAACAGACACAGATGTTACAAAAAAAGATAACTAAAAACACATGTTTCTTATGAAGAATATCCATAACTGTGTGTGTGTGTGTATGTTTTGTATTTTTGTTTTGTTTTGTTTGTTTGTTTGTTTTTTTGGCATATATATCTTGCTAACAAATGGGTAAGAACACAAGTATAAATAAATTCAGAGACAGGAATCCTTAACTGAAGAAAATTTCTAATTTATTAAGTTAAATCTTTTCTGAAAATGGGGAAAATAATTCTTTATTACCTCTTCCATGTTTAAAATAAGCAAACAAGCTTATTTTAAAGACAATTGCTCTCACCAAACACTTATCTGCATCATTTTCATATAAAAAGATAAATTGTAGATGAATTATTACTTTACTTTATTTTTATAGAGCAGATACCCAGTTTTTTAGGGAACCAGATTTTATCAAAGCTATGAGGAAAAAAGAAAAAAGCAAAAGGTTTTATTTTAGGTTTAAATCTCAATAATAGTATGAGGATTTAAATGTGTGTTTTCAAAGAGAATAGTCATTTAAAAAGCAATATATTCTGATCATAAAATCACAAACAAATCCTGTAAAACATAAGAAATAGTATGTGAAGAAATCAATCTCTGACATCTTTGATGAGACTAAATTTAAAACAGAAAATAAAATAAAAAATAAAAGCGATAGCAAAGATGAATAAATCAAAAATGCTGGGAAGGCATAAAATAGTGTCAGTATACCTAAAAGCAGATTGAGTAGATACTCACTAAAAATCCAAAAGAAAATGGAAATTGTTTTAATAAATCTAGGTGCAGATCATGAATCAAATTGAGGTAGTGGTAAACTTGCCACTTGTAGAAGATAAAGTTACATTCATGGTGAATAACCTCTTCACATCTAGGAAAAAGACCAAATTCATTCACTATCTCATAAGGCCTTACCTGTTCTGCCTCCTGCCTAATGTTTTAGCCCCATCTCCTGCCCTTGTCTTTCTTATCTGGGTTTCAGCTTCACTGACCTGTTTCATTCCCTGAATAGAATATACTGCCTCACAACCAACATCCTTAACATAGGATGTTCCCTTGACCTATAGTGTTCTCCTCTCCCCCTCATTTCCTAGTCAATCATTATACATCTTTCATATCCCAACTTAAAAGTGACTTTCTGCAATTGGACCAGGTTACCACTGATATATAATTTTTTTAATCATGACTTTCTTTCATAGCACTTATGATAATTTGTAATTATATAACTTTTTGTAAATATTTAATTTGTACCTGTCTCGTCTACTAAACTATAAATTCCTTGAATGCAGGAACTATAATTCTGCATTGTATCTCTACCATAAAGCTGGCACAAAGTAGAAACAAAAATATTTGAGACATTTTTAATCAATAACAAAGGAAAGGGAGAGTAAGGCTTGAAATATAATCCTATATAATAAAGGCCTAATATGCAAATTGACCAAATAGCAGAACGACCAGTGGAATGACCAGTCGCTATGACACGCACTGACTACCAGGGGGCAGATGCTCAATGCAGGAGCTTTCCCCAGCCTTCAGGCCCCAGGCCTGCCAAGGTGGGTGCCAGAGGGGGCCCCCCAATTGCCCTGCTGGTCGCCCCACAGAGGGAGGTGACTGGCGGCGGCAGTGGGCCGAGCAGGAGGTGGGTCCAGTGAGTGGGCAGTGCTAGGCTGGCCAAGGCGGGTGCCAGCAGGGGGCCCCCCGATGGCCATGCCAGTCACCCCACAGATCCACCCTAATCGCCAGCCAGGCCGAGGAACCTACCCATGCATGAATTTCGTGCATCGGGCCTCTAGTAATCATAATAAAATGAATAAAATATACACGAAAATGAAACATTAAAACCTGACATAGACTGAGTTAGTAATAAAACATCTATAAATTGGTCCTCTTGCTTGAAAAATGTCCTAAGGGATTGAAGAAGCTGTCAGGGAAGCAGGATAGTATAGTGAAAAGACTTTTTTCTTCCCTACCTGACTCTTTTGTCTGCTATATGTTACTTTTATTTATTTATTTTTCTTTCAACATTATTTTCCTTCACTTTCACACAGCTAGGACATTTCTTGCAGACAATCTATATATATAAAAGCCTAAACGATTATTATGACCTGTCGATTGAACGACCGGTCGACTAGTCTGTATGACGCGCACTAATCACCAGTGGGCAGACGCTCAACACAGGAGCTGCCCCCTGATGGTCAGTGTGCTCCCACAGCCAACCTCCCATGGCCGGTCAACCTCCCACCATCCCTCCCCCAGGCCAGCCAGCCCCAATCGGCCCAGATTGTGACTGGGTGAGATGGCTTTGATTGGCCCTGATTGCAAGCCAGGCCAAGGGACCCCACCTGTGCACGAGTTCATGCACCAGGCCTCTAGTAAAATATAATACCATGAGTAAATAAATCAGTGAATGGCAGTGGTAAAAGTTCTCATCATGGCTATGAAAGCTACTCAATCTAAAAAGATGGTTTTTAGCAAAGTAATGAAGCTGACAGGATATACACTCCAGGAATCTAGAGCACAGCTCAAGATTTTCATTGACATCATTTACTTTCCTTAATGGCATCGGCATGTCTCTCTGCAGGCAATGACATTTAGCCATAGGTGTAGGTTAAACTACTAGCTTAGAAAAATCTGGCTAGTTATAATAAAAGATAAAAGTCCCTGTAACCACAGTTATTCTGTTAGTCATAAGGTACACAGATAATGTAACCTTGCTGCTTGAATAATCATTAAAAATCTCTTTATAGTTTGTTTACATTCAAAACTAAGTGAAAAAATTCAAACCCATAGTTCATTTTTTGTTACCATGCTGGTGTAATTTTATTGGCTGATAACTGTTGTGACCCAAGCCTCTATATTTAAAATAACTAAGTAATATACCATACCTTTATAGTTTTAGTTATTTTTATCTTGATTAGATAAGTCTGTTCAAAAGAAAAGAAATATACTCCATTTCCTATTTATATTCTAGAATTAGTGTTGCACTGGTAGAAAAATTTGTAACTATAGGTTTATAGAAACAATATGATATGACATGAAAAAAGATATTTTTATTTACCATATTGTGCCGTTTTTGAACCTTTATTTAATCTCTTCTTTGTTAGTAAATAGCACACTGTTTTAGATGTTTTTCTCTATTATATTTGGCCAAGTAATAAGCCATTTGAAACACAAGTGCAACTGATACAGCAATCCCATGAGATACTTACATTTAATGCTTAAATAAAATAACTTTCCTTCCAGTTTTTATTTTAGCTGTCAGCATGACAGGGATGATATGTTGTATGTAAGGTAAGATAGGGTGACACAGAGATTCTTGTTATTGCCTGATTTTTAAAGACTTTGTGAAAGGGGAAGTTCAAGATGGCAGTGCAGGAAGATCCTGAAGTCATCTCCTCCCAGGTACACAACAAATTTATAACTACATATGGAACAATTTTTTTCTGAAAATAACCTGAGACCTGTCTGATCAGCTACTTCACATCAAAGCTAAAAGGGCCACATCAAGATCAAAAGGAGAATCAGAACACATAGTTGCCCAAAACTTTACCCCTGACATAGCAACCCACATTTGGGAGGGATCTCCAATACAAAAACAAACAATGACAGAGGAATTTTTTTTTCTATAAAGAAAGTTGTCTGTGCACTACATCATGCACTCAAAACTTTGGGACCTAACCAAAGAGAAAAGCCCTCAAAACATGTGGCTTTGAAAATCAATGGGGCTTTAATTCAAGATAACCATGGGGCTGTATGGAATTGAGATTATGCTCTGAAAGGGCTCATGCACGGACCCACTTATCCTGGGATCAAGCACAAAGTAGCAGTTTGTAAAAAACCTAAACCATATGTGCATCTGCCAGAGAAGGAGAAAGATGTTGAGACTACCTTGGGGACACAGGTGTTGATGTGTGCCAGTTTTATGTTTCCTTGCTTTGCTAGCACCAGTACTGGTGGGTGCCATTTTTACACTCTTACTCTAACCTGCTAGCAGTGGCAGGAAAGCATCCCTGTCTGAGGAGGTGGTCAGTAGCCCCATCATTGTATGCAACTCTCAAAAGTTGCCTCCCCACACTGCTCCTTAGTGCAGCCTAACCAGAGATGGCAGGTGAGCAGCTTAACCAGAGACAATGGGTGAGCAGCCCTGTCCTTCGTGCACCACTCCCAAGGTCTTGTCAGAAACAGTCAGTGCACTCAGCACACACAGGGAATGCCCCTTGAACTCCAGGTTCTGGTGGGCAGAGAGGATTATGTTTTTAGGTCCCATGGGTCTGAAATAATTAGAGATACTGTTTAAGAGTCAACCAAGAATTAGGGCAAGGTTAAACAGTAAACAGCCCTACTCCTTAAAGATTAAGAGAGGTAGCTGTTTCATCTAATTCATAGAAACAAAAACAGAGGATCAAGCAAAATGAGAAAACAAAAAAAATATATACCAAACAAAAGAGCTACATAAAACACCAGGAAAAAAAAAACAAAACTTAATGAAATGGAGATAATTAACTTACCTGATACAGAGTTCAAACTAATAGTCACGGGGAGGTTCACCAAACTGAGAAGAATAAATGAACACAGAGAACTAAGAGATAGAAAAATGAGAAAGGAATCACATATAAAAGATCCACAGAACTGCCCTAGCTGGTTTGGTTTCGTGGATAGAGCTTCGGCCTGTGGACTGAAGCGTCCTAGGTTCGATTCCAGTCAAGGGCACATGTCCAGGCTGCAGGCTGGATCCCCAGTAGGGGGTGTGTAAGAGGCAGCCAATCAATGATTTTCTCTCATCATTGATGTTTCTATCTCTCTCTCCCTCTCCCTTCCTCTTTGAAAGCAAAAAATATATATTTGAAAAAAAGATTCACAGAGTTGAAGAATATAATAAGTAAACAGAAAAATACACTAGCCCTAACTGGTTTGGCTCAGTGGCTAGAGCGTCGGCCTGCGGACTGAAGGGTCCCAGGTTCGATTCCGGTCAAGGGCATATACCTTGGTTGGGGGCACATCCCCAGTGGGAAGTGTGCAGGAGGCAGCTGATCAATGTTTCTCTCTCATTGATGTTTCTAGCTCTCTATCCCTCACCCTTCCTCTCTGTAAATAAAATATATATTTTTAAAAATACACTAAAGGGGTTCAACAATAGACTAGATGAAGCTGTAAAATAAATCAGGGAGCTGGAAATCAGGGCAGTAGAATTCACACACAGAAGCCAAAGAAATAAGAAATTTTAAAAGCAAATATAGCTTAAGAGACCTATGAGACAACATCAGTGGACTAACATTCTCATTTTAGGGACCTCAGATAGGAAAGCAAAAGAGAGAAAGCAGCAGAAAATATATTTAAAGAAATAATGGCTGAAAACATTCCCAACCTGGAAAAGAAAACAGATATCCAGATCTAGTAAATCCTGAGAGTTCCAAATAAGATGAACCCAGATAACAAACATTAAAGGAAAGAATTTAACTTAAAAGCAGCATGAGAAAAATGAATTATTATGTACAAGTGAACCCCCATAAGAGTATCAGCAGATTTCTCAGCATAAACCTTGCCAGCCAGAAGGGAGTGACATGATATATTCAAAGTGCTGAAAGAAAAATAATAGCCACCAAGGTTATTATTCAAAACAAAAAATAAATTAAGAGTTTCCAGGCAAGCAAAAGCTAAAGGAGTTAATCATCACCAAAACAGTCTTATAAGAATTGTTAAAGGGACTTCTGTAAGCAGAAAGCGGCACTAACTAGCAACAAGAAACAGATGAAAACACAAACCTCACTGGTAAGTGAAAATATATACTAAAGGAAGTAGATTAATTACCTATAAAGCTAGTATGAAGCTTTAAGACAAAATAGTAAAAATAGCTATAATTACAGAAATTAGTTAAATAAAAAGATGTAAAATGTGACATCAAAATTTTTAAATGTGGTAGGTACTAAAAATGGAGTTTTAGAATGCTTTCAAATAGAACATGCTATATATTCTATCATATGAGTCATATGGAAAGCACAAAACAAAAACCGGTAATCCTACCTAATAAAAGAGAAACATGCAAATTGACCGTACCTTCGATACGCCCACAGCCAATCAGAGCGAACAAGATGGCGGTTAATTTGTATATGCGGGCGCTGAGCGGCCTGGGTCCCGGAAACATCCTCCGGACCCAGGCCTCTCCTAGCCTATAAGCCCGCGCTTAGGTCCTGAGCGGCAGGGGTCCCAGAACGCCCCCTGGCCACTCGAAGCCTATGGGTGCAGGCCCCAAGCCGCCTGCCAGGCGGGAACATTCCCGCCCCCAGGGGCTTGCAAAGGCTTGCGCACGAAGCAGTGGTTTGGGGCCACGCCCCCAGCCAGGCGCCCACGACCGGGGGCTGGCTGCTGGCCTCTGGGGTGTGCCGAGACCCTGGTGGCCACCGCTGTGTGGTGCCCAGGGCCCCTGCATACCCCCAGCCTCGGGCCCATGGTGGGACTGGCTGCTGGCCTCAGGGCTTTTGGAGAAGGGGATGTTCCCGCCCCGCCCCAGAGGCTTTCCAAGCTCCAGCACCAAGTGGCGGTTTGTTTCCACGCCCCCAACCCAGCGCCCTCCACAGAGGGAGGGCTGCTGACCTCTGGGGTGTGTGGAGACCCCGGCAGCCACCACCACGTGGCAGGGACACACCCCTAGCCCAGTGGTCACAACCCAGGGGCTGCATGAGCTGCAGAGGATACACCTTTTTAAAAAATATATTTTATTGATTTTTTTTATAGAGAAGAGGGGAGAGGGATAGACAGTCAGAAATATCAATGAGAGAGAAACATCGATTAACTGCCTCCTGCACACTCCCCACTGGAGATGTGCCTCCAACCAAGGTACATGCCCTTAACAGGAATCAAACCTGGGACCCTTCAGTCTGCAGGCCCACGGTCTATCCACTGAGCCAAACCAGTTTGAGAGTAAATACCTTTTCTAACAACTCATTGGCTAAGCTCCCTGTAGGCCGCCACCTGCAGTGTTCTTGGTAATTTGGATTATAAGAATCCAAGAATGTGATCTAGGGTTTTCCACCACACTCCTGGAGAAAAAAATGAAGGTCCCTTGAGGGGTCCTAGATTGGAGAGACTGCAGGCTGGGCTGAGGGACAACACCCCTCCCCCCCCCCCCGTGCACGAATTTTGTGCACTGGGCCTCTAGTAGAGACATAAAAGATAATGAGATAGAAATCTAAACATAACATTGCAGAAAGTCATCAAACCACAAGGAACAACAGCAAAAGAAGAAAAAAGGAACAAAGAAAAACTACAAAACATTCAGAAAAAAATTAAATGGTGGTAAGTACATACACATTGATAATCACTTTAAAAATAAGTTGACTATGGGAACCAAGATGGTGGCATAGATAAATACCAGTACTCACCACCTCCCATAACCACATCAAAATTACAACTGAAATACAGAACCATCATTCAAAAGTGCATGAAATGTGGCTGAATGGAAGTCTTATAACTAGAGAAGTAAAGAAGAAAGCACATTGAGACTGGTAGGAGGTGTGGATGTGCCAAATGGGCTGGTCCAGCACCCACGCAGGGTGTTTTTTTAAACTGGAGGAATATCTCTACTACAGAGGCCTCCCAGGAAGAGCAAGAGGGTCCCAGTCCCACACCAGACCCCCAACCAAGGGTCCCAGAGCTGGGAAGAGAAGTCCCCATAACTTTGGGCTATAAAAACTTTGGGCAGGGATTTTGGTTGAGTAACAAGGAGGCTGGTGGAGACCCAAGGCAGTTCCTCTTAAAAGGCTGGTGCATGGACTTACTTGGACTAAATCCCTCTGAGCTCTAGTGCTGAGGCAATGGCTCAGGGCAAGGGGAAGGGGGGGATTCAGGGATATACAGGGAGAAACTGGATTGTCTGTCATTAGAGCAAGAACTCAGGGGCATTTCTCCCATATGGGGTGCTCGCAGGAGTCATTATTCATGGGCTGGGACCTCCCCCATGGCAGAATTTACTGGCAGCCATATCCGAGTTTCCATCAGTTTGGTTCACACTGTTCACTCTACCCTGGTGATTCCCTGAGATCCCGCCCCATCTAGTTTGCAGCCCTACCCAAGCTGTTTGCAGCAGCTTTTCCATATGAATGGCCTGTCCTGGTTCAGGCTTCAGACTTTCCTAAAAACTCTCAAACAAGCATCAGCTGGCATCAGCATAAACCTTACCTATCAATAAGAAGCTCAAGACCCAGCACTAACACCAGCCTGCCTTGCTTCACAGATTAGTCTTTCCTGGGCACTTCCAAGCCCAATAAAAGTAGCAGCCATCTGCAGATCACTCTGTAGGTCCTGCCATGTGGCCCCAGGCAGTGGCTGACTTTGCACTACCCAGTAGGCCCAAGAGCCAATATGTCGGTAGACAGCTTCAGACCATTTGAGATTACAACTCTTCACATCCCCAAGCCACACACTCAAAGGGCAAATTCAGTGAGCACCAACAACCCATGAAGTAAGTCCTGCTCCATAGGAGTGTCTCTTATCCAGCAGCTCTTCTTTTATGGTTGCAGCTGGTCCTCACAGCCAATTGGCTTGGAGCTCAATTCTTCCCAGTGTTGCCAAAGCAATCAAGGCTCAACTACAACAAGACTGTGCACACAACCCACACAGGGTTGCACCTAAAGTATCCAGCTCAGGTGACTGGGGAGGCTGAGTCACTAGGCCCTACAGGGCACCTATTACACAAAGGCACTCAACCATATCCAGGAGTCATAGCAGCTTTACCTAATACATACAACAAACACAGGGAAGCTGACAAAATGCAGAGACAAAGAAACATGTCACAAATGAAAGAACAGAAGAAATCTTCAGAAAAAGAATTAAATGAAATGGAAGCAAGCACTATTTGATAGAGTTCAAAATAATGGTTATAAGGTTGCTCAAGGATCTTAATGAGAGTTTCAAGGGACTTAGTGAGACTTTCAAGGATCTTGGTAAGAATTTCAAGGACATAAAAAAGATCCAATCAGAAATTAAGCGTAGACTAACTGAAATAAAGAATAATTTATAGGGAATCAATAGTAGAGTAGAGGATGCAGATAATCAAACCAATGATTTGGATATGAAGAAGCAAAAAAGTACCTCATAAGAAGAGCAAAAAGAAAAAAAGAATAAAAAATATGAAGATAGTGTAAGGAGCCTCTGGGACAACTTCAAGTGTACCAATATTCACATTATGAGGTGCCAAGAGGAGAAGAGAGAGAGCAAGACATTGAAAACCTATTTGAAGAAATAATGACAGAAAATTTCCCCTACCAGGTGAAAGAAATAGAGTCCGTAAAGCACAGAGAGTCCTAAATAAGGGGAACCCAAAGAAGCCCACACCAATACATATCATAATTAAAATATCTAAGATTAAAGACAAAAAGAGAATCTTAAAGGCAGCAAGAGGAAAGCAGTTAGTTACCTACGAGGGAGCATCCATACAACTGTCAGCTTATTTCTCAACAGAAACTTTGCAGGCCAGAAGAGTGTGGCAAGAAATATTCAAAGTGATGAAAAACAAGGACCCAGATTATTCTACTCAGCAAAGCTATCATTTAGACTAGAAGGTCACATAAAGAGCTTTACAGACAAGAAAAAGCTAAAGGAGTTCATCACCTCTAAACCAGTATTACATGATATATTGAAAAATATTCTTTAAGAGAGGAAGAGGAAAAAGAAGAGATAAAAATTTTGAATAATAAAAGGCAATCCTATATAATAAAGAGGTAATATACAAATTGACCATCACTCCAACACACAAGATGGCCCCCACATGTGGTCAAAGATGGCCACCCCCATGTGGACACAAGATGGCTGCCACAAGATGCCCTGCAGGGGAGGGCAGTTGTGGGCAGCAGGGAAGGGCAGTTGGGAGGGACCAGGCCTGAAAAGGAGGGCAGTTGGGGGAGACCAGGCCTGAAGGGGAGGGTAGTTAGGGGCAATTGGGCTGGCAGGGGAGCAGTTAAGAATCGATCAGGCTGGCAGGGGAGTGGTTAAGGGGTAATCAGGCCAGCATGTAGAAGCAGTTAGGGGTAATCAGGCAGGCAGGCAGGTGCACGGTTGGGAGCTAGCAGTCCTGGTGGGATTGGGCCTAAATGGGCAGTCGGACATCCCTCGAGGGATGTTGGAGAGGGTGAAGGCTGGGCTGAGGGACATCCCTTCCCCCATGCACAAATTTTGTGCACCAGGCCTCAAGTAAATATATATCTATCAATAATTGTATCTAAAAATCAAAATAAATGAACAAGGAATCTAATGTACAAAAGAAACTGATGAATAAAATAGAATCAGAGGCATGGTAACATGGAACAGACTAACGAATCTCAGTGGAAGGGAGAGAGAGGGCAGGAAGAGATTAACCAAAGATTTTATATGCATACTAGAGGTCTGATGCATGAAATGCATGCAAGGGGCTTGGCCCTCGCAACCCCGGCTACCTCAGCTGCCCCTCACAGTCTCAGCCAGCTCTCACAGCCTCTCGCAGCCTCGGCTGGCCCTAGCAGCCCCTCACAGCCTCAGCCAGCCCTCACAGCCCCTCATAGCCCCAACTTCATCTGGAAGGTTGTCCAGAAGGACTTCCGGAAGTTCATTTGGTTGTCCGGACTAATTGGCATATTATGCTTTTATTATTATAGATTAGAGGCCCGGTGCATGAAATTTGTGCATGGGGGAGGGGGATGGTCCCCTCAACCCAGCCTGCACCCTCTCCAATCCTGGACCCCTCGGGTGATGTCCAACTGCCAGTTTAGGCCCAATCCTGGGGATCAGGCCTAAACCAGCAGTCGGACATCCCTCTCACAATCCTGGACCACTGGCTCCTAACTGCTCAGTTGCCTGCCTGCCTGATTGCCCCTAACTGACTCTGCCTGCCAGCCTGACCATCTACCCCTGCTGGCCTGGTCGCCCCACGCAGCCTGCTGTTCAGTCATTTGGTCACCCCTCACTAACCCCCCCTGCTGGCCTGGTCACCCTACACAGCCTGTTTGGTCATCCGTTTGGTTGCGATGGTCGCTTAGGCTTTAATATATATAGATATCCATTACCTATGGACACAGACAATAGGATGGGGCAGGAACTGGATGGAGGGGGGTAATGAGGGCAAAAGGGGGGACATCTGTAATACTCTTAACAATAAAGATTTTTTAAAAATAAAAATAAGTAAATGGACTAATTTTTTAGTCAAAAGACATATAATGCCTAAATGAATAATAATAATAAAAAACAAGACCCATTTATATATGCTGCTATTAGAAACTTATGTCAGGTATGAGGACACACAGACTGAAAGTAGAGTGAACAAAGGTATTTTAAATAAAAGGAAACCCAAAGAAAGCTGAAGTAGGTTTTGTTTTATCAGACAAAAATACTTAAAAAGAACAAAGATGGGCATAACATAATGTTAAAAGAGTTACTCTAACAAGAAGATAAAATACTTTAACTATCTATACACCCAAAATAGGGGAACCTAAATATACAAAGCCAATACTAAGATATAATCCAATAATAGTGGGGAACTTTATTATCCCACTGAAATCCTTGGATATATCTTCCATACAGAAAATCAATAAGGAAATATCAAGAAATATCATCCTGAATAATATATTAGATCAAATAGACTATCTATACTAATAAAAGGGTAATATGCTAATTAGACCCGGAGACCTTCTGGACAAAGCCATGGTGGCAGGGCCAAAGCAGAGGCAGTTAGGAGCAATCAGGCCAGGAAAGGAGGGCAGTTGGGGGCAAACAGGCCAGCAGGTTGGGGCAGTTGGGGGTGAGCAGGCCAGCAGGCAGAGTGGTGAGGGGTGATCAGGCAGGCAGGAAGGTGAGTGGTTAGGAGCCAGCAGTCCTGGATTGCGAAAGGGATGTCTGACTGCCAGCCTAAACTGGCAGTCGGACATTCCTTGAGGGGTCCCAGATTAGAGAGGGTGCAGGCCAAGCTGAGGGACACCTGTCCGCCGTGCACAAATTTTGTGCACTGGGCCACTAGTCCTATATAATAAAAGGGTAATATGCAAATTGACCCTAATGTAGGAACAACTGGGAATGACCAGTTGCTATGACACGCACTGACCACCAGGGTGCAGACAATCACTACAGGAGCTGCCCCCTGGTGGTCAGTGTGCTTCCACAGAGGGAGCACCGCTCAGCCAGAAGCCTGCTGATGGCTGGCCAGTGCAGTGGTGGTGGTGGGAGCCTCTCCCGCCTCTGCAGCAGCGCTAAGGATGTCCGACTAAAGGCTTAAGCCGTTAGTCTGACATCTCCTGAGGGCTCCTGGGCTGCCAGAGGGATGTCTGACTGCCATCTTGGGCCTGTTCCCCTGGGGAGCAGGCCTAAGCTGTCAGTCAGACATCCCCTGAGGGGGTCCCGGACTGTGAGAGGGTACAGGCCAGCCTAAGGGACCCCCCTGAGTACATGAATTTTCGTACACTGGGCCTCTAGTAAAGAGATAATACATCATTATCAAGTGGGATTTATTTCACAGATTAAAGGATACTTCAACATCAATCAAAGTGATGTGCCACATTAACAAAGTAAAGAATATAAAATTTATGTAATCATTTCAATAGATGCTTAAAAAGCATTTGACAAAATGTATTATTCATTTATGATAAAAAAAACAAAAACCTCTTAACAGAGTGAATATCGATGGAACACACTTTAACATGACAAGCCCACACCTACAACTAATATCATTCACAATGGTTAAAAGTTCAAAGCTTTTAACATGAGGTCAAAACAAGACAAGGATACCTACACTTGTCACTTTTATTCAACATATTAATATGATGAATAAAGTCATAGACAGAGTAATTAGGCAGGTAAAGTAAGTAAAAAGCACCCAAATTAGAAAGGAAGAAGTAAAACTGTCACTATTTGCAGATGACATGATATTATATATAGAAAATCCTAAAAACTCCAGCCAAAAACTCTTAGAACTAATGAACAAAATCAGTAAAGTTGCAGTGTACATCAATATACAAAAATATGTTGCATTTTTTAGACACTAACAATAATCAGAACAAATTTTTTTAATCCCATTTACAATTGCATCAAAATAATAAAACAGTTAAAAATAAATTTAAGGAATGAAGTGCACTGAAAACTAGATATTGATTTAAAAAATTTGAAGAAGACACAATAAATGAAAAGATGTCTGATGCTCATGGATTTGAGGGTCAATATTATAGAAATGTCTATATTACCCAAAGTAATCTGCAGATTCAATGCAATGTCCATCAGAAATCCAAAGGTATTTTTCAGAGAAATAGAACAAATCTAAAATTTGTATAGAGTAAAAAACAATCTTAAATAGCCCAAGCAATCTTGAGAAAGAAGAACAATGTTTGAGGCAACATACCCACTGATTTCATGGACCATTATCTTACATCTACACAAAAATTAACTTAAAGTAGATTTATGACTTGAATATAAGACCCAAAAATATAAAACTCCTAAAAAATATAGGTGGTAAGCTTCTTGACATTGCTCTTGTCTATATATGACCTTACTTGAAAGACAATGGCAACAAGAGCAAAAAAATAAACAAATTAGACTACAATAAACTAAAAAACTTTTACATAGTGAGGAAGCCATCAACAAAATAAGAAAGACAATCTACAGAATTAGGGAAGGTATTTGCATGTTATATCTGATAAGGCCATTAATATCCAAAATGTGTAAAAGGCATACAGATGTCCAACATGTACATGACAAGATGCTCAACATTACTAATATCAGAGAAATGCACAGCAAAACCGAAAAGAGATAATCACCTCCCACAAACAAAGTTTGTACCTCTTTATTCCCATCACCAATTTCACCCATACCCCCAACACTCTCTAAATGGCTATTATCAATAGGACAAGAAATAACAAGTGTTGGTGTGTACATGAAGAAAAGGGAACCCTCATACACTATTAATAGGAATGTAAACTGGTGCCACCACTATGGAAAATAATATGAATATTTATTTAAAAATTAAAAATAGAACTACCATATTCTATTCCACTTGTGTGTTTTTATCCAAAGAAATCCAAAACACTAATTTGAAAGTATATATGCACCCCTATGTTCATTACAGCATCATTTTCAATAGCCAAGATATGGAAACAACCTAAATGTCCACTGATAAATGAATTGGTAAAGAAGATGTGGTATTTATTTCCAATAAAATACCACTCATCCATAAAAAAGAAGGAAATCTTGCCATTTGCAACAACATGGATGGACCTTCAGGGTATTATGCTAAGTGAAATAAATCAGAAGAGAAAGACCAATACCATATAATTTCACTTATATGTGGGACCTAAAATAAAAGTAAATGGACAAACAAAACAATACCAAACCAAACTCATATAGAACAGATTGGTGGTTGCCAGAGGGGAGTATTGAGGCAGGGGATGTAATGAGTGAAGGAGATCAAAAAGTACAAACTACCATACATAAAACAAATAAGTCATGGGAATGTACAGCATAGTAGCTATAGTCAATCATACTATATTGCATATTTGAAAGTTACTAAGCAAATAAATATTAAATGGTCTCATCATAAAAAACATTGTAACTTTGGTGACAGAGGGTGTCTCTACTTGTGGTGATCACTTGGCAGTGTATACAAATGTTGAATCATGTTTTACATCTAAAACTAATATACTGTTACTAGAGGCCCGGTACACAAAATTTGTGTACCAGGGCAGGAAGGGGGTCCCTCAGCCCAGCCTGCACCTTCTCGCAATCTGGGACCCCTTGGGGGATGTCCGACTGCTGGTTTAAGCCTGATCCCACAGGAATCAAGCCTAAACCGGCAGTTGGACATCCCTCTTGCAATCCGGGAGGGCTGGCTCCTAACCGCTCGCCTGCCTTCCTGATCACCCCTAACCACTCTGGTTGCCTGCCTGATCACCCCTAACTGCTCGACTGCCTGCCTGATCACCCCTAACCACCTCTGCCTTTGCCCCTTCTGCCACAGCTTCGTCTGGTAGGACATCCGGAATGACGTCTGGAAGGTCCTTCGGCTGTCTGGTCTAATTAGCATATTATGCTTTTATTATTATAGATTTTTTTGGTTATACTTTGATAAAACTTCATGTAAACATCAACAGCTCATGATGGCACACACCACAGTGACTTATATAAAAGGAACTTGTGCACAGATGAATTGCTCTTGAATACAGAAGACTGATTTCAGTTTTGAACAGTCAGGATGCAAATTGTATCTATAATAATAATGGTACTAGGCAGGCAGAAGCTATTTTTGAAGGAACTGCCTGGAGGCCAGAGGATTACTCAGAAGGGAAGAAAAAATAAATCAGCATTTCCATCTTTACTTCTGATTGTGGCGCTCTGAGTTCCTCAGCTTGAAAACAGTGAAAGCTACTCTTATGCAAATTAAAATATAGAACAAAGAATAACAGGAAAAATGCACCCATACTCTTCTGCATAGTACATCATTTATAAATCTGTGGTTAATATCTGAGCAGCTTCATGTAGCAAAAAGAGAGTATTTGCAACTAATTATCCTCAGTCTATTGCATTAATTATCCAGTTATTCCCACTGAACAATGCATGTCACTAACAACTATCCAAGTCATGTATAATGCACAATAGATTGGAAAACTATTACCAAATCACATACCAAAACTAGTCATATTAAATCCACAACTCAAAATATGAACACTTTGCTTATTCACATCCCTCTACTTTTGGCATTTGGATTCTAATTTTTAATTCATTTATTTGCAAACATGAGCTTATCTCTTGGTAAATGTTCTTCAAATGTATGTATCTGCAAGCAACATAAACAAATAGAAACAAAACAAAACAAAAAAGCAAAGGAAAAAGAAAACAACTTCAACCTGAACTAAACTTTCTTTCTTCCAAATAAGTTTAATTTGAAGTAATCTAATTATTCTATAAATGATCTCTTTCCTTCTCAAAGCTCACATGAAATAACAGGAAACATCTGTGAACAGAGAATAATCAGAGATCAAGGGAAAATTTTATAAATACTGTACAACATTCATCCTAAGCCTCTCAAAGACTCCGGGCATGTTCATTCAATAGAGTAATTTCCTATATTCAGTGCCATTCTTCCCAATCTTTATGGTGAAATCACTGCTGTAAAAATGTTTAATTTTAGAGAAAAGGAACTTTATATATATATATATATATATATATATATATATATATATATATATATATAAAGTTATAAATCTGTGGTTAATATCTGAGCAGCTTCATGTAGCAAATATATATATATCAGTATTTATATATATATATGTATATATATATATATATATATATATTAGTATTTATATATATTAGTATTTATATATATATTAGTATTTATATATATATTAGTATATATATATATATATATATTAGTATTTATATATATATATTCCTCACCTGAGGGCTATCCCAAGGATATTTTTTCATTGATCTTTAGAAAGAGTGGAAGGGAGGAAGGAGGAAGGGAGAGAGAGACAGAGAGACAGAAAGAGAGAGAGAGAGACAGAGAGGAAAAAATATCGATTGGCTGCCTGCCACATACGCCCTGATCCAGACCTGGGATCCAATCCATCTTGCAACTGAGGTACAGTGCCCTTGATGGGAAATTGAACCTGGAACCCTTCAGTCCACAGGCAGACACTCCAACTACTGAGCAAAACTGTCTGGGGTGAGGTAGAGATATTTAATTTAGCATCAGAGTTAAAATCAGAGATTGAGAATGCCTGTCAGAAAAAAATGAGGCATTTAAAAGCCAGGCATCAAACAGAGCTACTTTTTGTATGTTTCTGTTGTTCTGGGGGGTTGGATGAAGTAGATAAAAATATTGTGTTCAATTTTCTACGCTCTGTTCTCACTATTTTTAAAAAGTGCAAAGAAATTTTGCTTTCTTTAAATTAGAGCAGTAACAACAAACATTTATTGAGTACTTACATTTTCAGCTCACACATCAAGCATATTTTTTGTTTAAAATACATAAAAACCTATTAGCTACTGTCCTGTTTTGTCATAGTGACAAAACTTTGCAAGTAAAATGTTTTCATTCATTTACTCCAATTACTTGCTTCTTATTCGTTCTTCAATCAACAATTGAGCTCCTGTGCCCCCAACTAAAATCTAATGATTGCTTTGACAAATACAATTGATATTTTCAGATCCCAATGTATAAAATGTTTCACAAGTACTGCATAATTCTTCCCTTATATTCTCATTCCTCTTGCCACCTCTAAGTTAAATACTGTAAGTCATTTAGCTTCCTATTTCCATGACCATGAATTTACATGTGTATATACCTAATATAAGTAGATTAAACTGCTTTCCAGTCTTTGCCTTCTAATCACTTAATATATCCTTCCACTCTCTCCACAGGGGCCCACTAGTGTAGGTGGGTTTACTTCATTCTTTCTAATGACTGTGGTGTAGATGCTCCATGAGGTATGTAACTTCTCTGTTGCTGATAAGCATTTTAAGTTCTTAACACTCTTATTTTTTTAAACGTTTCAGTGAATATTTTTGAATGGGGTCAGTGAGTCATAGGTAATAAACTTTACAAAATTACAGATACTGTCAAGTCTTTACCAAAATAATTCAATAACTTTTATTCTTATCGGGAATACACATCTATATTCTTCCATGTGAAACACACTTATTTATTATTGACTATCTCATGCTGAAAAATAATTTTTCCACAGATGATTACTGAAGGTAATTATCTTTTCATATATTTATTCACTATATGATAATGTTGTTGTCTACCTTATAATCTTTGCAAAAAAATTATATCATAGTTTGTCATTATTATTGATATTAATATTGAAGATTTTAACTTGAAGGACATTAACTTTTTACCTATTGAAAATATTTCTTACATTATGCTGTGAGTTTTGAACATTTTAATGCTGTGTTATAATGAGTATTTTAATGTTATATAATTTCATCTGGCAGTCTTTCCTTTTATGATATTTGGACTGTGTGATTTTCACATGAAGATCATAAAATGTCATTTTATAGTTTATTGTACTACTCTTCTTGATTTTTAATTCATTAATACATATATATATATATATATATATATGGTTTTAATATTTTTGTTGATGGAAAGATAGATTCTGAAACAATTTACTGAATTGTATATAATCGCTTAGTAATTTTGAAAATCATCTTCATATTAGCATATTTAATAGACCTATTTATGCTCTCTATTTTTTGCTGACCAATTATTTATGTCTGCTTGAATATGACATTATGTCAATTTTTGCATGTTAATAACTCATTTTTATAACTAGCAAGGTATGTCCATCCATAGTACTATTTTTCAGTATTTATTGATTCTTTTAATGTTTTTGTGTTCAATTTAATCTTACACCACTCTCAAAAATTAATGTGAAATGATTTAAAGAATTAAGTGTGAAACTCAAATCTGTAAAACTCCTAGAAGAAGGCATTTAAAAAAAATGTTCCTTGACGTGGTCTTGGCAACAGTTTTTGGATATGATACAAAAATGCACAAGCACAAAAAATTAATAAGTACGAGTATATAAAATTTAAAAGATTTTATATAGCAAAAGAAATAACCAACAAAATGAAAGGGCAGTCTAGGAAATGGAAAAAAACAACAACACATTTTCAAATGATCTGATAAGGTTTAATAGTTAATATCCAAAATACATAAAGAATTTATACAACTCAATGCAAAAAAAAAATGATTTAAAACTGGGCAGAGAAAACAATATAGACACTTTCCAAAGAAGACATACAAATAGTCAATAGGTACCTGAAAAAGAGTTCTACATCACTAATTATATGGGAAATAAAAACTATAAAGAGATGCTTCAAAACTATAAAGAGATATCTCACACTTGTTAGAAAGACTATTATCAAAAGACAAGAGATAACTCCCTGTGAGGATGTAGAGAAAAGAGATCCCTTATGTACTATTGGTGGAAATATAAATTGGTGCTGACACCATGGAGAACAGTATGGATGTTCTTTAAAAAATTAAAACTAGAACTACCATATGATCCAGCAGCCCCACTTCTGGATTTATATACAAAGGAAACCAAAACAGCATCTCAAGGAGATCTTTACACTCATGTGATCATTGCAGCATTATTCACAATATCTAAGATATGGAAATAGCCTAACTGTCCATCAACAGATGAAGGGATAGAGAAGGTGTGAGTACATTAGAGCCATAGAATATTATTCATCCATGAATATGAAGAAATCCTGTCATTTTTGACCATATAGATGGACCTTGAGGGCATTATGCTAAATGAAATAAGTCAGACAGAGAAAGACAAATACTGTATGATAATAGCACTTATATCCAGCATATAGGAAAATCAAACTTATAGAAACAGAGAGTATAATGTTATAAGGGGCTGGGGAAGAGGGTGGTAGAAATGGGAAGATGTTGATTGGAGGGTACAAATTCCAAGTTATAAGATGAATAATTCTGAAGGTCTAATGTATAAAAGGTTAATTATAGTTAATAATACTTTCTTAAATACTTGAACATTTCTAAGAAAGCAGATGTAAATATTCTCACCACAGAAAATAAATGATAATGATATTACATAACGGCAATATTAGTGATACTGTTGTGATTAGCTAGTTATTAACAATAGTAAAGGAGAAAAGGGGGAAACCAGGCTTTATAGGCATGTCATTTGGGTAGCTCCACCAGGAAGCTGTAATTTCACAATCCTCAGAGAACTACTGGCCATTCCCCAAAGATCACTGGGTGAAGGGTTTCAATGATGGGGAGATAGATGCCTGTGTAGTGAAGTTGGGGTGACTAGGGGAGGTAGTTGTTTGTCAGTCAAACCTGGGAACAGAAATCATTGGCCAGAGTAGGCAGGGCCACTGCAAGCCTGTGAAAATTTGGGAATACACAATCCCCCAAACAAAGGAATTCTCTCTCATTTTGGCCCTCTTGGCTTGTGGCTCTTGTTTTTGGCTCTCTTTTCCTTTGACTTTGCTCCTTCCTGTATTCCCTCCAAAGCCACGTGGCATGTAGACACCACAAACAATGGACTAATGGGCTGAAGCTGGGAATACAGATTAAACTAGCAGATGCTGTATTGGACTGGGCAGACATGGAATGGGGACTGTGGACACTGGTTCTAATTCTAGTCCTATGAAAGCCACAGCTACACTTCTTCCTGGGGGATATAGGGAAATGGACCTTAGAAACTCAAGGGTCTGATTCCACAGAAATGAAGCTTTCTACAATATCTCATTCTCCTGTATGAGTCTCAGAAAATTATTTTTCTCAAAATATCACAAGAAGCCCACACTCACCAATGACTGGTAGAGATGAAGACCTCTCCCCACCAATAACACTCGCTAAGGCTACCTTGGTAATTATTTTGCAATATATGTGTATCAAATCAACATGTTGCATACTTTAAATTTACCTTATGTTATATATTAACTAGAGGCCCGTTGCACGAAATTCGTGCACGGAGAGGGGGGGTGTCCCTCAGCCCAGCCTGTACCCTCTCCAATCTGGGATCCCTCTCACAATCCAGGACTGCTGGCTCCCAACTGCTTGCCTGCCTGCCTTCCTGATTTCCCCTAACCGCTTCTTTTTTTTTTTTTAATATATTTTATTGATTTTTTTTTTTTTTTTACAGAGAGGAAGAGAGAGGGATAGAGAGTTAGAAACATCGATGAGAAAGAAACATCAATCAGCTGTCTCTTGCACACCCCCTACTGGGGATGTGCCCGCAACCAAGGTACATGCCCTTGACCGGAATCGAACCTGGGACCCTTGAGTCCGAAGGCCGACACTCTATCCACTGAGCCAAACCGGTTTTGGCTCCCCTAACTGCTTCTGCCTGCCAGCCTGATCACCCCCTAACCACTCTGCTGCCAGCCTGATTGATGCCTAACTGCTCCCCTGCCAGCCTGTTTGCCCCCAACTTCCCTCCTCTGCTGGCCTGGTCACCCCTAACTGCCCTCCCCTGCTGGGTTGATAGCCTCCAACTTCCCTCCCTTGCAGGCCTGGGTTCCTCTCAACTGCCCTCCCTTGCAGGCCTGGTCCTTCTCAACTGCCCTCCCTTGCAGGCCGGGTGCCTCCCAACTGCCCTCCCCTGCTGGCCATCTTGTGGTGGTCATCTTGTGTCCCCATGGGGGCAGGAGCTTTGACCACATGGGGGCATCCATATTGTGTGTTGGAGTGATGGTCAATCTGCATATTACTCTTTTATTAGATAGGATAGAGGCCTGGTGCAGGGGTGGGGGCCAGCTGGTTTGCCCTGAAGGGTATCTCGGATCAGGATGGGGTTTCCCTTGGGGTGTGGGGTGGCCTGAGCAAGGGGCCTGTGGTGGTTTGCAGGCCAGCCACGCCCCCTGGTGACCCAAGAGGAGGCCCTGGTATCTGGAATTTATTTACCTTCTACAATTGAAACTTTGTAGCCTGGAGCGGAGCCAAGCCTCCTGCTCACTCCGTGGCCGGCAGCCATTTCTGTTGGGGTTAATTCACCTTCTATAATTGAAACTTTGTAGCCTTAAGCGGGTGAGCCCGGCCAGGGTGTGCGGAAAGCTTTGCTTTCTCCATTGCTGGGGGCAGCCCTGGCCTGCTCTCTCCAGCTCCGTGGCTGCTGCCATTTCTGTTAAGATTTGTTTACCTTCTATAATTGAAACTTTGTAGCTTGAGTGGAGGCTTAGGCCTAGCAAGGACAGGCGGAAAGCTTGGCTTCTTCCATTGCCTGGGAAACCTTGCTCTCTGTGGCCGTAGCCATCTTGGTTGGGTTTATTTGCATGCTCGCTCTGATTGGCTGGTGGGCGTGGCTGGTGGGCGTGGCTTAGGCATAGCGAAGGTGCGGTCAATCTGCATATTACCCTTTTATTAGGTAGGATTACATCACAATAAATCTTGGAACAAAGAGAAAAATAATACCTTTTCTGATTTGGAGGGAGGGAGGCTAGACCCAGCAGTCTCTGGATTTTCTCAATTTTGAAGAAACTATATTTACTAATTGGATCTGAGATCTTGCTCAAGATACAAGCTATTTTGTATTTTTGTTTCCAAATTATAAACCTCAGTGCAATAAGAAATGACAATAAGATACTCAAAACGTATTGGGCATGGTGAGTACATTAGAGCCATAGAATAAACTTGAGGCAGGGGATAGTCAGTGAACTAAAGATAAAGATAATTTTACATAAAAGTAAAATAAGTTACACTTATTTAGAATATTATTTTCTATTATTTTTTAAATATATCATTACTTTGCCACACTGTATCTCAGTCATTTGATTGATCAATAAATTTTAATTCATTTACTCCTCTGATACTTGTCAAAGGAATAGAATGCTTCTACCTTCTAAGTTTGGGAAGGTTCTGAAAAGTTGGAGTAACTGCTTCTGTCCATTCACTCATTAGTTTATTGATTTCCCTTCTTTTTTCCCCTCTAATCCAGTTTCTACATTCAGGACATTTTAGGATGGCCATCATTTCTATTTTAGCAACGCTTGTGACACTCTCATTTAAAAACAACACTTTTCATTTTCTTCCTTATTTTTCTGTAGAAATGTACACTTTTCTAAGTCACAGGGGGATCCTATCCAGCCCCAGAAACCTTTACTGCTGGTGATTAAGATGCCAAATGAAATGCACCAGCCAGAAGAGGAATGGTCTTATAAGAGGAGACTGCTATTCTCTTCTCTTAAAGCTCTGAGGAGGTTTGCATGGTGAAAAAGCAAGATTTCTCTGGATCTAATGATCCTTGGCTTGGGAGTTATGGTCCACTAATTATTGGAGTAAATAGGAATCTGTGTTATTTCCTGCAAGAAGAGTTGCTCTGTCAGCTTCCATCAGTATAATATTACTGGCTAAGAAATTAGGGCTTAAAAGCTTATATAGTCCTTTGATTTGGAATTTTTTTCCTAAATATTGCTTATCTTATTTTACATATCTGCATTTATTAAGAATAAACAATTTACCATCTCTACTTCAGATCCCAGCATAGCCTGACTGCATTTACACCAAATAACTATGATCAGTTTGCTAAATAAAGAAGGCTTTTGGAAGAATTTCTTAAGGCATTTTTGAAAACATGTAAAAACCAACAGATTCTGTAAACAGGAATGTCAGTTCCTCTGACACCCCAGGGGATTTGCACCCTTGAAGAAATTTGTAAATTTGGAGCAGAAACCCAGAGAGCATTCAGTGCAATGACAAAAGCTGTCACTATCCTCCCAAATCTATTCATAGGTGAAGGAAGTCCACTTTGTGTGCTCTGATACACACAAAACAAGTTGTATCACCAAGTAGGGAATGAGAGAAAAATATTCTTTAGTTTTAAAATTACCTGTTTTTTCCCTTATGCTTTGGTACTATGACTTTTATGGGGGGAAAAAAGAGTGAGAATGTGTTAAGAAGGGGTGGGAAAGGTAATAAAAATAAAAACCTTAATGGCTGTAGTAATAGCTCCCTAAAGTTGTTATTCCCTCTACTCGGCCATTTCCACTTAAAAAGTGGCATCAGGAGATAAATGCCCTCTGGCTCTGGGAAAAATTAGTTAGGTATAGCATCTTTCTTCTCACCAATCTGCACTAATTCTGAAAAATTTCATAATAAACCAAGCTCTGCTCTGACAGTCTATAGGTGAAATGCACTATTCAAGTTGCGGACCAATCAGACAAGTCCAAAAAGAGATTTTTTTTTTACTTCCGTTGAGAGGATGGGAAAGATTTATTAATGTTGAAATATCGAAAATGTATTTTTTAAGACGTCTACGTCAATCTTTGTCAATCTGATTCCTAGCTGTACAAGAATGCAAAATGTCTGCACAGGTCTTAGAAAAACAAAACTTGTTTCTTAAAGTCTCCCTTAGTTTAAACACCCACCCCTATCTCCCTTTTAAAACACATTTTGGCTATTTGCATCCAAGGATTGAGAAAATAAGCCAATAATTTCCTTGCACAGAAGTCTTGGGAAGCTTTTCAATAGTGTTTACTTTGCTAGTACGCCACTAATTAAAATGAACTATTTGGGGATTCTTTGGAAAAAGTATTCTTAAATTATAGAGGTACTGCTACACTTTAGGATTTGGTTATTTATTTAGGTCTTAAATCTCTATAAAACATCACTCTTGAAAAATGTCAGTGTATTGATTATCTTCCTAAAATGATAGTATCCTCTTTTATTAGATCATGTCTAGGAGGCAATAAAAGTTTATCTTACTTTAGGTGACATTCAGATAAAGTCTAGAAAAGAAGGAGGAAAAAACATACCAAGCGCTATTTAAAGCAAGGGTGTGTGGTCACTTATATCAGTTCTGAAAATGTACAAATATTTATTGGTTCTAACTTTTCGCTTTAGTTAATAAAATCACTAAAATTAAATTAAGATGAGATATTATATTCCTTTCCTAATTCATACAGCTTGATTTTAACCCCTGGATAATCAATAAATGTTAGCTTATGTTAGTTGTGGAAAGTTGCAAAAAATAATCATAAAAATTGGAAATCAAAGAATGTTAAAGGAAAAAGCCTGATATAAATAATCAAGGTGAGAGGGTCCCAACATTGTGGCCATCAGGACGGCAGTGAGGAAGAGAGTGTGAGAGATTAAAGGAGTGAGAAGGGAGAGTATGGACATGTGTGGTACGCATGTGGGTAAGTGAGTGACAGTTAGATATCACAGGAGTCTTGGGGACTGGCACATCGGGCTCTTCTGGAATGGGAGCCCCTGCTACCACCACAGGCACACCCAGGCCAGGCATGGCTCAGGTATGGAGCACACACCATCTTGAAGGGGGGACCAGTGGAGGCCAGGAATGCAGCCTCACCAACACCCAGATTGCCTTCAGACAATACTCCAAACCTGCCCAGTAAGACGCTCGTCAGCCATAACTCCCATGGGACCACTGCCATGCCTTGCCTTGCTGATAGCTTTCATACATCTGCAGTGACCTCAGGCTAAAGAGACCTTCTGCTTAGGCCTCCCCACCCCACCCGTGCTCCCGAACCCCACACTTCAGGAACCTGCCCTCCCAGATCCCATGCTTCAGGACCCTGAGCTGTGAGTGCAAGCTAAAAGGATCCTGTGCCCCTCCCTGCCCAGGCCCCAAGACCATGCCCATGGGTGTGAGCCAGGGAAAACCTGCCTGGTGCCCTTCCCAGCACCCATAACCAGGGTCACAGGTGAGCCAGAGGGTCCTAGGGTGCCAAAAACTGAGGAACCAGATCTGTGGGGGAAGGAAATACAACTCAGAATGGAGACAATAAAGGCAGACCCAACTTCTGGGCTAAGGAGTCCCAGACAATTGGAGCACTAGGGGTCTCAACTTCTTGGACCTCAAGCAGGTTGCCCAGGGCCAGAGAGTGACAGCAACTCATATTACAACAACTCATATTACATAGAAACAAATACAAAGGGACAGTAAAATTGGGGAGACAGAGAAAAAATACCCAAAGAAAAGAAAAGGAGGAATAGCTAGAAAATGAAATAAATGAAATGGAGGCAAGCAATTTGTCAGAGAAAGAATTCAGAATAATGGTTATAAAGATGCTCAGGCATCTGAATAAGAAATTCACCAACATGTGTAACAATCAAGAGGAAATCAAGAATGACATAGCTGCATAAAGAATACAATGGAACCTTTCAACAGTAGACTAAAAGAAGCTGAGGACAGAATAAGCGAGTTAGAAGATGGTAGATATCTGAACAGAAATTGGAAAAAAAATTAAAAGCAGGAGGAGAGTTTAAAGAAGCTTTGGGACAACATGAAATGCAGCAACACCCACATAATAGGGGTGCCAGAAGGAGTAGAAGCTGAGAAAGGAATAGAAAACCTATTTGAAGAAATAACAGAAAATTTCCCTGACTTGTAGGGGGAGTCAACAAACACAGAGAGTCCCAAAAAGATGAACCCCAAAAGACCCACACCAGGACACATCATAATTACAATGGCAAACATTAATGACAAATAAAGAATCTTAAGGGCTTCAAGAAAGAGACAGAAAGTAACCTACAAGTGATCTCCCATTAAACTATCAACTGACTTCTCAACAAAAACACATCAGGCCAGAAAGTAACAAAATGAAGAATACAAAGTAATGAAACACAAGGAACTTAATCCAAGAATAGTCTATCCAGCAAGGCTATCATTCAAAATTAAAGTTTAAATCAGGAGCTTTGCAGACAAAAACAGGCAAAGGGAGTTTATTACCACAATGTTCTCAAATCAATAAATGTAATACATTCCATAAACAAATTGAAAGACAAAAATCACATGATCATATCAATTGAGCAGAAAATCATTCGACAAAACCCAACATCCTTTCTTGATAAAAACTCTCAGCAAAGTGGGAATAGAGGTATCATACCTCGACATAATAAAAGCCTTGTATGATAAACCTACAGTCAACATTATATTCAATGGGCAAATAATAAAACCATTTCCTCTAAGAACAGGAACAAACAGGAATGCCTGCTTTCACCACTCCTGTTCAACATAGTACTGGAAGTGCTAGCCATGGTGAACAAACAGAAGGAGAAATAAAAGGCATCCAAATTGGAAAAGAAGAAGTAAAACTGTCATTATTCACAGATGACATGATATTGTACTTAGAAAACCCTAAAGACTCCATAAAAAAAACTACTAATAAATGAATTCTGCGATGTAGCAAGATACAAAATTAACACCCAGAAATCTATGGCATATTTATACACCAATAATGAACTCCCAGAAAGAGAAACTAAAAAAAAAAGTCCCATTTACCGCTGCAACAAAAAAATTAAGATACCTAGGAATAAATTTAACTAAGGAAGTAAAAGACCTGTACTTGGAAAACTACAGGGCATTAAAAAAAGAGATAGAGGAAGATATAAACAAGTAGAAGAATATACCATGTTCATGGATTGGTAAAATCAACATCATTAAAATATCCATACTACCCAAAGCAATCTATATATTCAACACAATCCCCATTCAAATACCAATGTCATATTTCACAGACCTAGAACAAATACTCCATAATTTTATATGGAACCAAAAAGACTCTGAATAGCCAAAGCAATCTTGAGAAAGAAGAAAAAAATAGGAGGGATCACAATACCAGATATCAAGCTATATTACAAAGCCATTTTAATCAAAACAGCCTGGTACTATTTTGATCACTGATAAGAATATGTACAGCGGGTCTTCAAATGAAGCCATTTGTTCAACATCACTTTGTTAAACCATTGATGAGATGCCATAGACTTAACTTTGTTTATATCAAATTGTGTGAACCACTTTGATTGAGACTCAGATATGGTGCCTGCCTGTTGATTCTTGGGGGCGGGGGGCTGAGCAAAGGAACAATGGCCTCCACCAACACTTTTACCTGGGAGAAAGCTGCTCTCCACTCAGCTCTTTCTCTGATTCCAGACAATTTAGTTCTTCTCCCTATGTCTCTGAATCCTTTCTAGCTGCTGCCCCAATGCTCAGAGACAATGAGTTCAAGTAAGTCCACGCATAGGCCCTTTAAAAGGAACTTCCTTGGGCTCCATCAGCATCTGTGTCACTCAGCCACAATCCCCACTGGTTTTTAGAGTCCAAAGGTATGGGGATTTCTCTTCCCTCAACTGGAACCATGGGCTAAAGGGTCTGGTGAGGGACTGGGACCACTTGTTCCTCAGGAGGTCCTCTGCAGCCAAGATATTCCTCCCAATTAAAAACTATCATACCTTGCTGTGAGACCAGCCCATTCCATGCCTCCACCCCTCCTACCAGTTTCTATTTGGTTTCTTCTTTAATTTCCTATCTGTAGGACTTCCATTCAGCTAAATTGTAGGTGGTTCCAAATAATGATTGTTCTGAAGATTGGTTGTATTTGTATGTGGTTGTGGGAGGATTTGTGTACCGCATTTACCTACGCAGCCAACTTGACCAGAAGCCCTAGAAAACATTTTAAGAGATTTTCTTACTTGGTTAATGACATAAATATTATAAGTAAAATATATATGTAGCCCTGGCCAGAGTGGCTCAATTGGTTGGGCACCCTTGCATGCAACAAAATGTTGCCTGTTCTGTTCCCAATCTGGGCACATGCAGGCTCGATCCCTAGTAGGAGGGAAATGCAGGAGGTAGCCAATTGATGTTTTGCTCTCACATTGACGTTTCTCTCTCCTTTTCCCTTCTTCTCCTTTTAAAAATCAATAAAAATATTTAAAATATATGTAAATAATAGTATAATTAAAATAATAATCATTCTTTGAACTAAATTTGTTGTTCTTTAAATCCCATGTTATCATAATAATGGTGTTTCTTGGGAAAAATGCAATTTGAATTTCAAGTTGCATTGTCTGAAAAGAAATACACCTTATGTCCTTTCTTCAGGCCTTCCTTCACTCATTTCT
Organism: Cnephaeus nilssonii; assembly: GCF_951640355.1. Lineage (NCBI taxonomy): Eukaryota > Metazoa > Chordata > Mammalia > Chiroptera > Vespertilionidae > Cnephaeus > Cnephaeus nilssonii. The sequence continues at coordinate 34,093,919 of NC_137072.1, read as the reverse complement.
TTCATTTCCTTCAATCTCTTCCTTGAAATTCTTCCCTTACTTTCTTCCTTTCTTAAATATTTATTGAGAATTATTTATGTGTCAGGCCCTAAAATAAACTCTGGGGGTACATAACTCATAATCGCAAGCAGGGCAAATAAATAAATATGTACATAAGTAAATTAAGTAAGTAAGTAAGTAAATAAATGAAAATAACTACAACACAATTCAACAGGCAAATTAACAGAGGAATGTGCATAAAAAGAGAGAAGAAAAACTTAGTCATGCAAAGCTACACAAAATAATAGTGCTCCAACTTAACTAGAATGAGAAGAATTGTGTGTGTGTATGTTGTATTGTTGTTGCTGTTTTTTTTTCTTTGAGGAAAAAGGGAAAATAACATTACAGGCCCAAAAAGGAGCCAGTGCAGAGATTATAATACGAGCGAAGCATGACATATTTGGAAATGCAAGTTTCTCTTTATTATAGAACTTAGCCCACAGTTGGAGAGGAGTGTGAGATTGAACTCTACAGGATAATTAGCAAAATTGAGTAGATTGGACTTCAAAGCTAGGATTCCTGGGTTTGATCATAGTGGCAAAAAGCATAAACAGTCATTTTTGTACAAATGACAGTATCAGAAATGGTACATATGCATGCATGTTGGGAGAACAAAATTTGATGACAGTCATTAGGCTGTAATTTTGAAGAGTTAGATGAGGTTGAAGGCAAAGATGCCAGTTAGGAAGTTATTGAGTCATTGGTAAATAGAGTCACTGGTAAATACTGTATACCCTGGCAGTTGTCTCTTATGAAGACTGGTGATGTGGCAGTGGCTTAGTCCTCCATTCTAACTTGAAGACACTCAGTATTCAAATTATGAACCAAAGAGAAGGAGCAAAAGCCACATTGGGACCCATTGAATTCGCAGTACTTGTAGGAAAGTATAATTAGTATGTTCATATTTTATTTTGTTTTAATTTCAAGAAGTTTATTTTGCCCTGCATAGTTTTTCTCAGTTGTCTTAGGTATGTCAGCATAGTAGTGTAGCCTCACTTACGTTTCTCCGTGAAATTGTTGCCATTTTGAAAGAGTGATATAAAAAGTAGTTGGCAGGTTATATGCAATACTCAGCATGCTACTTTGTGCAAATAGATTCATAATACCTTTGGGTAAAGACTTGATCATCAGCCCCTCTGAAGTTATCTATAAATGGACAATGACAGATTTTTCAGCAAGTTGTCACCTATTTTCTTTCTACTTTCTCACTATCATGGAGTAGAGCACCTCTGACTTTAAAGTGTTTTACAAATGGTAACTTATCTTCACACCCTCCCTGTGAAATGCAATTGTGATGAGAAAACCTGCTATATTTTGAGAGGCAGGTGAGGAGAAAGAAAAACACAGACAATTGTTTATCTCCTTAGTAAGAACAAGAGGGGAAATGATTGCAAAATTCTTCATTTCTAATTTAATTATTTGAAAACCTTGCTTCTCCACTTAATTTTAGCTCCCTAAAATCATTCCTTTCTCATCATGGTCTCTAAATCTCATCAATTTATCAATTATAAAGTAAACTAACCCTAATAGTTATTTATGCCAGAAGAAGGAGCGTTTCTAAATGTCAAACCTGTATAATTGTTTCTATTCCATCTCAGACAAAGTAAAGGAAGCTACTTTTTTTTTAAAACCTTGAATAGCATCTCAAGTCCTGTTCTAAGAAAACAGCACAAGGCTATAGAACAGTGTTTTGAGAAAAGCCATCATAAAATACTTCTAAAATGATTTCTTTGAAAATTATTTGAGACATATACATAAACAGCATGAGCTTTTTCAATTTCTCTCATTTATTGAAAGGCAAGTCAGAGCTCTCATAGGATCATCCGTCTTTAAATCCAAGAATGCATCATTTTTAATGTTCTCATTCCAGCAATTGCTACTGTTCAAAGTGCTGATTGACTCAGATACAATAAAAGTTTCTTAGCTCTTGTATGCCAGGGATACATGTTAATTTAGCAGACATCGGATTTTCAGATGTTCATAGAACTTGATGGTGCTGACACACATTGGTCATTATTTCAGGAGTGACTTTCAAAACAAACATTATGATATATATTAAAGCATTACACCTCGGATATTCACTAAAAGTGACTCACTGAGCAGTCAGAATGCAGTTGGGAAGCTGCCAGAACTGAATAAAACAAGAGTAGAAAATTCAGTGTCACAAGCAATAGTTCCTACCACTTACTAGTTTGAGCCCAGGTTGGCCTGGATTTCCAGGCATGGCCAGTGGCTTAAAGAGCTGTTAATTCCAATTTCAGATTGTCTCTTTTTAATTGTGCCGCTTTGGGTATTAATTAACCTCTTTGACACTTTGTATGCAAATATTGAATATTTGGGCCAGCAAATTGTCTCAACAAAATTATTCATTGCCCAGGGACTGTTTCAGCTTTACATTTGGAGAGGACTTCTCATCTAGTTGTTTCTCAGTAGTTCTTGTCTCTGTACAGATGTCGTAGCCCAGATTAAGTATCAAGTGTGATCGGGAAACTGCTAAGGACACAATTTGTTATTGTAGAAGGGAACTCACCAAGTTATTTTGTTGTATTGAAAATTGGATAGTATAAACTCTGGAGCACTCCTCCTTATTTTTAGATAGAAATAAAAGATTAGAAATTAAATTCATTATAATAAATATATTGAACATTCTAAATACCACTAAATTCTACAAAATAAACTAGTCCAATGCCACTGACTCTTATACATTTCTGGAGGAAATGTGGAATGGTACAGTCACTGTGAAAACCACTTTGACAGTTTGTTAGTAAGTTAAACATACAATTACCTTAAGACTAAGCCCTCCCTCTCCTAAATATTTTCCCAATGGTTATGCAAAATGCCTGCACTGAGTGTTTACAACAGCTTTATTCATAATCCCAAAAAGCTGGAAACAACGAAGATAACCTTCAGCTAATGAATAGAAAAACAAAGTATGGTACATGGTACAGTGGGATCCTACTAAACAATAAAGATAAACTGTTGATTCACGTAAAAATATAATGAATCTTAAATGTATGTTTCTAAGTGAAAGAAGCCAGACACAAAGGTCTATATACTTTATAATTCCATTTATATGACATTTAAAAAGGAAAAAAAAAATGAGATGAACAACAATAAGCTGGCTCAGTGGTTTCTAAGGGTTGGAGGGGAGAGGAGCTCACTACAAATGGACAGCTCAAGAACATACACTGAATTGGTTGAGCTGTTCTGTATCACAACAGTGATAGTGGATACAAAGTTCTGTACATTTGTTCAGACCAACAGAAACATATACCACAAAGAGTAAATTTTATTGTATGTAAATTTAAAAACAATAAGTAGGATATGGAAAAAAAAACCTAAAACAGAATATGAACTCTACCAAATGAATTGTGTTACAAAAGAATAATGAGCCGAAACCGGTTTGGCTCAGTGGATAGAGCGTCGGCCTGCGGACTCAAGGGTCCCAGGTTCGATTCCGGTGAAGGGCATGTACCTTGGTTGCGGGCATATCCCCAGTAGGGGGTGTGCAAGAGGCAGCTGATCGATGTTTCTCTCTCATTGATGTTTCTAACTCTCTATCCCTCTCTCTTCCTCTCTGTAAAAAACCAATAAAATATATATTTAAAAAAAAAGAATAATGATAATGTACAGAAGGAGAAAGGGGGAGGGAAGGAAAGAAAATATGTAACTTTGGAAAACATTTTGATTGGGTAATGAAAGTAAGACAAAAATTACTGTAAATAAGTTATCTATTCAATTCAAAAAATAGTTCCTCACCAGAGTATGAGTTACTGATTCTAAAACATTTTAGGAGGGCACTAGGTTTAAACAACTAAGTAAATATATTGTAGAAATTAAAGCCAGAATCTTTGCTGTTTGAAAAAGAAGTAAAGTATACAAAAGAAAAGTTAAGAGGGACTAAGAGAGAAGATGGCAGCATAGTTAAATGCCTGTGTTTGCCGTCTCTCACAACCACATCAAAACTACAACTAAAATACAGAACAACCATCATTCAGAATTCCTGGAAAGCTGGCTGAATGGAAGTCCTACAACTAGAGAAGTAAAGAAGAAAGCACATTGAGACTGGTAGGAGGTGCAGAGGCATGGAACTGGCTGGTCCGTGTGCTGCTTTTTTAATCGGGAGGAAGATCATCTCTGTGGAGGCTGCCCACAGGAGCAAGGGGTCCCAGCCCCACACCAGACCTCCAGCCCAGGGTCCCAGAGCTAGCAAAAGAAGTTCCTATGGGCAGTAAGAACTGTGGGCTGTAAAAACCAGTGCAATCGATGCTCAGTGACACAAGGCTGCTGGAGACCCAGTTGTTCCTCTTAAAAGGCCAGCACCACTAACTGAACTTACAAGGTCTTACTTCCTCTGAGCTCCAGCACCAGGGCAAGGCTCCAGGGAACACAGACACAAACAAGGAGGAACTGGATTGTCTGGCATCAGGGTAGGAACTCGGGGGCAGCTTTCTCTCAGACAGATGTGCTCACAGGGATCATTGTTCCTATGCTGGCACCTCCCCAGTCACAGGGATGACTGGCAGCCATTTCTGTTTGCTCCACCCTGGTGATTCCCTAAGACCCCATTTCATCCAATTTGCAACCCCACCAAAGCTGTGTACAACAGCTTTTGCATATGAATAGCCTGTCCTTGTTCAGGCGAAGGTCTCCCAAGCAAGCTGCAGCTGGGTCAGGGAGCCCCAAAACTGTCTATGTGGTTGTGAGAGATGGAAAATACAGGCGTTTAACTGTGCAGCACCAGCACCAGTGCCAGCCTGCCTTGCTTTGTGGCTGGGCCTCAGCTGGGCAATTCCAAACCCGATACAAAGAGGAGGAATCTGCATATCTCTCTGTAGCTCCTTCTGGATGACCCCAGGCAGTGGCTGACTTTGTACCTCCATGGAGACCCAATAGCCAGTGTACCCAGTGGTCAGTGTCAGATCATACCAGATTACAACTCTACACATCTGTAAGTGACACACTCAAGGGGAAGACTCAGGGAGCACCAAAGCCCCACTGAAGCAAGTCTTGCTCTATAGGGTTGTCTCCTGCACAGCAGCTCTCGCACTGTAGTCACAGTTGGTCCTCACAACCAATTGACCTGAAAGTCAATACCTCCCAGTGATACCAACAGCAATCAAAGTCTCAACTACAACAAAACTGTGCTCACAGCTCACAAAGGGGTGCACCTAGAGGTCCCAGCTCAGGTGACGAGGGAAGCTGAGCACTGGGCCCTATAGAATACCTACTATACAAGGCCACTCTATCCACTCAAGGAGACATAGCAGCTCTACCCAATACATAGAAACAAATACAGGGAAGAAGCCAAAATGTGGAGACAAAGAAAGATGTCACAAATGAAGGAAATGGATATAGAATTCAAAATCAAGTTATAAGGTTACTCAAGAATCTCCTAAAACCTTCAAAAATGTAGAAGGACCAGTCGGAGATTAAGCATACACTGACTGAAATAAAGAATAATATACAGGGATTCAATGGTAGAATGGAGGATTCTGAGAATCAAATCAACTATTTGAAATATGAGGAAGCAAAAAACAATCAGAAGAACAAAAAGAAAAAATAATAAAAAAATATGAAGATAGTGTAAGGAGCCTCTGGGACAACTTCATGCATAACAACATTCACATTATGGGGGTGCCAGAAGAAGACAGTGAGCAAGACATTAAAAACCTATTTGAAGAAATAATGACAGAAAACTCCCCCTACCTGGTGAAAGAAGTAGACTTATAAGCCCAGGAAGCACAGAGAGTCCCAAACAAGAGGAACCTGAAGAGGACAACACCAAGACACATCATAATTAAAATGCAAAGGGCTAAAGACAAAGAAAGAATCTTAAAAGCAGCAATAGAAAAGCAGTTAGTTACCTACAAGGGAGTACCCATACGACTGTCAGCTGATTTCTCAACAGAAACTATGCAGGCCAGAAGGGAGTGGCAAGAAATATTCAAAATGATGACTAGCAAGGACCTACAACCAAGATTACTCTACCCAGCAAAGCTATCATTCAGAATTGAAGGTCAGATAAAGAGCTTCACAGACAAGAAAAAGCAAAAGAAATTCATCACCACCAAACCAGTATTATATGAAACTAGAGGCTTGGTGCACAGAATTTGTTCAAGAGAGTTTTCCCTCAGCCCAGCCTGCACCCCCTCCAATCCAGGACCACTTGGGGGATGTCTGACTGTTGGTTTAGGCCCGATTCCAGGGATCGGTCCTAAACCAGCAGTCGGACATCCCTCTCACAATCCTGGACTGCTGGCTCCTAATCGCTTACCTGCCTGCCTGCCTGGTTGCCCCTAATTGCCCCCCCTGCCAGCTTTATCACCCCTCACTGCCTCTGTGTGACAGCCTGATTGTTCCTAACTACCCCCCCTGCTGGCCAGGTCGCCCCCAAATGCCCCCTCCCTGTTGGCCTGGTCACTCCTAACTGCCTCCCCAGCCTGGTCACCCCTAACTGCCCCCCCCCTGGTCATAGGCAACCATCTTGTGAGGGTGTGTGGGGCAATTTGCATATTACCTCTTTATTATATAGGATGTTGAAGGCTATTCTTTAAGAAGAGGAAGAAGAAGAAAATGAAAAAGATAAAAAAATATAAACAATAAAATAGCAACAAATACATACTTATCAACAATTGAATCTAAAAATCATAATAATGAATAAGTAATCGAATGAACAGAATAAACTGGTGAATAAAATAGAATCAGAGGCATGGAAATGGAACAGACTGATGATTCTCAGGGGGAAGGGGTGTGAGAGGACAGGAAGAGATTAAACAAAGATCTTATATGCATAGTAGAGGCCTGGTGCATGACATTTGTGTACTTGGGGGGGGGGGGTCCCTCACCCCGGCCTGCACCCTCTTGCAGTCCGGGAGCATTTGGGGGAGCAGTTGGACATCCTTAGCGCTGCCATGGAGGTGGGAGAGGCTCCTGCCACCGCCGCTATGCTTGCCAGTCATGAGCCTGGCTTCTGGCTGAGTGGCACTCCCCCTGTGGGAGTGCACTGACCACCAGAGGACAGTTCCTGCATTGAGCGTCTGCCCCCTGGTTGTCAGTGTACGTCATAGTGACCGGTTGTTCCACTGTTCAATCGAGTTGCATATTAGCCTTTTATTATATAGGATATGCGTTACCTATGGAGACAGACAATAGGGTGGCAAAGGCCTGGAGTGGGGTGGGAACTGGGTAGAGGGGATCAATGGGGGGAAAAAGAGGGACATCTGTAATAATCTCAAGAATAAAGATTTTTTAAAAAAAGAAAAATTAAAGGGCTAGAATGAACTATTTATGTTAGACTTTTATTGGAAGCATCAAAATTAACACATTTTTTTAAAAAACAACAGGTAAATATACAGGTTGATTAATAGATACATACATACTTATATATACAGGGTGTTCCGAAAAATGTATACACACTTTAACACCCAATAGCCCAATTTTGGAAATAAAATGTACTTTAATAAACACTGACTTTATAATTATTCAAAGTGTGTGTATACATTTTGGGGATGCCCTATACGTACACACATGAATGTAAAATAAACATGAATGTATATGTAAACATGGGTTAGTATACACAGAAATATTTCCTTAGTTCTGTCAACAAAGAAAGCCTTGAAGCAATGACATCTCAGTAGCCATGGTCTTTAATAGTCCCATTAATAGTCTCTTCTTTAAGAGAAATCTTAAAGAAGTTATATAGTTTAGGTCTGGGACAGGAACTATTGGCAGATGATCCTGGAGCATCTTTATGCAAATAGACTGAACAATGGAACAACTGGAACAATCAAACAACTGAACAACTGGTCGCTGTGACATGCACTGACTACCAGGAGGTGTGTGCAGAACATGGCAGGCTTTGGCCATGGCAGGATGGTGGAGCAGGTGAGTGGGGGTGCCAGACCAAGGCGAGGTACCAGATGCTGTAATCTGGGTGAGCATCTGGTGGTTACTGAAAATTCTTTACTCCTGTGCTCTGCTGTCCTGCCCAACGTTCACACCTGCTGCCAGTGCCGGCCCTGCTTGCACCTGCTGCCAGTGCCTGGCACCAGTCTTGATCACTCGGCGCCATCAGCGGGTGCGAGCGGTAGCTGCTGGCCCTGATTGCTCCTGAGAGCTTCTCCACCTCCCCCTGCTTCTGAGGGGTGATTGGGGCAGCAGCCGCCACTCACACCCACTGACAGTGCCAACCCTACTCATACCTACTGCTGGCACTGTCCCTAATCGCTCTGTGCCATCAATGGGTGTGAGTAGGGCTGGCGCCATCAGCGTGTGAGAGCGGCAGCAGTGGGAGCAGGGCTGCCAGCAGACAGAGGATCAGGGCCATGAAGGGAGGGGCCAGGCAGGCGCGTGGAGGATGGGCCGAGACCTGCCCTGTGCCCACTGCAGCCTAGCGGCCCACAGTTCCTTTCAAGGTGCACAAATTCATGCACTGGGTCCCTAGTATGCTATATAATAAAAGGCTAATATGCAAATAGACCAAACGGTGGAACAACCGGAACAACCAAACAACTGGTCACTATGACGTGCACTGACCACCAAGGAGCATGTGCGGATCATGGCAGGCATTGGCTGTGGCAGGATGGTGGAGCAGGTGAGCAGGGGCGCCAGACCAAGGCAGGGTGCCAATTGCTGTCATTGGGGCAAGCCTCTGGTGGTTAATGAAAATTCTTTGCTCCTGTATGCTGCAGTCCCCCCCGGCACTCGCACCTGTTGCTGGCGCCAGCCCCACTTACACCCACTGCCAGTACTGGCCCTGCTCACACCTGCAGTCGCCGCTGGAGCCACCACTTGCAACCTCTGCCAGTGCCTGGCTCTGGTCCTGATCAATCTGCACCATCAGCAGGTGTGAGCAGAGCCGGCACCGCCAGCGCATGGGAACCGCAGCAGCGGGAGTGGGGCTGCGGGCAGACAGGGGACCAGGGGCTGTGGTAGGAGGGGCAAAGACCAGCCCCTGTGCCTACTGCAGCCTCGCGGCCCACAGTTCTTTTTAAGGTGCATGAATTTGTGCACTGGGCCCCATCACATGTCAAAGGGGTAAGGGAACAACCTTAAAGAGTTTCCAATGCCCCAACCTAGAACTTTTTGGGCCATAAAACATAGTATTAGTAATGGATTAAAGACTATAAATAAAATAAATATCTATAATTCCATACTGAAATAAATACATAATTAAATGAATAAATAAATGGGGGATAAGACAAGGTTATTCCTTATGAAGAGTTCCAACTAATAAATGCAAAATGAATAGAAAATAAACATTAGAACACCAGAATAATAATTATTTCAGATCAGAGCCAATGAAAGCAAAATTTGTGAGGGTCACTTTGAGGAAAGATGGGGTCTTACAGAGTTTTGAATTATTTATTGTTTACAATGGGGAAAAATAGTATATTTTCAGTGGAGAAACTCAGCCAAAGCCACGTTAATGAAATGATCAAGCTGAACTTCACCACTAGCAAGATATATCAACATCATGTACATCCTAATACGATACATTTCTGTGATATTATTGTTAAAAATAAATATTTAGCCCAACCAAAGTGGCTCAGTTGGTTGAGTGCCATCCTGTGCACTGAAAGGTTGTGGATTTGATTCCCGATCAAGGCACAGACGTGGGTTGTAGGTTCAATCCCTGTTTGGGTACATATGGAAGGCAACTGGTCAATATTTATCTTTTACCTCTCTCTCTCTCTCTCTCTCTCTCTCTCTCTCTCTCTCTCTTTCTTATTTTCTCCTCTCTCTAAGCATGTCCTCAGGTGAGGATTTAAAAATTATATTTAGCCTCAATATAATAATTAAGTGGGATAATATTTGAAAATACTTATTATAGTGTCTGCCACAAAGGAACCACAGTATAAGATTTAAAATAGAATATAACTTAAAAAAATAGAAAAGAGTTTCTCAGAAACTGAAAATTAGTTTTGGGTAGACACCACACATGTGGGCATGGTTTTAAAACACTTTACCCAGTGATATACAAACAAGCACAAATTAGCTTTGGTATAAAGAATAAGTACTTGAAATACTGGGTGAAGAAGTAATTGCAGTCAAGTGGTCTTAATCAGGGAATGCTAAAGATAAATCATTTTTTCATAAATATTGTGTATCTGATGAAACCATCCTCAAGGGTACTTCATCATTTTTCATAAAGCCAAATTATATTTCATTTGTGAACAGTTAATACATTTCTGTACTAATAGTGAGCACAAGTAACTGCTTCACTTGACAATATATTTGAACCAGCAGCTTTTGTGAGTTCCATAACTTGGGTAGTTGTATACACCTACCACAGCAGCAATAATCACCTCTTTTGGTGACTTCACCTCAATTCTTGATCTTTCTCTTAACAAATATTGCAGTAATTCTACACAAATAGCCTGCCAATGCCTCAGTTTTACTGATGTAAAATTAGGATTGTTTATATTTTCCTTAAAAGCAATCTTTTTTCCACACCAATTAAAAAAATTATATAGTTGTATAACATCACCATTTTTTGGAAGTATTTTCCATTGAACTGATTTTGTAAATGATTTTTACAAAATGTAAATGGTTCTGCATTTATTAATGAAAAAATATACAGAACTTTGACAAGTAATGACAAACATTTGGATAAATGCTAGAGATTCAGCAGGGAACAAGACATTGTCCCTGTATTATGCTAAGTGATATAAGTCAGACAGAGAAAGACATATATCATCTGTATATATAAAAGCCTAAGCGACCGTCGCAACAGAAACAACCAAATGGACGACTGAACAGGCTGCATGGGGTAACCAGGCCAGCAGGGGGATTAGTGAGGGACGACCAAACAACTCAACAGCAGGCTGTGTGGGGCAACCAGGCCGGCGGGGGTGGGGGGGGGGGGGGGGGGGGGAGTCCAGTAAGGGGAAACCAGGCTGGTGGGGGGGGCAGTTAGGGGTGACCAGGCCAGCAGGTGGGGCACTTGGGGGCGATCTGGCAGGCAGGCAGGTGAGCAGTTAGGAACCAGTGGTCCTGGATTGTGAGAGGGATGTCCAACTGCCGGTTTTGGCCCGATCCCCAGGATCTGGCCGAAACTGGCAGTCGGACATCCCCCAAGGGGTCCTGGATTGGAGGGGGTGCAGGCTGGGCTGAGGGGACACCCCCCGCCCCTGTGGACAAATTTCATGCACTGGGCCTCTAGTATGGTTACATGTGTATGTGGAATCTAAAGAACAAAATAAACAAACAAATTTACAGATGAAGAGAACAGACTAATGGTTGCTAGAGGGAAATGGGCTTGGGAAACTGGGTGAAAAAGGTGAAGGGATTAAGAAGTACAAATTTGCCCTAACTGGTTTGGCTCAGTGGATAGAGCGTCAGCCTGCGGACTGAAAGGTCCCAGGTTCAATTTCAGTCAAGGGCATGTACCTCGTTTGCGGGCACATCCCCAGCAGGGGGTGTGCAGGAAGCAGCTGATCAATGTTTTGCTCTCATTGATGTTTCTAACTCTCTATCCTGCTCCCTTCCTCTCTGTAAAAAATCAATAAAATATATTTTTAAAAAAATAAGTACAAATTTATAGTTACAAAATAGTCACAGGGATGTAAAATACACCATGGGGAATATAGTCAATAATACTATAGTAATTATGTATGTACAGTTCCAGTTGGGTACTAGAAATATCAGGGGGAACACATTGTAAAGTTTATGATGGTCTAACCACTATGTTGTAAACTTGAAGCTAATACAAAATAATATTAAATGTAAACTCTAATTAATGTCACCCCAATAAGTTTAATTAAAAAATAAATATTTTTAATTTTAGTTTTCAATTACAGATTGCATTCAATATAATTTTGTATTTGCTTTAGGTTTATAGCCCTTCTAGTCCGCTCCTGCCCTCCCCAGGCCTTCCCCACCCTATTGCCTATGTCCATGGGTTATACATATATGCATACAAGTTATTTGGTTGATCTCTTCCCACACACTCCCACCTTCCCTTTGAGATTCCACAGTCTGTTCCATGCTCTCATGTCTCTGGATCTATTTTGTTCAACAGTTTATTTTGTTCATTAGATTTCACATATAAGTGAAATCATGTGATACTTGTCTTTCTCTGGTTGGCTTATTTAGCTTGAATAACTCTTGATAAACTATGGTGAATGAATCATGTTTTCAACAGAATCTAAGATATATTTGCATGTAGAAAATTTATTTGGGAGAATCGTCTCAGGGACAAAATGTGAGAAAAGAAAGAAAGATTGGGTAGATGGAGAATAAGATGTATTTACAATATAGGTTTCAGCTCATCCCAGGGATTCTGGAGTTCAGTGGGCTTTCAGGTTGGTCTCAATTTGAGACAAGGATACTGAGTCTTTTTAGTCCTTTATCAACCTATGACCTATGCCCTGGGAATTTATGGGTTTGGGCTTCAGTAGTGAGTCTGCAGCAGCTAACCGTCTAAGCAGATGGAATAGTGGTTGTTGTTCTGAAAGAGAGATACGGTTGACACAACATACCATCTACTATGTCAAGGAAACTCTATTAGACTATAGTTGGGTCTGTTTCCAGTAGTTGACAATTAAAATAAAGCTACTGCTAGAAATATTCATGTGCAAGTGTATGTAGGAGAATATGTTTTTACTTCTCCTAGTTAAATACCTAAAAATAATCTGAAACCCAAGTTTGGCAAACAAAACAAACAAACAAAAAACAAGTGACCTTATAAGTACATATCTCTTTTTCTGTCCCATAAATGTATTCCTTTGTGCCAATACCACATTGCTTTGGCTACTGTGGTTGTGCATACCTCAAGTTCTGTTATTGTGAATCCTCAAACTGTTCTTTTTTTAAAAAAAATTTTGTCTATTTTAGTTCTTTCCTATTTCCATATAAATTTTGACATCACCTCTTCAATTTCTACAAAGTACTTCATAAGACATTGGGATTGGGTAGATAGATAGATAATAGATAGATAGATAGATGCATTTGTGAAGAAATGACATCTCAACTTTATTGTGCTATTCTCTTAGAGAGGTTTATTTGTTAATTTACTTATGTGTTCTACAATATTTCTCAGCAATATTGTCTAGTTTTCAGTACATACATCTTGTGAATCAGATTTACCCATAAGTATTTCAGATTTTATGCTATTGGAAATGTTTTTATGTTTTATTTTCTGATTGTACATTATCACTATGTAGAAATAGAATTCATTGTTGTATATTGATTTTTAAATTTTGCAAACTTCTAAAATTCACTCCTTAGTTCTTCTAAAATTTTTTGTGCATTCCACAGAATTTTCTACAGAAACTAGAGGCCTGTGCACGAAATTCATGCACAGGGGGCGGGCGGGGTGTCCCTCAGCCCAGCCTGCACCCACTCCAATCAGAGACCCCTCAAGGGATGTTCAACTGCCCATTTAAACGGGCAGTCGGACATACCTCTCACAATCCAGGACTGCTGGCTCCCAACTGCTCGCCTGCCTGCCTTCGTGATTGTCACTAACCGCTTCTGCCTGCCAACCTGATCACCCTCTAACCACTCCCCTGCCAACCTGATTGATCTAACTGCTCCCCTGCCAGCCTGTTTGCCCCCAACTTCCCTCTTCTGCTGGCCTGGTCACCCCTAACTGCCATCCCCTGCAGGCTTGATTGCCCCCAACTGCCCTCCCTTGCAGGCCTGGTCCTTCCCAACTGCCCTCCCCTACTGGCCATCTTGTGCCGGCCATCTTGTGTCCACATGGGGGCAGGATCTTTGACCACATGGGGGCAGCCATCTTGTGTGTTGGAGTGATGGTCAATCTGCATATTACTCTTTTATTAGATAGGATAGAGGCCTGGTGCACGGGTGGGGGCCAGCTGGTTTGTCCTGAAGGGTGTCCCGGATCAGGGTGGGGGTTCCCTTGGGGTATGGGACAGCCTGGGCAAGGGGCCTGTGGTGGTTTGCAGGTCAGCCATGCCCCACGGCAACCCAAGCGGAGGCCCTGGTATCTGGGATTTATTTATCTTCTACAATTGAAACTTTGTAGCCTGGAGCAGAGCCAAGCCTTCTGCTCGCTCCTTGGCAGCAGCCATTTCTGTTGGGATTTATTTATCTTTTATAATTGAAACTTTGTAGCCTTAAGCAGAGGCCTGGGCCGGCCAGGTTGTGCAGAAAGCTTGGCTTCCTCCATCGCCGGGGAAACCCAAGCCTCCCTCCTGCTCTCTCTGTGGCTGCAGCCATCTTGGTTGGGTTAATTTGCATACTCGCTCCTGATTGGCTGGTGGGCGTGGCTGGTGGGTGTAGTGGAGTGGTGGTTAATTTGCATATTACTCTTCATTAGCTAGGATAATGTTATGTTTTCTGTGAATAAGGATCGTTCCTTTTTGTATAAATACGTATATTGCTTTATTGCCCTAGATAAAACTTCCAGGAAATTTGTTTATTAGAAATGGTGAGAACAGGTATCCTTACCATATTCCTCATTTCAGGGGCTCTTTATAATTAAGTATGATGTTAGCTGATGGTTTTTTTATTGTTTCTTTATCAGATTGAGAAAATTCTCTTTATAAAAATTTTTTTCAAAATATCAGACAATAATGCTAGATCTTGTCAAATACTTTTTATGCATCACTTAAGATGATGAGATTATGCTTTATTTTAGTTTACTTATATGATAAATTACATTGGTTGACTTTATTATTTGTTTATTTATTTATTATTAAATTTATTGGGATGACATTGGTTGATAAGATTATTCAGGTTTCAAGAGTAGATTTTCCTAATACATGATCTGTATATTGCACTGTGTGCCCACCTCCCAAAGTCAATATTGGCTGATTTTAGAATTCTAAACTAACCTTGCAGTTCTGAGATAAACTGTACTGATTATATATTAACCTGTTTACATGCTTTTATATTCCATTTCCTAAAATTTGGTTAAGAATTTATGTGTCCCTCACTAGTTTGGCTCAATAGATAGAGCATCAGCCTATGAACTGAAGGGTCCTGGGTTCGATTCTGGTCAAGGACACATGTCCCAGTTGCAGGCTTGATCCCCAGTAGGGAACATGCAGGAGGCAGCCAATCAATGATTTCCTGTCATCATTGATGTTTCTCTCTCCCTCTCCCTTCCTCTCTGAAATCAATAAAAATATTTTTTTTTAAAGAATTTTTATGTGGGTGTTTATGAGGATTATAGGTTTGTATTTCTCTCTCTCTCTCTCTCTCTCTCTCTCTCTCTCTCTCTCTTTAAATTAATTCTCACCTGAGGATTTTTTTTTTAAAGTGGAAGGGAGGAAGGAAGAGAGGTAGACAGAAAGAGAAACATTGATGTGGGAGAGACACATTGATTGGTTGCCTCCCTTACCCACCCTAACCAGGGCCAGGGATGGAACCTGCAACCCAGGTGTGGGAACCATTCCAGAGACACCAGATATTCAAGGCAACTCAGAGTGTGAAAGTCCTTGTTGATAATACACTGAATGGCCAAGGCCACTCTGAACATGGGAATCTTAATCAGAATGTTCAAGGCTAAGATACCATAAGCAAAGACAACAATTATGATGCACTCTGCACACGTGTCTTGCTGTAGCCAAAATGACTGATGTAATTATTTGCAGAAGGCCTCTTGTCTAAGTGATATAATATGTTACTGACCAGCCAGTGAGTTAGGAGTGTGGGGAAAATATTGGGAAAGGCTGGAAAAGTTGGAGAAGCTGCTGAGGCTATAGCTGTAAGGGAGAGCTCAGGTGCCACTACTATGTGAGGTGGTGAGTCTGGGGCCGCATGTGGCTGCTCAGATAATAACTGTGGGTATAGAGATTGATGCTGCTTTGTGAGAAAGATGTATTTGTTAACCAGTTGATGTGCATGGGACTGTTGTGAAGAAGTTTTGTCTGATGGCTATATGGCCACTGGCTTCTACAATTCTTATACACCCACAACTTCTCTTGGCTTCTCCATCTAAGGCCCAGCATACAGGAAGGTTCAGACCTAGGGAGAGGGGCTCAGGACCCAACAGTTAGTGCAATGGGCAGGGTTTGAAAAGGAACCTGCCCTGACAGTTGGTGTAGTTGAGCAGAATTCAGAAGAATATATGGACTCAGAGCACCAGAGCTCTGGCAGTGCTCTGTGCTGCTCTGAAACCAGGAATATGCCCTTGACCAGGAGTCGAACCTGCACCCCTGGGGTGAAGGCTGATGCTCTAAACACTGAGAAACACTGTCCAGGGCTGTATTTTCCTCATTTTTAATGTTTCTGACAAATTTTAATAAAATAATTTTATATTGAATATATTAGGCAATAAGCCCTTGAGTATAACTGGTATTATCCCTTCAAGCTTTGTTAAATTCACCTTAAATACTTCTGATCCTAGAGTACTTTTTTCAAAAAAGAGTTTTTATTTTATTTAATTAAACTTTATTTTTGAAAGTATTACAGATGTCCCCTTTTTCCCCCATTGACCCCTTCCGCCCCACTCCTGTCCCCTCCCTAGGCCTACACTGCATTTTTGTCTGTGTCAATGGGTTATGCACATATGCATATACTAGTAAGTTCTCTGGTTAATCTCTTTCTTCCCCAGCCCCACTTCCCTCTGAGAATCCTTAGTCTGCTGAATGCTTCCATGTTTCTAGATGTATTTTGTTTGGCAGATTACTTTGTTCATTAGATTCCACATATAAGTAAGATCATGTGATACTTGTCTTTCTCTGACTAGCTTATTTCACTTAGCATAATATTCTCCAGGTCCCTTCATGTAGTCTCAAAGGGTAGAAGATTCTTCCTTTTGTACAGCTGCATAGTATTCCATTGTGTTAATGTATCACAGTTTCTTTTATCCATGCATCTACTGATGGGCACTTGGGCTATTTAAATACAAACACAATTTCTTTAATAGATTTGATGTTGGTCATTTTTTTGTGTTTGTGTTTGTTTGTTTGTTTTTTCATTTTGTTATTGTTTTTTCCTTGAGGGAGCATTGGTAGTTTGTATCTTTTAGTAACTTTGTCCATACCATCTATGTTGGGGAATCTTAATGGCATAAAGTTGTTCAACATATTCCTTTGTTATGCTTTTAAGTCTGTATAAATTGTAGAGATGGTTTCTATCTCAATCATGATATTTATGCTTTCTCACTCTTTTTTTTTCCATGATAAGATGGCTTAGAGATTTATCAACTTTATTTTCCCAATCAGCCAATTTCTACTTTCATTGATTTTCTCAATTTTTTTATTTCGTTAAAAATTTCTTTGATTATTATTATTTATTTTCTTCCAATTTATCATGTTTAAATCTTTACGTTTTTGTTTGTATCTTATGGGAATAGTTTAGGTAAATGATTTGAAATTCTTCTTGTCTAATAGTATATACATTTTATGGTCTCTCTGGTAAATGTTTTATGTGCACTTAAAAAAACTTATTCCATTGCTATTGGCTGGGGTGTTTGTAAACATCAATTAAGTCAATTTGGTTGATAGTGTGATTCCAATATTCTGTATCTTTTTGTGATTTTCTTTGTGTTCATTCTATCAATATTGAGATGGTGGTGTTGCAATGTCCTATGTAATTGTGGACTCATTTATTTCTTGCTCTAAAGACTATTGGCTTTTATATTTATTTTTAAATTTTATTTTTCAATTATAGTTTACATTTAATATTATTTTATATTAGTTTCAAGTGTACAGATTAGTAGTTAGACAATCTTATAGTTTACAAAGTGTTCTCCCTGATATTTCCAGTACCCAACTAATGCCCTATAAAGTTATTACAATATTATTCACTATATTCCCTATACAATACTTTACATATTCATGATTATTTTGTAACTACCAATTTGTATTTCCTAATCCCTTCACCTTTTTACCCAGACCCCCAACTCCCCTCCCCTCTGGAAACCATCAGTCTGTTCTCTGTGTCTATGACTAATTGGAAAGAATATTTGTAACCTTATGGTCATTGCAACATTATTTACAATAGCCAAGTTATGGAAGTAACCCAAACGCCCATTAGGAGATGAATGCATAAAATCTTACCATTTGCAATAGCATGGATGTATCTAGAGGGTATTATGCTAAGTGAAATAAGTCAGTCAGAGAAAGATTAATACCATATGACTTCACTTTTATGTGAAAGTTAAACAACAAATTAAACTAACCAACATAACTGTGGATGTATGCAGTTTTGTTTGCTGTTCTATCAATTTTAGTTTCATGTATTTTGCATCTCCATTTTTAGGTACAGAAACATTTTGACTTATGCCATCTTGATTAATTAATTCCTTTATCATGTTGATATAGGCTTCTTCATTTCCAGTAATATTATTTCCTCTAAAATCCACTTTGTCTGATATTAATGAAACAACTCCAGCTATTTAAAAAAATTAATATTATAATGATGTAGTTTTATATCTTTTAAATTTCATTATATATGTGTCTTTGTATTTAAATTGATTTTCTATAGCCGGTGTTTTACTAAGTCTTGCTTTTTTAAATCCAATCTGATAATGATGGCCTATTAACTGAAGTATTTGGACCATTTTTATTTAATACTAGAGGCCCAGTGTATGAAATTCATGCATGGTGGGGTGGTCCCCTCGGCCCAGCCTGCACCCTCTCCAATCTGGGACCCCTTGCAAGATGTCTGACTGCCAGTTTAGGCCCGATCCTTTGGATCGGGCCTAAACTGGCAGTCAGACATCTCTCTCACAATCCTGGACCGCTGGCTCCTAATCGCTCACCTGCCTGCCTGCCTGGTCGCCCCTAACTGCCCACCGCTGTCAGCCTGATTGCCCCTCACTGCCCCTGCCAGCTAGACTGGTCACCCTCAACCTCCCCCCCACTGGCCTAGTCACCCCTCACTGCCCCCCCTGCCAGCTTAATCCCCCCAACTGCTCTGCCTGCTGGCCTGGTCACCCCTAACTGTCCCCCTGCCAGCCTGGTCACCCCCAGCTCCCCCCCTCCCTGGCCCCCGCTGGCCTGGTGCCCACGCAGCCTGCTATTCAGTCATTTGGTCTTCCCTCATTAACCACCCTGCCGGCCTGGTTGTAGGCAGCCATCTTGTGAGGGCGTGAAGGTTAATTTGCATATTGCCTCTTTATTATATAGGATTAGAGGCCTGGTGCACAAAATTCGTTCATGGGTAGGTTCCCTAGGCCTGGTTGGCGATCAAGGCCAAATGGGGCCTTCCTTCCAGCTGCTGGCAGAGGCCTTCCTTCATTCCATGCCATCCCCAAGTGATCAGTACACATCATAGCGAGCAATCGAACTCCCAGTCGACCTCCTGAGGGGACACTTTGCATATTAGCCTTTTATATATATATCAACTAGAGGCCCGGTGTACAAAATTCATGCACAGGGGCAGGGGTGTCTCTCAGCCCAACCTGCACCCTTTCCAATCTGGGACCCCTTGGGGGATGTCCAATGGATCGGGCCTAAACAGGCAGTCAGACATCCCTTTCACAATCTAGGACAGCTGGTTCCCAAATACTCGCCTCCCTGTCTTCCTGATTGCCCCTAACCGCTCTGCCTGCCAGCCTGATCACCCCCTAACCACTCCCCTGCCAGCTCGACCAACGCCTAACTTCCCTCCCCTGACTCCCCGGTCACCCCCAAATGCCCTCCCTTGCATATTCCCTCTTTGTTAGATAGGGTTTTTTCTTTAGCATATTGGACAATCCTAACTGGTTTGGCTCAGTGGATGGAGCATTGGCCTGCAGAATCAAGGGTCCCAGGTTCAATTCTGGTCAAGGGCATCTACCTTGATTGGGGGCACATACCCAGTGGGGAGTGTGCAGGAGGCAGCTGATCAATGTTTCTCTCTCATAGATGTTTCTAGCTCTCTATCCCTTTCCCTTCCTCTCTGTAAAAAATCAATAAAATATATATTATAAAAAAAGAAACATTTAAGATTCCTCCATATCTGCCTGGCTGGTGTGACTCAATGGTTGAGACCCCAGGCTGCCACCGCTGGAAGGGGTTCGGGCCCTGGCCAGGCTGAGACCCCTGCCCAAGCTGCCATCTCAGCCTGGCTGGGGATAGCCCAGTGGGGGTGCGCAGCTCCAGCCCAGGCTGCCTTTGCTGGCCCGAAGATCTCTCATTGGGGGTGCACTGCCCTGCCGGCCTGAGACCCCTGGCCCCCAAGCCCGCGGCTGCTTTGCCCCGGGTCATGCGCTTTGCGCCGGGGCTTGGGGACAGGGCGCTGCTGGCCGGCCTGAGACCCCCCGGCCCCCAAGCTGGCGGCCGCTTTGCCCCGGGTCATGCGCTTTGCGCCAGGGCTTGGGGGCGGGGTGCTGCCGACCTGCCTGAGATCCCCGGCACCCGAGCCCGCAGCCACTTTGCCCCGGATCGTGTGCCGGGGCTCAGAGCTAAGAGGACTGGATGCCGCCATCTTGTGGCCATGGGCGCCGCCATTTTGTCGCAGAGTGATGGTTAATTTGCATATTACTCTTTTATTTGATAGGATGATTACTGGTGTGGCTGGCTTTAAATCTGGTTTTGGTATCTTACTATTTGTTTTCCATCTGTTATTTGCTCCCCTTTCTTCTATCTTTTGTATTAATTGAGCACTTTTTTATGAATCCATTTATCTCCTATTTTAGCCTAATTAGTAATACTATTTTTAGTTAATTTTCTGTGTTCACTTTTGGGCTTTTAGTATACAACCTAAATTCTACTGTTAGATGATTTTCTATTTCCTCACATGTAAGAATCTTATAACAGGATACCTCTATTTCTCCCCTGGTATAGAGGAGATTGGGATTGTGGGCGTGGCTTGGCCGGTGGGCGTGGCTTATGTAGCGGAGTGATGGTTAATTTGCTTCCCCTGTTGCCGCCGGCAACTTTGTGCTACTCTTATTATTTATTTTATCTATCTATCATCTATCTATCTATCTATCTATCTATCTATCTATCTATCTATCATCTATCTATCATCATCTATCTATCATCATCTATCTATCATCTATCTGTCTTTCTATCTATCTATCTATCATCTATCTATCTATCTATCTATCTATCTATCATCTATCTATCTATCTATCATCATCTATCTATCTTTCTATCTATCTGTCTATCTATTTATTTATTTCCCTTTATATAGTCTTTTATTAAAAAGCTTATAAATCTTTTAAAATGTGTAATGAAGTCAGAACTCTGGCTCTGAAATGGGTTTTCTTGTTGATATTAAATCTATCTTCCCATGATGATTACTTGAGACCTAACCTAATTTATCAGCCTCTCTACTACAAATGCTCCATTGGGAAAACAGGAGCCATATCTAGTTATGCATGATCCACAAGTTTGTTTAAAGTGTTTTAATTGTTAGATCACCTCCATTTTTAAAAGAGAAATCATGCTTTCTTTATATTTTTCTCTAGGGTTGCAATGTTGCTTTGGGGATTGTTGTCATTTCTGTTTTTTCCACATACATAATGAATCAGGATTACTTTCTTTATTATGATTTTTAATAAGTAAAAATGTTAAAGAGCACTTAATTTGATGAACCATGCTAGGGGGCAAAGGGAATTGAAATAACCTATAAATTATTGAAATTAGCCTGTGGAAAATGCTATTTGTTCAGTTTTTCGCCTTCTGGAAAATTTCTAAGTCCTCTGTAAGATTCCTTTTTGAATCTTATCTACTACTCTTCAAGGCCCAACTCCAGCGTAACTTTCTGCATAAATTTCCCCACCCAAGCATCTTTCTTTCCTCCTTTTAACTCAGATGACACTCTGTGCTTTGTAAAGCTAATATGTTTAATGTTATAAAATAGTTACTAGTACTTTTCTAGTGACCTTATTACTCTAATTGCAAAATCATTAAGTAGCTTACAGTGCCACATAAATATTTATGTAAGATTAATACCATTATTATTTCATTTTGGATAAAGTTTTTATGCTTTTTTCTTTTAATTCTTGCTGCAATCCTGTGTGAAAACATTATTTTTAAGACAGTAATCATTGTGTATTATTTATCTTAAAGATTTAGAGTAAAATAGTCATGAGCTATATTCCTGGATTCAAAACTTAGCCTTGTGACTTTAGGCAAGTTTCTTAAATTATCTGAGTTTTACTTTCTTCATCTATAAAAGCAGATTGTAGTTTATATCTAATATATATATATATATATATATATATATATATATATATATATATATATACTAGAAGCCCAGTGCACGAAATTCGTGCACGGCGGGGGGTTGTCCCTCAGCCCAGCCTGTACCCTCTCCAATCTGGGACTCCTGGAGGGCAGTCGGACATCCCTCTCACAATCCAGGACTGCTGGCTCCCAACTGCTTGCCTGCCTGCCTTCCTGATTGCCCCTAACCGCTTCTGCCTGCCAGCCTGATCACCCCCTAACCACTCTGCTGCCAGCCTGATTGATGCCTAACTGCCCCTCTGCCAGCCTGTTTGCCCCCAACTTCCCTCCTCTGCCAGCCTGGTCACCCCTAACTGCCCTCTCCTGCAGGGTTGATCACCTCCAACTGCCCTCCCTTGCAAGCCTGGTCCCTCTCAACTGCCCTCCCTTGCAGGCCGGGTGCCTCCCAACTGCCCTCTCCTGCTGGCCATCTTGTAGTGGCCATCTTGCGTCCACATGGGGGCAGGATCTTTGACCACATGGGGGCAGCTATATTGTGTGTTGCAGTGATGACCAATCTGTATATTACTCTTTTATTAGATAGGATAGAGGCCTGGTACAGGGGTGGGGGCCAGCTGGTTTGCCCTGAAGGGTGTCCCGGATCAGGGTGGGGTTCCCTTGGGGCGTGGAGCGGCCTGAGCAAGGGGCCTGTGGTGGTTTGCAGGCCGGCCACGCCCCCTGGCAACCCAAGCAGAGGCCCTGGTATCTGGAATTTATTTTCCTTCTACAAGTGAAACTTTGTAGCCTGGAGCAGAGCCAAGCCTGCTGCTCCCTCCGGGGTGGCAGCCATCTCTGTGGCAGTTAATTCACCTTCTACAATTGAAACTTTGTAGCCTTAAGCGGGTGAGCCCGGCCAGGGTGTGCAGAAAGCTTTGCTTCCCCTGTTGCCGCCGGCAACCCTGGCCTGCTCTCTCAAGCTCCATTCTGCCGCCCTTTGTTTGAATTTGTTTACCTTCTATAATTGAAACTTTGTAGCTTGAGTGGAGGCTTAGGCCTGCAACGGCTATGGAAAGCTTGGCTTGCTCTGTTGCCTGGGAAACCTTGCTCACTGTGGCTGTAGCCATCTTGGATTGGGGTTGATTTGCATACTCGCCCTGATTGGCCGGTGGGCGTGGCTTGGCCGGTGGGCGTGGCTTATGTAGCGGAGTGATGGTTAATTTGCATATTACCATTTTATTAGAGAGGATATATATATGTATATATATACATATATATACATACATATATATATATGTGTGTGTGTGTGTGTGTGTGTAACTTATTGCTGCAAGAAATGAATTATTGTTTATATATGAGATAATACATAAAATGCCTACAAGTGAGGCATTCATATACTTTCTAGTGACCTGTAGGCACAATTTGAAATATTTTCACTGTACTCATGGGAAGCCAATCACTTTCAAAGTAATTTCAAATTGCACTTGACCATTAGTAGGAAGGATATCAGCCAATATATATATATATAAAACCCAATATGCAAATAGACTGATTGGCAGAACAACTGAACAAATGAACAACCAGTCTCCATAACGTACACTGACCACCAGGGGATGCATGCGCAACATGGCGGGCATCGGCAGCAGGCAGCAGACCATGGAACATGGTGGGCGTTGGCCGTGGTGGGATGGTGGACCAGGTGAGCAGGGGTGCCAGACCAAGACCAGGTTGCTGTTATCGGGGTGAGTCTCTGGTGGTTACTGAAAATTCTTTGCCCCCTTGCACCGCAGTCCTGCCCACCACTGGCCCCTGCTGCCAACACTGGCCCTGCTCACACCTGCTACCGGAGCCAGGGCCACCTCTTGTACCCACTGCCGGTGCCCAGCACCAGCCCCAAATGCTCAGCATTGGCCCTGATTGCTTGGCGCCACCACCTCCCCCTGCTCCTGAGGGTCAATCTGGGCTGGCAGTTGCCTCTTGCACCTGCTGCCGGCGATGGCCCCACTCGCACCTGCTGCTGGCGCCAGAGCTGCCACTTGCACCCATTGATGGTGCCAGCTCCGCTCACACCCACTGCTGGTGCCGGCCCCAATTACTGCATGCCATCAGCAGGTGTGAGTGGGGCCAGCACCATCAGTGCATGGGAGCAGTGGCCACGGGAACAGGGCTGCCGGCAGAGAGGGGACTGGGAGCCATGGCAGGAGGGGCCAGTCGAGGGTGCGGAGGATGGGCCGAGCCCCACCCCTATGCCCACCACAGCCTCACAACCCACAGTTCCTTTCAAGGTGCACAAATTCATGAAGTGGGCCCCTAGTTATCAATAAAACCACTTTTTAAATAAGTTTGCTAACATAAAAAACACATTTACGTGAATGTCAAGACAAAGGAGACATATTAATCCTTCTAGATTCTTTCCAGATTCAAAGACAATGAGCAAAAAGTTACAGACATTATACAAACAATTCTAACTTGTAAGGGGCAGTGTATCTCTCATTGAGCTCATTTCAACCTCTTTAATCATGTCTGTTGCACAAGGGAGAGCATGTCAAGAAACAGGGTCTGGGAACTCTGGATAAATGCCATGGGTATAACTGATGAACAAGGTTTGGGCATTGTTTGAATATCAGACTCATTTAAACACATTTGCTGGAGGGAAAAAAAAATCTGTTTTATTTAGAGTGATGAAAACTTCTGCTACTGGCAGTTCAATAGGGAGTGGCTAGTAAGATAGACCTCATGGAGGTTGGCTGTTTTGGAGAGCAGCAGGCCACAATTCATAGTGATTGAGATGGACATCTACATCTGGATGACCTATAAAATTACTGAAAACAAAAATATTTTTAAATTGTTTTTGCATGCCTCTGACCTGAAATCATAAAATAGTGGTAACTTTATGAAAGATGGCAAGAGCTAATGTGGCCACAATCCCAAAATTATTGCAAAATGGAGCTATCTCAGGTATCTATACTAATAAAAGCCTATGTGGCCCTCGCTCCCTCACGCCATCACAAGATGGCCACCCTCACATTGTCACAAGATGGCCACCCGTACAACTTTACAAGATGGCCACCCATACAACTTTACAAGATGGCCACCACAAGATGGTTGGCAGGGGAGGGCAGTTGGGGGTGAACACGCCAGCAGGGGAGGACATTTGGGGGCAACCAGGCTGGCAAGGGAGCAGTTAGGCATCAATCAGGCCAGCAGGGGAGCGGTTAGGGGGCAATCAGGTGAGCAGGCAGAAGCAATTAGGGGCAATGAGGCAGGCAGGCAGGTGAGTGGTTAGGAGCCAGCAGTCCTGGATTGTGAGAGGGATGTCCGACTGCTGGCAGTCGGACATCCCCCAAGGGGTCCCAGATTGGAGAGGGTGCAGGCTGAGCTGAGAGACACCCCTCCAGTGCACGAATTTCATGCACTGGGCCTCTAGTCTATATAATAAAAGCCTAAACGACCATTACGGCGGAATGACCAGAACAACTGGTCGCTATGATGCACTCTGACCAGCAGGGGGCAGACGCTCAATACAGGTGCTGCCCCTGATGGTCAGTGCGCTCCCACAGAGGGAGTGCTGCTCAGCTAGAAGCCAGGCTCACGGCTGGCGAGTGCAGCAGCAGTGGCAGAGGTGGGAGTCTCTCCCGCCTCCACAGCAGTGCTAAGGAGCAACAAGCAGGCAGGCAGTATGGAGCAAGGGGTCCGGGAATGCAAGAGGGATGTCCAACTGCCGGCTTAGGGGAGTGGGTCTAAGCTGGCAGGTGGACATCCTCCGAGGGGTCCCCGACTGCAAAGGGCACAGGCCAGGCTGAGGGAACCACACCCCCCACAGTGCATGAATTTTATGCACCAGGCCTCTAGTATTAAATAATTTCATAAAGTATTTTGAAGTAAAAACAAACTAAAATATATAGTTAGAAACATGTAAAAATTTTATTAAGCAAAATAATGTACTCTCCAACAATGTTCTCCTATTTATAAAGTCTGAGATTGGCACACATAGGAATAGAGAAAAATCGCAAGTTTTTTTACTTGCATGGAACTTGCTCCTAGACCTGTCACTTTCTGGCTGTGTTACCTTCAGAACAAACCTTGATACAGATGCTCTCATGCTTCTGGTTCCTCTTTTACAAAATGGGCGCAAGATTACTTATGTTTTTGTTGAGAAAAATATATTTATTTATGTGGTTAATACAGTGCCTATTGCATAGAATTACACAATACATGGTAGATTTTTGTTACAATTTTTAATATAATGATGGTTGCAAAAAAAAAATCCCAGAGCTGAAAAAATCTATTGTGGATTCGCATTTTCTAGCTTTTAATACTGAAATTAAATATTAATAACATCATGAGAATTAGCATCAGTAAGAATAATTTCTTAATAATTTCTCAATTTCCATTTGGAATTGAGACAGGAGTGCTCCTGCCTGCCTTTATTTTTATGAACCTTGATGATTTGCTATTACTTTTGGATGAGCTAAGTGTCCTTCTCTGTCTCCTTAAAAAACAGAAGCAGTCTAGGCATTCACTTGAACTGAGATGACATTTTATATTATCAAAAATTAGGAGTAACTTTAAGAGATAAATGTGAATTCTACATAATTACTATTAGAAATAACTCTTTAAAATGAAGTATCCCAAGGTCAAAATAATTTTTGGTAAGTGTCCTTCAGCTTAGAGTTAACAACTCCACAGAGTACATCAATCCTTTCAATTACCTCAGAGTACTTTTTGTAACCTGTTTATTTTAAAAGATTAAACCTTGACAGCATATTATTGGAAGTTACATGTTCACTAAGTGCATCATTCAAAGTATGAATTTAGTAGCACTAACATTTTTCAAGTTAATGTTATTGCAACCTTGCTCTAAGGATAAAAAAAAAAAGGAAAAAACAAAACAAAACAAAACAAAAAAACATGAAGGCCTTAATTGTCCATTTGACAAGTTGCTGGTGTGAACTCCGAGTTTCTACCTGAAAAAATCTCGGCTCTGCTCGCACACACTGCCTCAACAACTCCACGGAGCTCAGATGAGTTGTAGGCATGTTTTTGACCTTTACTTGGCTGTTGGTAAAGTCAGGCATATATTCTTTTAGTTGGCAGCACAGACTTTTATATTCCAGCTACTATACAATATTTTTAAATAATGTTCATGAAAGACCATGTGTTGGGCAATTTATTTCTTTAGATACCATGTATCTTATTATTTGGTGAGATCAGACAATTATAAATGTGCTACATGTATACTTCAGCCCACAGAAATTTGGCCTTATGATATCAGGCAAGTTATATTTGTCATTCACTCCACATGCCTTTTGAAGTGTTAGTTATAGCTCATAAAATTCATTTTTTGGATTATTGCTCATATCTCAGTTTTAGAAATAGTAGTAATTCCTCTGAACAACTTACATATATTTATTTGTTGGCCAAACTAAATTCTATAACTTTTGATATTTTCTTCTTTGTTTCAATTATTAAACTCTCAGAGCAAAGTTTGTGATCCACAATACTTTATGGCATCATTTGCTTACTAATTTTATTCCAGCTTTACCTTATTTTTCTCACTCTAAAAATTTTATTTTTATTTCTTTGTATCGTATGAATTTTTTGCAAGCAATTTTGTGATGGCTGTGAAAATGCATGGCTCTGATCTATAAGACATTCAGCAGGGGGTTCACAGTTGATTGACATCCTATGGATCTGCCTCCATTCGTGTGGTGACCATGCTTTCTATCCCGACAAGCTTCTCCAAGACTAAGCATGGTGGAGTTAGTAGTGCTGGCCCATTCTTAGATAATGAAAGCCTCTAGAGGACAATTTTGGCTCCGGACCCCCCCCCCCAATCATGACTCATGCTAGTTTAGAGGTAAGACTCTTGCTCCATCTTCCTCTCCTTCCACCTCATAACAATGTGGAGGTCCTCACTACCTCAAGGCCCCTCCTCTTTCCCTTCACTTGAGTTTCTCCCAATACATCTTCTGTGCATCTAAAGCTCTTCTTGGTGACTGTTTCTTGGAGGACCTGAATTAATAGAGGTAATACCAAGTGTGGTTGAGCAAACCGGCAGCCAAGATGCTACTTAAGAATTATTTTACTCACTGTCCAAGTAGCAAACAGAACACCATCCCAATTATTATATTGAGCACAGATAGTCCCTGAAATAAGATAAAGGTCTGATTGCTAACGTTCCATAAACAATAACCTGGAAAAGCTAGGGAAATGCTCTTGTAAGTGGAGTGGTTCAGACTAGATGATGCAGTAATTTAAAAGGGACAGGAGAAATAATGCTCATAAGAACATCAAAATTGCAGCTTATTGCCAAATGGTATTAGCCTTGAAGGGGAATAATGAGAAACAAAAGCCCATAAACAAATAGAGGCTGATGTGAAAGTTAGAGGGCCCTTTTACTAGTTTGGGAAAAGGTCCTGATATCCTGCAGTAAAAGGGCAGACATGGATGAGAAATAGACAGGGTATTAGAAAAAAAAGAGGGACAATTTTCCAGAGACAGTCAGCAAGGCACTTTTGTTATACTAAGATCAAGGCTCTGATTGAGACATGAGAACACTGAAAATGAAATAGATTAATCTGGGTGGATGTACTTAGAGGTTTTGATTGTGTAGAAGTTTCCAATCTTTCCATAGTAGGAGCTAGCACTTTCCCCTGTGGATTGATAAAGAAGAGGTATTTCCGTATAAGGTCCCAGGTGCCTCTCTAGACCTACCTCCATGCTATGGACAGAATTGTGTCTTCCCCAAAACAGAATGATTTATACGTTGAAGCTCAAAGCCCTCGTGTGACTGTACTTAGAGAAAGGAATTCAGAGAGATCATGAAGGTTGAATAAGATTATAAGGATGAAGGCTAATCCAAAAGGACTGGTGTCCTTATAAGAAGAGGAAGAGACACCAGGGTTGTGCACAGAGCAAAGGCCATGTGAGGATGTAGCTGTCTATAAGCCAAGGAGGGAGGCTTCACAAGAAACCAAACCTGTTGACTCCTTGCTCTTGGAATTTAAAGGTACAGAACTCTGAGGAGTAAACTTTTATTATTTAAGTCACCCAGGCTGTAGCTTTATTTTTGGATTGGTTGCTTGGGTGAGAGCATCAGAATTCCAAGTAATGTAAGTACACATTCAGCCCTTATGGAGGAGAGCATGACTCCCACTTCTTGAGCACCTCCTGATAGTTAATAATGATATTTTAACTTATAAAATTTTAATTGTATATTTATAAATATAATTCTTAATTTTAATTAACTGTGCATAGTGACTTCTTTCTAAAGAGGACAGTATGGAAAGGAGAGAAGAGAAACACTACCTTACTCAGGTGATCATGGACAATTTCATCAGTAATAAATAATGTTTATAGAATGCATTTCAAATATGATATGTTAAAAATGGCCCTTTACTTTCTTCCTCCACAAAACTCAGAAACACAGTCAATTCAGGATATTTTTAAAAATGAGGCAAATTCCAGTAGAAGGACATCCTACAAAATAACTGATCAGTACTCCTCAAAATTATCAAGATATCTAAAAATAGGAAATTCTGAGAAAATGTCACAGCCAAGACAATGGTGCCTAAGGGGACATGGCAACTAAATGTAATCTAGTATCTGGAGTGGGCTCCTAGATCAGAAAAATTCATTGAATAAAGGAAATCTGAATAATTTGTGGACTTTAATCAATAATAATATGTGAATAGTGCTTAAGTAATTATATTAAATGTACTATGCCAATGTAAGATGGCAAATGGGTGGAAGGGTATATGGAAACTCGCTATACTATTTTATTGTTCTGTAAATATAAAACTATTGAAAATTAAAGTCTATCTTTTAAAAGGTCGTAACTTCATTTGCTTTATTTATTTATTTTTTTATAATAAATCCTTATTGTTCAGATTATTACAGGTGTTCCTCTTCCCCCCCCCCCATAGCTCCCCTCTACCTGATTCCCCACCCCACCCCATACCCTTACCCCCCGGCCACTGTCTTCATCCATAGATGTAAGATTTTTGTCCAATCTCTTCCTGCACCCCTCAGACCCCCTTCCCCCTGAGCATTGTCTGTAGCCTCCCTTTCTATGTCCCTGATTCTATTATATTCACCAGTCCATTCTGTTCTTCAGATTTTTTTATTCACTTGATTTTTAGATTCACTTGTTGGTAGGTATGTATTTGATGTCTTTTTGTTGTTCATAATTTTTACCTTTACCTTTTTTTTTTCTTCTTTCTCTTCTTAAAGAATACCCTTCAGCATTTCATGTAATCCTGGTTTGGTGGTGATGAAC
This sequence comes from Cnephaeus nilssonii, assembly GCF_951640355.1. NCBI lineage: Eukaryota > Metazoa > Chordata > Mammalia > Chiroptera > Vespertilionidae > Cnephaeus > Cnephaeus nilssonii. The sequence goes on along the minus strand of NC_137072.1, from coordinate 34,063,580 downwards.
TCCTTTAGCTTTTTCTTGTCTGTGAAACTCTTCATCTGACCTTCAATTCTGAATGATAGCTTTGCTGGGTAGAGTAATCTTGGTTGTAGGTTCTTGCTGTTCATCACTTTGAATATTTCTTGCCACTCCTGTCTGGCCTGCATGGTTTTTGTTGAGAAATCAGCTGACAGTCATATGGGTACTCCCTTGTAGGTAACTAACTGTTTTTCTCTTGCTGCTTTTAAGATTCTCTCTTTGTCTTTTGCCCTTGGCATTTTAATTATGATGTGTCTTGGTGTGGTCCTCTTTGGATTCCTCTTGTTTGGGGATCTGTGCGCTTCCTGGACTTGTAAGTCTATTTCTTTCACCAGGTGGGGGAAGTTTTCAGTCATTATTTCTTCAAATAGGTTTTCAGTATCTTGCTCTCTCTCTTCTTCTGGCACCCCAAAAATTCAGATGTTGGTACGCTTAAAGCCATCCCGGAGGCCCCTTACGCTATCCTCACACTTTTGGATTCTTCTTACTTTCCGCCTCTCTGGTTGAGTGTTTTTTGCTTCCTCATGTTCCAGATCTTTGGTTTGACTCTTGGGGTATGGTGATCTACAGTTGAGTTTCTGTATATTCTTTATTTCAGACAGTGTATGCATAATTTCTGACTGGTCCTTTTCCATTTTTTTGGCATTCTCATTAAGGTCCTTGAAGGTCTCTTCAAGTTTATCAGCGGTTTTTAGAAGATTCTTGAGTAACCTTATAAATGTGGTTCTGAACACTGTGTCGTCCATTAGTTTACTTTCCCCAATCTCTTCTATTCGTGATCTGCTTCAGTGTCTCCACATTTTGGCTGCCTCCCTGTGTTGATGGAGTGGTTTTGTGTGGTCAGTGACCTATAGGGGCTGGTAGCTGAGCTTCCCCAATCACTCTAGGTGGTCGCTCTTGGTATCCCCCTTTGTGGGCTGAATGCAAAGTCTTGGTGTTGTTAAGCCTTGATTGCTGTTGGTACACTGGGAGGATTTGACCTCCAGGTCAATTGGCTGTGAGGATCAGCTGTGTCTATGCCGGGAGACAGCCTTATTCAACTAGACTTGCAAAATTGTAAAAGCCTCTGTGCTCAGCTTGGTTGGGGCGGAGTTTCAGGATGGAGCCTACAGCCTTGGCTTCCTGTAAGCCCCGCCCTATGAGGTTCCTGGGTCTCAGTGTCCCTCAGTGTCCCTCTGTACTCCCTGCAAGCACCTCTGAGAGAAAGGCGCCCTGGAGTTTCGCCCGCTGCCAAACAGTCTAGTGTCTCCCCCAATGAATCTGGATTCCCAGATTCTCGCCCGGAACTGGGGTTCAGTGCAGTCGGAGCTGGGGTTCAGTGCAGTCTGGAGCTTTAGTCTCCTTCCTGCTAGGGCAATTCAGCGGCACAGTCAACAGTCTGTCCTCTGCGCTCATTCATGTGCGCGCCTCTGGAGCTCTGCCTTTCGCCGCTCCCCTGAGTTTCCACCTTACAGCCCAGATTCCCCCAGTATGAGCCTGGATCCCCAGGGTCTCACCTAGAACTGGGGTTCAGTACAGTCAGAGCTGGGGTTCAGTGCAATTTGGAGCTTTTATCTCCTTCCCGCTAGAGAACGCCGGCCAGGCACTCAGCCTCCCTGTCCTCTCCAGCTCCGTCCTCCCCGCAAGCACGCACGCCCGTGTCTCTGCCCGTGTCTCTGTACCTCAGGCTTTTAAAGCTCCTCTGATTTTCCTTGTGGTTTTCTCTTTCCTTCTAGTTGTGGGCGTTTCAGTCAGCCAGCTTTCCTGTGGTTCTGGATGATGTCCGTTTTGACTTTTAGTTGTATTTTTGAAATTGTTGTGCGAGGCTGTAGTTTACGTGTTTACCTATGCCTCCATCTTGGTTTCTCTCCTGCTTTATTTTTTTTCGGATAGATTTCTTGGGTGAGAGCATTTTTCCCCCCTGGACTTTTAAATAGCATGTATTGTCTGCTGGCACCTAAATGTATCTGAGAAGTCCGTCTTAATTCATATTATTGTTTCCCTGTATATATCTTCTCCCCACCTCAAACACCTACCTACTTTAATGTTTTAAAGGTTTTTCTTTATTTTTTATTTCAGTGATTTGAGCTAGTATCATTAACTGTGGTTTTAATGGTATATCCTTTTTTTTTTTTTTTGGTTTGCTGAACTTTTATGAACTGCAAGTTGATACTTCAGGAATATGTTCAGCCATTATTTCTTCAAATAATTGTTATAATTCATTATCTTACTATTCTTCTAGGATTCAAATTAAATCTATTATATTGTTTGATATTATATTATTGTATTACTAGAGGCCTGGTGCACAGAATTCATGCACAGAGGTGGGATTCCCTCAGCCCAGCCTGCACCCTCTCCAATTGGGGACTCCTTGGGGGAAGTCCTACTGCAGTCAGACATCCCTCTCGCAATCTGGGACTGCTGGCTTCTAACTGTTCACCTGCCTGCCTGCCTGATTGCCCCTAACTGCCTCTGCCTGCCAGCCTGATCACCCCTAACTGCCCTCCCCTGCTGGCCTGGTTGCCCCCAAGTGCCCTCCCCTGCTGACCTGATCTCGCCCCCAATGGCCCACCCCTGCTGGCCCAATCTCGCCCCCAACTGCCCTCCGCTGCAGGCCTGATTTCATCCCCAACTGCTCTCCTCTGCTGGCCATTTGGTTCTGATTGGTCAGTTTCTATGCCAGTCAGTATCAAAAGCTCCACCTCTTAGGCAGACATTGGCTCCCCACAGCACCCACATTTGGTTCTGATTGGTTGGTGTCTATGCCAGTCAGAATCAGAAGCTTCCCCTTCTAGGCAGCCATTGGTTCTTCACAGCACCCACATTTAGTTCTGATTGGTCAGTTCCTATGCCAGTCAGCATCAAAAGCTCTACCTCCTAGGCAGCCATTGGTTCTTCACAGCACCCACACTTAGTTCTGATTGGTCGGTTCCTATGCCAATCAGCATCTCTGGGCCTATCAACGGGGCTTGATCAGAAAGGCGGGGCTGATCAGCAGCCCCGGTGGAGGCCTGGAGAGAAATGGAGGCGCAGATGCTGGCCAGACTGGGAGAGAAAGAGAGAGGCAAGTGCTGATCAAAAGCCGCCTCAGAGGCTACAGATGAGGCCCTGCTTCTCTCTTCAGGCCTCTCTCTGGCCCTGATTCACAGCCCCCTCAGCAGTCAGTGCTGGGACACCCCGCCTGCAGCAGAAGCAGTCAGCACTGGGTTGCTATGGCAACCCAGCACTGACTGCAGGACTGACTTCTGGTTGTTCAGGCCTCAGTTGTTACTGGTCATTATGATCCAGGGTTTTTATATATTAGGATAGGTATTTAGTTTTCACTTTTACTTCTCTGTTATTCATATTGAAAAATAATGACATTATAAAGTTTACTGATCCTTCTTTTCCTCTAATCTGCTATTAATGTTGTCATGCATATATCTAACATGTATGTATTGTATATCTGATATGTGAATATGCATTAAATGTAGAATATATATTAAATGTTTTTTACATCTACCATTTTCATTTTACCATTTTAAAAGTTTTTGCATCTCTGTGGGAAATATTTTTTATTTATTTGATTATTTTTAATGTCTTAAAGTAGCTTCTTCACCTATTAACTCTGATTTCTAACATTGTTGTCATCTTGAGGTCTGTTTCTATATCTAACATGTATGTATTGTATATCTGATATGTGAATATGCATTAAATGTAGAATATATATTAAATGTTTTTTACATCTACCATTTTCGTTTTACCATTTTAAAAGTTTTTGCATCTCTGTGGGAAATATTTTTTATTTATTTGATTATTTTTAATGTCTTAAAGTAGCTTCTTCACCTATTAACTCTGATTTCTAACATTGTTGTCATCTTGAGGTCTGTTTTTCCCTTATCTTGACTCATATTTTCCTTTTTTTTTTTTAATCTTAAACTATTTCTGATTAATATACTTAATCCTGTGCATGATATGTGGTAAAAAGCCTGAATTTCACTTTTGTTTTCTGAAGAGTGTTATTTTTCTTCTAACAGACACTGGTGGATACTCGTGCAAGTTTGCATTTACCATGTGTTGAGTCAGAGTTAGTTTTGTCTTTATCCAAGGATGCTGTTCTTACTCCTAAAATATGGCCCTTTTGAATTTTTATTTTGTTTGCTTGCTTTTCTTTTGAAATCTTAATTGAAAACCCAAGGTGTTTACTGAGCTCCTCTGAATTACTCAAATGTCTGTCTGTCGCGGTAGGCAACAGTTTTAATATCTACTCAATTTTATCAGTCTTCTGTCTATAGCTTTTATGAACTACCCAGATTATCTTAACCCATGTAAAGTTAAGGAAATATCAAAGAATTTGAGGAGAGTTTATTTGCCAATTTTAGAACTTTCTCTATGGGGCTTCTTTCTTTTGGAGATTTTCTCCCTCAATTTCTAAATGCTATATTATAATAGTTCTGACTTCTGTTAATAATACCTCAACTCATAAAAAGATTCCAGCTCTTTGTTGGACATACCACTTTGTAAAGTATAGACCAGAGAGTGGTCTCAGTGGAAAAGATATAGAACAATGTCACACCCTGTTGGGAGGTCAATTCTTCCCTTTCTGTATGCTTTTGGTTACTTTTAAATTTATTACATATATTGTATATTTGTATTTCCACAATATTTAAAAATTATCTACAGGATGTTTAGTTTGATACAAGATATATGTCATTTCTGAAACCATAACATATTCTCCAAATTTTGTAGATGATTTTTTTCCATTTCTTCCTGTTTCTCTCTCCCTGTTGCCTTGTCAGTAATTTCCTCAGCCCTATCCTCTAGTCCACTTACTATCTCTTTCATTGTAGGTTCAATTAGTTAATAAATCTATTGAAATATTTATTTTAAGAATGATATTTTAATTTATAAAAATTTTAATTGTATATTTATAAATATAATTATTAATTTTATATTATCTTTGTCCTTTGTAATACATCCATACTTTTATTTTTATTTCTTCAAGTATACTACATGTTTGTTTTATTTAATTATATGTTAAATAATTATATTGTTAATTATATGTATTAATTCTAATTACTGGTTGTAGCACATCAGATTTTATATTAACATTTCAGCTCATCCCAGTTCATAATGATGTGTGTCCCCATCTGCTATCTACATATGTTGTTAATCCTGAAATTACATTCTTTGAAATTATATGTTCATGTTCTAAGTTCAAATTATATGTTCATGTTCTAAGTTCAAATTATGTTTCCTCTAAAATTACTTCTTTTTATGAACCCATGATCCATATGTTTGTCAAGACCAATCTAGACAAAGTAAAATGAAATATCATCATGTAGATTTTTAGAACTAACAGTAGGGTAAATTTTAGCTACTACTTTCATGTAAATACAGATGTTTTACCCTCCATCCAAGTAAAAATAAAAATCTGTTTAATATTCCTGAAATATTTATCTTCAATGAAGCTTTTGTCCTAGTTCATTCCTTAAAATTGTTGTTTTTCCAGTTATTTTGGTTCTTGGTGTAAATCTCTGATTTGCCTCTCACCTTGCCTGGAATTCCAGGATTTTTCTCATGTACATGTATAGATTATTAGTGGCCTCCTTGAAAAAAATTCCAGCTTCAGTTTTTTGGCCCTCCATGAATATATGCATTTTCATAATTTCTGAATTTAAACATCTTCTTCAATTTCTTTCTAGTCATAGGCATGATTGTGTGTATGTGTGTGTGTGTGTGTGTGTGTGTGTGTGTGTGTACGCACAAATGTCTGTGTTCTGTACTACAAAAATTTCTATAATAACCCCCCAATTTTAGATATATATGTCTACTAGAGGCCCATTGAACAAAATTCGTGCATGGAGGGGGGTGTCCCTCAGCCCAGCCTGCACCCTCTCCAATCTGGGACCCCTCGAGGGATGTCCTACTGGGATCGGGCCTAAACGGGCAGTCGGACATCCCTCTCACTATCCAGGACTGCTGGCTCCCAACTGCTTGCCTGCCTGCCTTCCTGATTGCCCCTAACCGCTTCTGCCTGCCAACCTGATCACGCCCTAACCACACCCCTGCCAGCCTAATTGATGCCTAACTGCTCCACTGCCAACCTGTTTGCCCCTAACTGCCCTCCCCTATAGGCCTGGTCACCCCTAACTGCCCTCCCCTGCAGGCGTGGTCACCCCTAACTGCCCTCCCCTGCAGGCCTGGTCCCCCCGAACTGCTCTCCCCTGCAGGCCTGGGTCCCCACCAACTGCCCTTCCCTGCAGGCCCTGTTGCCCCCAACTTCTCTCCTCTGCGAGCCTGGTCACCCCTAACTGCCCTCCCTGCATGCTTGATCGCCCCCAACTGCCCTCCCTTGCAGGCCTGGTCCCTCCCAACTGCGCTCCCCTGCTGGCTTTCTTGTTGCAGCCATCTTGTGTCCACATGGGGTCAGTCATCTTTGACTACATGGGGACAGCCATCTTATGTGTTGGAATGATGGTCAATTTGCCTATTATTCTTTTACTAGAGGCCTGGTGCACAAAATTCGTGCACTGGGGAGGGTGTCCCTCAGCCAAACCTGCATCCTCTCCAATCTGGGACCCCTAGGGGGATGTCCGACTGCAGGTTTAGGATGTCCCCTGTGGGATCGGACCTAAACCTGCAGTCGGACATCCCTCTCACAATCCGGGACTGCTGGCACCTAACCGCTCGCCTGCCTGCCTGATTTCCACCTAACTGCTTCCTTGCCAGCCTGATTGACACCTAACTGCTCCTCTGCCAGCCTGATTGCACCCAACTACCCTCCCCTGATGGCCTGATCACCCCCAAGGCTTTTATTAGTATAGATATGACCCTTCACAGAAAATTTTACTAACCCTGCTTTACAATAAGGGCTTGACGATTGAATCATTGGTACCAGACACCAAGATTTCCTTTCTTTGAATAGTGGAGGGAATAATTATCTTGTCTTTAAGTTGCCCTGAAATTAAAATGAGATAATGACTTAGAAAAGTATAAAAGCACCATATAAAGACAACTGTCTTTTTCATGTATTGAAAAGACAATAAAGTGGTAAAATGAAAAACACTATTTTTATTCTCCCCCTTCCTTCCTTTACAGCCTTTATTTAAACTTTGAATTTATAAAACTTTCACTCCAATTTTCATTTCTTTACATGCAATATTATTTTGTATTGGTTTCAGGTTTTATATTAGTTACAGAATAGTGGTTAGACAATCATATACTTTACAAAGTATTCCATGATATTTCCAGTACCCACCTGGCATCATACCATCATTACAGCACTATTGACTATATTCCCTATTTAAGTGACAATGGGTTTACAGGTTCCTTCCAGACTTTCTTTTGTGTTGTTTGCCTTGCCTTTTCTTTCTCACTTCTTCCCTCATTTTCCTTATATAGTATCTCAATTGGCCATCAAAGCTCAGTGAAGGAAGGCACTGGGACATGCCGGTTAGCACTGAGAGCTTCTCTGAATCACGTCAGTCAGTCCGGTACCCTGCAGTGCGGCACCCCTCCACTGAGGTGGCACCGCCCCTCAACCCCTGCCTCAGGGCTGCAGGTCCTTGCCCCTCTGCCCCGGTGTCTTTCCATGCCCCTTGATCCTGGCTGGGCCCACCCACATCTTGAGGCCACTGCACAACCTCTCTCTCTGCAGGCGAGGCAGATCCCTTCCCGCCAGTCCCCTGCCCCAGCCCAAGCCCCCTCTGGTGCATCCTGTCTCGCCAGGTTTTTGCCTTTGATCTATGGCATTGGTGACAGCACACTCCTAGCAAGCCTGGTACCCAGAGGGGCACAGGGTCAGTTCTTTGCCCAGAATATTAGAGGTTGCAGTAGCATTTGCAGATGTCACCCAGAGCCTGCTGGCGAAGGCAGCGGCTGTGTGGGGTGTCCTCATAGAGGGATGGTGAGGCACTGCTTGGCGCCCCTTAGAACACTAGCCTCCTGGCCGGCTGCTTTGCCTAAGCTGTGGCACTCACCCTGGAGCCACCCCTCAGGCAGCCCCACAGTCGGGCCTCGTGCCTCTTCTTCCACATTCGGCCTTCATCCATCCCTCTCTCCTGCAGTGCTTGGGCTCTAGGTCTGAAAGAAAAGAACCAAGACCAAGAAGGACAAAGCCCAAAGGAAGTGAGTCTTGAACCCCCACATGCCATTCTCTGGATTTCCTCCCGCACCTCCTCTCTGTGTCACATCTTGAACGGGCACCCTGTGGCCCAGCCACATGGCCACCAGGCGGCCTGGTAGAGTCAGTTTCCAGGAAGATGTGAATCTGTGGCCAGAGGCCCTGTCTGGGTCTCAGCAATCCCATGCCTGCAATGTTCATGGGCCCCACGGGAGTGGCTAAGCAGGCCCAGCCATGCCTCCCTGGGGCAGCAATGTTCCCGGGGCCCGTGGGCATGGCTAGGCTGGCCTGCCACACCTCCCAGGGGCGGTGATGTTCACAGAGCCCCACTGGAGTGGTTAAGCAGGCCCAGCTCCTCCTCCCCAGGGCTGCGATGTTCCCAGGGGCCCCACAGGAGGGGCTAGGCAGGCCAGCCTTGCCTCTCTGGGGTGGCAGTGTTCCAGGGGCCCCACGGGAGTGGCTAAGCAGGCCTAGCCACTCCTCCCCAGGTTGGCAATGTTCCCAGGGCCCCACAGGCGTGGATAGGCAGGCTGCTGCCCCTCCCAGGGCCTGTGATGAACCCGGACTGGCAGGTGGCATCTGGCGCTGCCCACCCCACTTCCCAGGGCCATGTTGAACTGGTACCTTGCCAGCAGTGTCTGGCGCTGCCTGACAGGCCTCCCCCGGCCCCTGATGGACCTGGACCCCCAGGGGCAGGCCATGGTGCTGCCCGCCCCATTTGCATATGCAAATTTACCCACCATCTTTGATGGGTTAATTTGCATACTTGCTCTGATTGGCTGGTGGGCATGGCTTGGTATAGTGGAGTGATGGTTAATTTGCATGTTTCTCTTTTATTAGTGTAGATTAGATAGAAGGATTAGATAGGATAGAGGCCTGGTGTACTGGTGGGGTCCGGCTGGTTTGCCCTGAAGTGTGTCCCGATTCAGGGTGGGGGTTCCCTTGGGGTGTGGGGCGGCCTGGGCGAGGGGCCTGTGGTGGTTTGCAGGCCGGCCATGCCCCCCGGCGACCCATGCGGAGGCCCTGGTATCTGGGGTTTATTTATCTTCTATAATTGAAACTTTGTAGCCTTGAGAGGAGCCAAGCCTCCTGCTTGCTCCGTGGCCGCAGCCATTTTTGTTGGGATTTATTTATCTTCTATAATTGAAACTTTGTAGCCTTAAGTGGAGGCCAAGGCAGGCCAGGGCAGGTGGAAAGCTTGGCTTCCTCCATTGCCGGGGAAAACCAAGCCTCCTGCTCGCTCCGTGGTTGCAGCCATCTTGGTTGGGTTAATTTGCATACTTGCTCCTGATTGGCAGGTGAGTGTGGCTTGTGGTGTAGCAGAGGTATGGTCAATTTGCATATTACTCTTTTATTAGATAGGATACATCTGTAAAATTTGATTTAATATTTATCATTTTAAGGACAATGTCAAGGCAGATGAGACATTAACAAATATAACTCAAATTAATGTATTTTTCAATAAACACATTGATAACTTCATATTGAAAGCATTATATAGAGATCTAGGATACAGAAGGGATAAGATAAACACTGTACTTCATAAGACTTACTGTCTGGTAGATAATAGCTGTTCAAAATAATTACCCAAAGAGAGATTTTAATATAATTGTGATAAATCTGTCAAAGATAAGGTACAGGGAAATAAGAGAACTAAAATGTATTAAGGAAGGAAAGTGACATTTAAGCTGATAAGAAGCTTGATTGAAGTTAGTCATTCAGTGGGAAGGTTATAATTCATACTGGCAAGAAAAAAACAGTGTGTACAAAGCTACTGAGTTTGGTAGAAGCTTAAAAAGTTTAAGACATTGAAATATGGTAAAAATAATGGGAGATGAGAATAAAAATGATATATAAGAGCCAGGTCATGAATTTGTTGCTACTGCCAATTTTAATTATATTGAATTTTAACCTCCCTCCATATAATTTATTTATTCATTCAGTCAATCATTAATCTAGTAACTCAATGTTTACTATGGACTTACTATCAGGTCCTGCTTTAGAAAATTTGATGAGAGTGGTCAACAAGACTGAGAGAGTCTCTGCCTTTAGAGAAATGAGAATTTGGTGAGAGGAGATATAGCTACACAATTTGATATATTTTAAGTGTAACTTTCTTTCTGGCTCCATTACTTTTGCCTATTTAAATAATAATTATGGGGAATACTTTCACTGCAAAAGTTCTATAACTATAGACTGATTATATAAATAAAGATTATATATAGAGAGCTGAGTGATATGCTCATAGGCAGTGTTGGTATAGTCTAAAATATTTGAACCAGCACTTTATGGTTGGCCTTATTTCTGACTTGTTTATGTCTATGCCGTACTAGTTATTAAATACTTCAGATACCACCAATGTTTTTTGCCATAGGTGAATGTAATATTTCAGTGGTTCAATTAAAAGCCAATTGCAGCCCAGACAGCATGACTCAGTGGATGAGCATCGACCTATGAACCATGAGGTTGAGTTTTATGCCTACGTTAGGGAATATGCCCTGGGTTGTGGACTCGATCCCCAGTGAGGGGTATGCAGGGGGCAGCCGATCAATGATTCTCTCTCATCATTTATGTTTCCATCTCTCTCTCCCTCTCCCCTCCTCTCTGAAATCAATAAAAATGTAAAAAAAAAAAAAAAGCCAACTGCAGTGGTCCACAGAAGAGATTATAAAGTTTGGGTTAGGATGTTCGTCATAGATGCATAAGAGGAGAACAGATTTCAACACTATTTAGAAGAGAGTCAATAGAACTTGATGAAAGACTAAAGATCAAATAGATGTAAAATATAGGTAATATAGGCATGTTTTAGGATAACGTCCAGTTATGGCTTATGCAGCTGGTTAGTGGTACTAAATTAGAGAACACTGGAGAAATAGTGTTGTTTTTTTTAGTGCAGAAGTTATATTGTTTTGGACTTTTTTGGAAGTGCTAGTATTATATATACTGAAGTCATTTATTAAAATTCTTAGATATATAGAGAAGCCTAAACTTTAGATTATTAAATAAATAGTCAAAAATTGAATCTGTGATAATGAATAAGATTTCTCATTGATAAAATACAAAATAAGAGTGTCAGTCAGAAGACTTAAAGAAATCAGATTTAAAAGTTAGGTAAGAAAGAAGTGCCAGCCAAGGCAATTGAGAAGGGAAAAAATGAGGCTATTATAGTGTCATAAAGCGAACAAATTAAAATATTTTTTAAGAAGTAAAAAGTGGTCAACTGTCAAAATTCAAGAGAGGTAAAATAACAGAAAGATTTTTTTTCATTCTTTCTAAAAAAAAAAATAAATTAAAAAAAAATATATATATATATATATATAATATATATATATATGTATATATATTAGAGACCCGGTGCACGAATTCATGCACCAGTTGGGTCCCTAGGCCGGGCCTGCAGGATCGAGCCAAAACCGGCTTTCCGATATTCCCCGAGGGGTCCCAGATTGTGAGAGGGTACAGGTCAGGCCAAGGGACCCCACCAGTGCATGATTGGGGCCGGGAAGAGATGTGGGAGGGTGGCCAGCCAGGGAGAGATCTCGGGAGGGCTCTAGGGTGTGTCGGGCTTGTCTTGCTCAGTCCCAATTGGCCGGACCTCAGCAGCAAGCTAACTAACGGTCAGAGCGTCTGCCCTTTGGTGGTCAGTGCATGTCATAGCAAGTGGTTGAGTGGCCTTAGCATATCATTAGCATATTATAATTTGATTGGTTGAACGGACAACTGAATGACCACTTAGCATATTAAGCTTTTATTATATAGGATTAGTATATGAAATGTTGAAAGAAATCCCCTAAATTCTAGATACACCGATTATCTGTTCTTGTCCTCAATTGACTGAGCAAGAACAATAAGGAAGCAAACACTTTGTATACAATGTAATAATTATTAATATTATTAAGAATGTCTAACATTAAGAACTGTGAAAGATCAACTAAGATTTTTAGCAATCTTGTCCAACACAATAGTACCATTGTTTTTCTGAGTATTAGACTGAAAAAGACTAAATAATCCCTAATATTTTTATTTTATTACTAGAAGCACAGTGCACAAAATTCATGCACGGAGGTGGGTGTCTCTCAGCTGAGCCTGCACTCTGTCCAATCTAGGACCCCCTTGAAGGATATCCGACTGCCCGTTTAGGCCAGATCCCACCGGGCAGTTGAGCATCCCTCTCACAATCCATGATTTCTGGCTCCCAACCACTCGCCTGCCTGCTTGCCTGATTGTCCCTAACCACTTCTGCCTGCCAGCTGATCACCCCCTAACCACTCCACTGCCCACCTGATAGATGCCTAACTGTTCCCCTGCCGGCCTGATTGCCCCTAACTGCCCTCCCCTGCTGGCCTGGTCACCCCTAACTGCTTTCCCCTGATAGTCCGGTTGCCCCTAACTGTCCTCCCCTGCAGGCCTGGTCGCCCCCAACTGCCCAACCCTGCTGGCCCGGTAACCCTTAACTGCACTCCCTTGCCAGCCTGGTTGCCCCTAACTGCCCTCCCTTGATGGCCTGGTCCCCCCCAACTGGCCTCCCCTTCAGGCCTGGTTCCCCCAACTGCCCTCCCCTGCAGGCCTGGGTCCCCCCACTGTCCTCTCCTGCAGCCCTGGTCTCCCCCCAACCGCCCTCCCCTGCAGGCCTGGTCCCCCAAAAGTGCACTCCCCTGCTGGCCTAGTCTCTCCCAACTGCCCTCCTATGCCAGCCCAGTCATCCCTAACTGCCCTCCCTGCTGGCCTTATTGCCCACAACTGCCCTTCCCTACTGGCCTGGTCTCCCCCAACTGCCCTCCTCTGCTGGCCTGGTCACCCCCAACTGCCCTCCTCTGCCGGCCCGGTCATCCCCAACTGCCCTCCCTGCTGGCCTTATTGCCCACAACTGCCCTCCCCTACTGGCCTGGTCTCCCCCAACTGCCCTCCTCTGCTGGCCTGGTCACCCCCAACTGCCATCCTCTGCTGGCCTGGTCACCCCTAACTGCCATCCTCTGCTGGCCTGTTGCCCACAACTGCCCTCCCCTGCAGGCCTGGTTGCCCCTAACTGCCTTCCCCTGTAGGCCATCTTGTGGCAGCCATCTTGTGTCCACATGGGGGCAGCCATATTTGACCACATGGGGCGGCCATCTTGTGTTGGAGTGACTGTCAATTTGCATATTACTCTTTTATTAGATAGGATTATAATACTAGAGGTCCATTAGATTCGTGCAATAGGCCTTCTTTCCCCTGGCTGCCGGCACCGGTTTTCCTCCGGCACCTGGGACCCAGGCCTTCACTCTGGCTGCCGCCTTCCATCTTTGGTACAGCCGGAGTCTTCGCTCAGGCTGGTCTTCGCTGTGGCTGACCAGAGCCTTCAGTCTTCGCTGCTGCTGGAGCCTTCAGTCTTCGCTCCAGCCGGAGTGCCTCTCCTGTAGCTCCCTCCGCCCCCTGCCCTCCCCCTCATAGCAGGCATCCTGCCCCACCCAGCCACTCTGCACCTGCATGCATGCTGCCTAGAGGCCCAGAGTGGCTCAGGGGGGCTGGGCTGCCAACATCTTTGTCAGGTTAATTTGCATACTCACTCCTGATTGGATGGTGGGCGTCGCAAAGTGATGGCCAATTTGAATATTTCACTTTTATTAGTGTAGATTACTAGAGGCCTGGCCTGAACCCTCTCGCAATCTGGACCCCTTGGAAGATGTCCAACTGCCGGTTTGTCAGACATCCCTCTCACAATTCGGGACCGCTGGCTCCTAACTGCTCACCTGCCTGCCTGCCTGATTGTCCCTAACCACTTGAATGCCTGCCTCATCGCCCCTAACCACTCGCCTGCCTGTCTAATTGGCCTGAACCACTCTGCCTGCCTGCCTGATTACCCCTAACCCCTCTGCCTGCCTGCTTGATCGCCCCTAACCACTCTGTCTGCCTGCCTGATCACCCCTAACTGCTCACCTGCCTGCCTGATTGCCCCTAACCACTCGCCTGCCTGCCTGATCGCCCCTAACTGCTCACCTGCCTGCCTGATTGCCCCTAACTGCCTCTGTCTTGGCCCCTGCCTGCCATGGCTGCTGCCTCTGCCTCGCCCCTGCTGCCAAGGTTTTGTCCAGAGAGTCATTCAGAAGGACGCCCGGAATGACGTCTGGAAGGTCATTCAGCTGTACGGTCTAATTAGTATATTACACTTTTATTATTACAGATTTTACATAATCATCTAACATAACGCCAAGTGTTAGGCCTAAACCAGTGATGGCGAACCTATGACACGCTTGTCAGCACTGACACGCATAGCCATTTCTGATGACATGTGGCCACTCAGGTGGCTGCATGCCGAGGATGAAACATTTGCTACTCCTGAGGATGAAACATTTGCGACTAGAGTCTTGGAGTTAACTCCAAGACTCTAGTCGCAAATGTTTCATCCTCCCCTATTAGACACTCTGTGCTGGAGGTCTGTAGGCCAAAACAACAGAAGTCCGGCACAGAGCGTCTAGTTCTGGGAATTCTGGTTAAGTCGGGATCTTTGCCTTCACTTCCGCCAGCAGAGCAGGGAGCAGCGGAACACAGCGGGGGACGCATCTCTGGGGGCCCTGCCATTACCAGTAACCAAATAACAGTTAACCACAGCAACCATTATCTACTGTTCTGGGGTGTCATGGATTTCTAATCCATCATTACTGAGATAAGTGAGGGGGAGGCTGGGAGAGGCGAGGGTTTGTGGCATGCTATGGGTGCCGTTTCCCGCTATTAGAAATAGCGGCAGCCATTTTAATTCACATAAGGAACACCATCTTGCTCCATAGTGCAGACTCCATTTCACCACTATTACTGTTGTGCATCCTTATTAACCCCTATTTCTGCTTATTAACCCTGCCCTTTCCTAAAAGACAGTTATATGCACCATTTTGTGGTTAGTTAGGCTAGTTAACCCCTAATTGCCTGCAGGCCTAACAAGCTATCTATAATTCTATCTTCTGTCACTGCCCCCCTGATGGAGAACCCAAAAAATAAAAAAAAAACTAAGGTTAAGTTAAGGAAGTGGTAGTAGCAGTGGCTGACCCTTTCAAGAGACATGGACCGAGATGTATGGCTTTATAGAAAAAAAATGGCAGATCATTTTGCGTTCTATGTACTGAAATGGTAGTAAGCAGAACGTGGAATATAAATAGACATTTTGAAACTAATCATTCCCAGCTCTTGGAAAAAAGTGAGGATGAAAGGAAGGAGTACATTTCCAGGCAGCTACACCTTTATAAGAGCCAATCTAATTCCATCCTTAAATTTATGAAAGGCTCTACAAATTTAACATCTGCAAGTTTGAGCATTGCTCACTCTATAGCTCAGCATGGAAAAGCACTCAGTGAGGGAGAATTTATTAAAGAAACTCTCCTAAGATGTGCACCAGTTCTATTTCACGATATGCAGAATAAAGATACAATTTATATTAAGAGAATATCTGAGTTACCACTCAGTAGAAATATCATAAAAGACCGAATAATGAGACTGAACACAAACGTACAACATCAATTAAAGAGAGACATAAGGAAGTGTAAATATTTTTTGATCTCTCTTGATGAAACTATTGATGTCACATCACATGCTCAGTTGGCCATTATTGGTCAATATTCTGATGGTCTTACAATGAGAGAAGAGTTGATAAAGTTAGTATCAGTGTCAACAAGTAAATCAGGAAGCGAAATATGTAAGGTTGTTATACAAACATTTCGTGACCTAAGCATTGTTATCTCTAAAGTTGTGTCAGTGATGACAGATGGGGCACCAAATATGGTGGGGGAAAAAGTCGGATTTGTCAAATTGTTTATAGAAGCTCTTGGACATCCGATTGTGCCTTTTCATTGTATTATCCATCAGGAGGCTTTATGTGCCAAGGCAGGATTCACCGACTTAAACGACTTAATGTCAGTTGTTACAAAAATAGTTAATTTAATAGCTGCTCGCCCCCTTCACAAGCGAGAATTTTCGGCACTTTTACTGGAGGTTGATTCCACCTACAGTGGACTGCTGATGTACAATAATGTAAGATGGCTGAGCTGAGGCAAAGTTCTTGAGCGCTTTGTGAAGTGCTTTGAAGAAATTAAGGTATTTCTTGATGATAAGGATCTGGGAAACTTTCCTCAGCTTAATGATGATAAGTGGGTCCACACCCTGATGTTTTTTACAGATCTCTCTGTTCATATTAATGAACTGAACTTAAAGTTACAAGGTTTTGGCAAAAGTATTGACGTTATGTTTGGATACATAAAAGCTCTTGAAAGTAAAGTTAAAATTTTCAAGCGAGATGTAGAAACTAAAACTTATAAGTATTTTCCTCGAGTAACAAAGTATTTTGAGAAGGCCAGTGCAGCTGTACAAAATGAAATGGAACTCTTGCATATGAAGTACCAGCATGTTTTAGACTTGTTACTTGACCAGTTTAGTGATAGATTTAGTCAATTTAGAAGTCTAGAACAGACCATGAAAATAAATAAGTACCCTGATGTAGTAGTCTACAGTAGTTTGGAATTAAATGGTTTCCAATGGATGCAAATTGATGATTTGGAGATGCAACTTGCAGAATTTCAAGACAGTATCTGGGCTCAGGTGTTTGTCAACTTGAGGTCAAAGCTTGAGAATCTGGAAAGGTGCCGCTTGGAGAATCAAAGGAGTGCCACTATGAACAGGAAATTTGGAGTGCCTGGAACCGACTACCAGACACTTTTAGCACCCTGAAAAATATAGCAATGGCTTTACTCACAATTTTTCCCTCTACATACTTTTGTGAGGCCTTAATCTCAGCATTAAATAATATCAAAACCAACAAAAGAAACAGATTGACAGATGAAGTTAGTAACGCTTGCTTGGGCCTGAAGTGTACAAAATACCAACCTTCATTTGAAGATTTAGCCAATGAAATTCAGAAACAAAAAAGTCACTAATAGGCAGGTTAGTTAAAGAGTTCCCCCTCCCCCTCACTTAACTTAGTTCACGGCACCCCACACAAGCTAAATAATATCAAGACCAACAAAAGAAACCTACTGATGGATGAACAAACAAAGAAGTCACTAAGCAGGTAAGTTAAATATTTAGATTTTGGTTTATTAAATACAATTATATATAACAATTATACGTTTATGTTATTTAAACTATAAATATCGCGAAATAATGTTTTTTCCTCAAAGTGACACACTACCCGGTTAGGCTCAGTTTTTTGGCGAAGTTTGACACACCAAGCTCAAAAGGTTGCCCATCACTGGCCTAAACTAATCTATCAAATACCATAGTTTAATATCTATGCAAAATGAACAACTAAAAGCAATTGTTTTAAAATAAGGGTAGCATTTAGTATGTTTGACTTTTGGTCAAGATGGTACCATAGGTAAATGCCCTACTTACATCCTCTCATAACCACATCAAAATTTTAACTTAACAACAGAAAAACCATCATTGAAAACTGTCTGAAGTTTAGTTGAATAGAACTCCTATAATGATATACAGAAGAAGCCACATCAAGACTGATACTGCTGGGCCGTAACTGGTTTGGCTCAATGGGTAGAGCATCAGCCTGCAGACTGAAGGGTCCCAGGTTTGAATCCAGTCAAGGGCACATTACCCGGGTTGTGGGCTTGATCCCCAGTAGGGAACGTGCAGGAGGCAGCCAATTCATGATTCTCATCATGGATGTTTCTATCTCTCTCTCCCTGTCCCTTCCTCTCTGAAATCAATAAAAAATATATATATTTTTAAAAAGACTGGTACTGCTGAGAGGGGCAGAGATGAGAAATGGGAAGGTCCCATTCCTATATGAGGTGGTTAAAAATTGAGAGAGACATCTCAGATCTTCCCTGAGGAGCAAGAAGTCCCAGCCCTACAGCAGACTCAGCCCACGGTTTCAGTGCAAAGAAAAAAATTCTCCATAACTTCTGGCTGTGAAAACCAAGGAATGTTGTGATTGAGTGAGACAGATGGTTTTGGGATTCCCAGGTGTTCTGCTTAAAGAGCCTGCACATGGACTTACTCTTACTCACTTGATCTGAACTCCAGGGCAAGGCAGTAGCTCACAAGGTGCCAGGAACATACAGAGAGGAACTGATTTTTCTAGCTTTGGGATGAAAGTTGGAGGGGTGACATCTATCTCCCAGACAAAAGTGCTGGCAGAAGCCATGATTCCTTTGCTGAACCCTCCCTCTGTCTGCAAAGGCAGGCACCATATATCTCAGTCTAAAGTTAGGTTGCTTATTTGAGTTTTTTATTGTTTCCTGAGGTAGACCTGTAATGCTATAAATTTTCTTCTTTGAACTGCTTTTTCTGTGTCTCATAGATTTTTGGTTTGTTGTGTTCTCATTTTCATTTGTTTCAAGGTTACTGTTGATTTCTTTCTTGATCTCATTTTTAACCCATTCATTGTTTAATAACATGTTATTTAGCCTCCATGATTCTGTGTGTTCTTCAGTGTTTTTCTTCTGGTTGATTTCTATTTTCATATCATTATGGTCAGAGAATATGCTTGACATGATTTCAATCTTCTTAAATTTATTGAGACTTGTTTTGTATCTAATGTGGTCTATCATAGAAAATGTTACATGTGCCCTTGAAAATAATGTATATTCTGATTGTTTGGGGTGAAATATTCTGACGATATCAGTTAAATCTATCTAATTTAGTGTCCCATTTAAGTCACCATTTCCTTGATGGTTTTCTGTCTGAAGAACTATCCATTCATGTCAATGGCCTACTGTAATTCTACTAGAGCCCAGGTGCAAAAATTCGTGCACGGGTGGGGTCCCTTGACCTGGTGAGGGATCGAGGTTGATCGGGGCATCTCACCCAGTCCCAATGGGGGCCGATATGGGCTGGCCAGCTGGGGAGAGGAGCTGTGGGAGGTTCTGATCAGGGAGATTGGGGTCAATCGGCTGGGGGGTGGGATCACAGGAGGTTGGCCGGCCACAGGAGGTTGGCTGTGAGAGCACACTGACCACCAGGGGGCAGCTCCTTCATTGAGCATCTGCCCCCTGGTGGTCAGTGTGCGTCATAGCAACTGGTCCACTGGTAGTTCCAGTCATTCCAGTCATTCGGTTGTAATAGTCGCTTGGGCTTTTTTATATATAGATTACTACTGCTAATCTCTCCTTTTAGGTTAGTCAAAATTTGCTTTGCATATTTAGGTGGTTTGATGTTGGGTGCATAAATATTTACCAGAATTATATCCTCTTGTTGGATTGCTCCTTTTATCAGTAACTAGAGGCCCGGTGCATGGATTCATGTACCAGTGGGGTCCCTACGCCTGGCCTGTGGGGATGGGGCCAAAACCAGCTATCTGACATCCCCTGAGGGGTCCTGGATTGTGAGAGGGCGGTTCTCAGGTGATGCACCCGGGAATTGGGCTCTCTCCTCTTTGGTTCCAGGTGTGTCACCAAGAACTGCAGCTGTCAAGTCACTGCAGCTCAGCATTGAGCATCTGCCCCTGGTGGTCAGTGAGCATCATAGCGACCAGTAGACTGATCATTTGGTCGTTGGTCATTTGGTCAACTGCAGCTGTCAAGTCACTGCAGCTCAGCATTGAGCATCTGCCCCCTGGTGGTCAGTGAGCATCATAGCGACCGGTAGACTGATCATTTGGTTGTTGGTCATTTGGTCATTTAGGCTTTTATATATATAGATAGTGTCCTCCTTTGTCTCTTTCTATAGACTTTATTTTAAAACCTGTTTTATCATATATAATTGTTGCTATTGCAGCTTTTCCCCCATCCATTTGCATAAAATATCTTTTTTCATTCCTTTATTGTTAGTCTGTGTGTACATTTCATTCTGAGGTGGGTCTCTTGTAGACACCACGTAGATAGGTCTTGTTTTCTTATCCTTTCAGCTACCCTATGTCTTTTGATTGGAGCATTTAAGCCATTTACATTTAAGTAATTATTGATAGTTATGTATTTATTGCCGCCATTTTATTACTTTATCTCTGATCTTCCTTTGTCTCTTCTATTTCTTAAAGCAGCCCCTTTAACTTTTCTTGTAATACTGGTGATACAAATGTCTTTAGCTTTTTCTTGTCTGAAAAGCTCTTTCTTTCTCTTTCTATTTTCAAGTATAGCCTTGCTTGGCAGAGTAGTCTTCATTGTAGGTCCTTACTTTTCATCACTTTGAATATTTCTTGCCAAACCCTTATGACCTGAAATGTTTCTGTTGAGAAATCACTTAAAAAACAAAAAGTACATGATATGTAAATGAAAATTTAACAAAAAGGAAATGATCAGACACTGAACACTTCATAATTATTTCTTTTTTAAACTCTATGGTTGTTCTCACAACTTTTCACTTTGCTGCTATCACTAACCTTCTTTTGATCCATGATGAATTACTGTATGTATTTGATAGTATTATGGAGCAACAAAAGCCAAAAAGCATGAAATTATTCACAGTACAATTTCCTGAGATGTTAATAACTTGATGTTTAGCAATAGACTGACTCATACTCAAGCATTACTGTATTTTCCGGCGTATAAGATGACTGGGCGTATAAGATTTTCCTGGGTTAAAAAGTCATCTTATATGCCGGAAAATACGGTATATCTAATTTCTTTTGCCCAGCACAATATAATCTATAGTCTCCATGTGATATACCGTATTTTCTGGCGTATAAGACGACTTTTTAACCCAGGAAAATCTTATATGCCCAGTCATCTTATACACCGGAAAATATGGTATTTGCTTTGTTTGCTGCCTGAGAGACACATGGCTGATCATACAAGTTTCAGCAAGAAACAGGTGTTGGGTCAAGAACCAAAGTTTTATTTGAAAAATTAGACTTTTATTTTTCCTGTGAACAAATTTGTTTGAGATGGGAGATGTTTGAAAACTGAGGTTTGCCTATATAGTATTCTTCATTTCTGATTGGTTCTTTTTTATGTTTTCTTGGTCCTTTTTCATGCTGTTATCATTCTCACTAAGTTTCTTTTTTTTAAAAATATATATTTTATTGATTTTCTTACAGAGAGGAAGGGAGCAGAATAGAGAGTTAGAAACATCGATGAGAGAGAAATATCGATCAGCTGCCTCCTGCACACCACCCACTGGGGATGTGCCCGCAACCAAGGTATATGGCCTTGACCAGAATCAAACCTGGGAACCTTCAGTCCACAGGCCAATGCTCTATCCACTGAGCCAAACCAGTTAGGGCCTCACTAAGTTTCTTGAGCATCCTTATAACCATCACATTGAACTCTATATCTGATAAATTGCTTGCCTCCATTTAATTTAGCTTTTTTTCTGGAGATTAAATTTGGGACCTGTTTATTTGTCTCCCTATTTTGGCTGTCTCTTTGTGTTTGTTTGTATGTATTAGATTGATCTGCTGTCTCCAATTCTTTGTGGGATAGCCTTTTATAGTAGGTGTTCTGTTGGACCCAATGGTATAGTCTCCTTGATCTCCTGAGTTGGATGCTCTAGAAATGTCTTGTGTTAGTTATGTGTGCCCTCCTATTATAATTGGGCCTTGATTGCTGTTGGCCTATTCATGCATGGGATCGACCCTCAGGTTGGCTGACTGTGAGGCTCAACCTTGATCATGGCTTATGAGCTTACGTGCAGGTTCTGCTATGATCTCCCTTTGTATATGCTGTTTATTGGATTCTGCTCTGATGTTGTCTGAAGATGGCCACTTGATGCATTGGTTCTAGGCTTCTTGGTTTAGGCCAATTTTAGACACTGTGCCTGGCCCTTGGCAACCTGTTTGAAGACACAATCAATCTACACTTTTTGGCTGTCTCTTCTGGTCTTGGCTGTGCATGGAAAGAATTAAGCTGGGCTGCAAGTCTAGCTTTTACTAGTACATGGCCTGGAGGTGGGTCAGCAAATATCCCAAGGTACCCCAGGGTCTGTATCTGCCTGCTTCTGCCTGCCTTCTCCCTGTTAGGCTCAGACAGTGAAAGAGGAAGGGGCTAGTGGATTTATCATGAGGAGGAGGTACTGTTCAGACTTCAGGGAATGTGGTGGGTATGATACTCCATCCCAGAGCCACAGGACCTAGTCTGTCCCAGATTTTGCCCTGACCCCAGCAGGATGGAGCTCCCAGTAAGTCAGGTGGGTGGGGCCTCAAGAACCCAGAGTTTGGGTTGGCCAGAAGCAGAAAGGATGTTTCTATTTGATCTCTTGTGAGGGGAAGCCCCAGTCAGGTTATCAGAAAGTGGAGGGAATGGTTCTTCCCCAAAGCCAGTCACTGACACTCTCTAAGTTTTCCCAGACTTCTACACCCTGGCCTATACCCTGACTCCTCAACAGGGCTTAAGATCTTCAGCAACACTTTTTTATTTATTTTATTTTACTTTATTATTTTTACTAGAGGCCCAGTGCACAAATTCGTGCATGGGTGGGGTCCAGCCAGCCCGCCCCGATGGGGGCCCATCGGGCCGGGCTGGTCGGGGAGAGAGGGGACTGATCGGGGCCTGGATCAGGCTGGTTGGCTGCCACAGTGCACATCATAGCCACGGTCATTCTGGTCATTCCACCATTTTGGTCACTGGGCTTTAATATATATATAGATTATTTTACTTACAACACAGCTCAGAGCAGTAGGAAATCTTGTGTAGTGGTAGCAGCTTATAGTTAATAAGAAGAGCAAAGAGAGTTATTTAAGATTGTGAGGGGGGAATAAATGGTGATAAAAAAATAAAATAAAAAATAAAATAAAATAAAGATTGTGAAAAAGCAATTCTTATGTGGGGAGTACCTTCTTATTATTGCCTAGCTAAGTGTCTAGCACCTTCTTATACACATTCTTATTGCCCAATTATACCTTATTTTTAATGTATATGAGATCATCAGGTATTATTATTAGACCTAGCATTCATTTTATTAAAAATTCATTATTCACAGTTTTGGTTAACATCAAGAAATCTCAAATTTATTTTTACTTCCTTCATTAAGTTTCTTTTTCAAATCTCACTCATCTTACTTTTCTTCTGTTTCCTCCTATAGAATGGGAATGCTAGTATGTGCCTTGGCCTAGAACACAATGATGACAATAAATGGGATGGAATGTTAAACCAAATTGAGAGAAAGAAACATAAGGCAACTTATCTATAAAATCAGATTATATCAAATGCTTAGACTAAAATTAACTGAAAAGATGCCACAGCAAGATGGAAGGCTTGAGCATTTAATTATGTTTAGTGTGAATTGTTGCTTATGAATAACTGACCTTACATAGGTCATGATTCCTAGATGAAACTGTGTCCCTATGTATATCCTAAGAGGGGAGGGAGTAGGCTAAAATTTCCCATTGTTACATTACTCAGATAAAAATAACCAAATGGCATCCTACCAGCACTATTGTTGTTTGGGCTATTGTGTAAATTGGGTCTTGTGAATTACTAGAATTTCACATCATTACTAGTACTTGGAAAGAGAGAGGGACAGAAACTTTCATCAAGAAAGAAATGAGTGTTTTCATATTTTATGCTTCCGTGTGTGGCATCCTCACTCCATTGTCAGATCCTAAGAGAACACAAAGGTCAGAGGGGGAGGGTACTGCTACTGTCCTTGGCCTTTTCTTCATTAGAGATTTAGGTTTAACCATAAAAGTACCTTCCCTTATCTAGTACAGTTTCTGACTTCTCTAGGCTATATAGCTGCCATGGGTCAGTGGATAGCAAGTTGTGTTACCAACACTGGCAGCATCCTCTTTGCAGAACTCTTGGAATATAGTATTTTAGGTGGATTTGGGAAGTTCAAATGTAAAACAAACAGGTCCCAGGAAGAAGCATGAGCAAGTGTCTCCCTTAACAATCTTCTTCTCCTAAAATATGAGCTGAGAAACTGCAAAAATAACAATGGTAAACCTAACTTTGCCTGCTTCAAAAATTACCATCAGATTGCACAATGACTGGGCGAGATTAATGTAACAACCTGAACTATTCTGCTGTCTGCCTTTGCTATTTTGCCAATAGAAAATGGATAGTTACACAGAATAGAGTATGGGTAGAACAAAGTATTGCTTACTGCTCCTTGAAATCACAACTTTTCTGTCATTAAAAGGAATGAGACATTAAAGAGAATTCTTATGAGTCAGGAAAGGTTAAGAACTGCTCAGTTACTTGCAATTCTGTATCTCCTTTAAAATGTAACATTTTGTTACCTGATGACAACTGAGTACACTCAGAGAACCCGAATATATATGTGGGGGATAGAAAGGAGGATGTTGAATACATATGATGAGGAATATTTTAATAGTTTATGGCTCACTTCCACTTTACATGGGGAACAGAGGCAGAGTAACCATCTGCCTCTTAATAACAAAGTCATTACAAAAGTATGATGATAATTGGAGTGTGGGAGAGCAAGCTCATCAGCAGGAATGGGACACAGTGTTTATTATAGTTATGCATGCTCATGACAGTCTTTGCTTTTCAAGCATTATGTCATAGAGTCAGATAGATGTCTTGAATTCCAGTTATGTGACATTAGCAAGTACCTACCTATTCTAACCTCAGTTTCCTTATCAATAAATGGTTGTAACAATAATGTATATATTACATTGCTCTTGTATGATTAAGTGCAATGATATGTATAAAACAATTATCTCAGTTTCTGACACATACTAGACAGTTAATGGATATTTATTAAATATTAGTAAATTAATTATTATAAAATTAACAATCTAGCATTCAATAAAAAATATGATAACCCATATCTATTCTCTTTTAAAACATGTTTAACTGGTTAATCCTCAGAATACATGAGATTAAGTATATTTTAATTGCTGATAACTATAACAATCAGCAAGCAATATAAAATTCTAGATATTTTGGCAGCCTTTGACACTTGAGCTTGTTTTATCAGGACAAAGTATTTAACTATCTTGTTTACCTTGTATTATGTTAGAACTAGAGGCCCGGTGCACGAAATTTGTGCATGGGGGGGGTCCCCTCAGCCCAGCCTGCACCCTCTCCAATCTGGGACCCCTTGGGGGATGTCTGACTGCCGGTCTTGGCCCGATAACCAGCAGTCGGACATCCCTCTCACAATCCTGGACTGCTGGCTCCTAATAGCTCACCTGCCTGCCTGCCTGGTCGCCCCTAACTGCCCCATCCCTGCCGGTCTGATCTCCCCTCACTGCCACTGCGTGCTGGCCTGATCACCTCTAAGTGCCCCCCCTGCCTGCCTAGTCACCCTAACTGCCCCCCCACTGGCCTGGTTGCCCCTAACTGCCCCCCCTCTGCTGGCCTGGTCACCCCCAACTGT
The DNA here is from genome assembly GCF_951640355.1 of Cnephaeus nilssonii. Taxonomy (NCBI): domain Eukaryota; kingdom Metazoa; phylum Chordata; class Mammalia; order Chiroptera; family Vespertilionidae; genus Cnephaeus; species Cnephaeus nilssonii. The sequence goes on along the minus strand of NC_137072.1, from coordinate 34,038,286 downwards.
ACCCCTGCCAGCCTGGTTGCCTCTTACTGCCCCCCCTGCTGGCCTGGTCACCCTCAACAGCCCCCCTTCTGCTGGCCTGGTTGCCCCTAACTACCCCCCCACCACTGGCCTGGTCACCCCATGCAGCCTGCTGTTCAGTCATTTGGTCATCCCTCACTAACCCTCCTGCTGGCCTGGTTGTAGGCAGCCATCTTGTGAGGGTGTGAGGGTCAATTTGCATATTACCTCTTTATTATATAGGATTTTGCAAAAGAACTCTAGAAATTAAAAATAATGTTGCTAGTATGCAAACCAACAATAAAAAAATCATCTTAATCATGTCTTACTATAAATAAGAGAAAAGCAAATTAAACAACATGATACTGTTTTACTGTTATGTGTGTTGGTGGTGGCATGAAAAATGATAGCTTGCAAATATATCAGTGAATGTGTAAATTGGTTTATATGTTTTGAAAAACAGTTTAATAATATCTCTGAAAGCCTTAATGATTTTCATAACTTTTATAACTTTAAATTTAAAATTTCTGCATTTTAGAAAGTCAAATGATTAGTGTGTAGTGATTTTTTAATTTATAGTAACTAATAATATTAATAATTTTGGAATAGGCTAAATGTGAGTTACATAGAACACAAACACACATAATCACAAGTCTATATAACCCAGTGAGATCTGAATAAAGTGTGTGGATTGCACCAATGTCAATCTTTTGACTTTGATATTGTACTAAGGAAAATTGTTAGCATTTAGGTGGCACTGGGTGAAAGATACAGAAAATTCTAAGTAATATTGTCCACAACTTCCTTTGAATCTATAATTATTTAAAAATAAAAGTAAGAAAGTCCCTTGTCAAGAAATGAATTCTATTGGTGAAGAAAATAACATGTCTCTTATCCTTTGTCTGCTATAATAAATCCACATTTTCAAGATAAATTTTAAGGTTCTCTCTATCCTATTCAACTACCAAACCTCCTTTTCCTATAAGAATCTCATGTGAGAATTTCTCTTCCAACAGGTACTGCCTTCCTATTCTGTCTTCCACATTTCAGCCCCTGCACTTGCAATACCCTGATAACTAAATCATCCAAACCACATCCATCTTCCCTTGTCAGAATGTCTATTGCATTTAGATTGAATTATACTGGAAATAATTTTCTTATTTTCTCATTGCTTATAATGCATTTATTTATCAACTTGAAAATAGAATCATTATGGAGAAGTCTGTGTTAGGTAATACAGAATCTACTTAACACAGTGGTTGAACATATAATAGGTGCTCAATAACTGCTTGAGGCTGTTAAAGCTTCCATAAAATTACTTTGCAAACAGAAGATGAAGAGACACAGAAAAACAGTGGTAATATTTAAAATCTTTACAAAAATCTTCTTTCTGTAAGAGTTTAAAAAAAATAAAGTTACAATGGAGCAAATGGAATTTTTTCAAGAAATGGTGCAAGAACAACGTAGACATATATATACAAAAAAATGAATCTTACACCCTTCAAAAAATGGATCATAGACCTAAATGTAAAATATAAAACTATAAGTTTCCTAAAATGTAATCATGCAAAAACCTAAATGACCTTTAGGTATGGTGATGACTTTTAGCTCCAACACTAAGGCACAATTTTTAAAATAATTCATTGATAAATTAGACTTCATGAAAATTAAAGTCATCCTGTCTGCCAAAAACAATGTCCATTGCATGAGAAGATAAGCTATATAGGTTGGGAGAAATATTTGCAAAAGATACATCAGATAAATAACTATTATCCAAAATATACAAAGAACTCTTAAAACTGAATAATAAGAAACCAAACATCTCAATTTTAAAATCAAGATCTTTTGATCTGAACAGACACCTAGTCAAAGAATGGCAAATCAGCCTATGAAAGGATGATCCACATCATTGGTCATCAAAGAAATGAAAATTAAAGCAACAATAACATACCACTACACATCTATTATAATGGCCAAAATCCAAAATAGTAGCAACACATGTGTCTGAGGAGGTTGAGCAATAGGAACTCTATTCATTGCTGGTGGGAATGCAAGATGGTATATTCTGGAAAACTGTTTGGCAGTTTTTTACAAAACTAAACATACTCTTTCCATAAACTCCAGTAATAATGCTTCATGGTATTCACCCCACAGAAATGAAAAGTTACATCCACACAAAACCTGCTCATGAATGTTTATAGCAGCTTTATTCATAATTACCAAAACTTGGAAGCAGCCAAGGTATCATTTGGTAGGTGAATAGATAAATAAATTGTGGTCCATCCAGACTATGGAATGTAATTCAGTGCTAAAAATAAGCACTCTCAAGTCATAGAAATACAGGGAGCAAATGCAAATACATATTACTAAGGGAAAGAAGCCAATCTGAAAAGGCCACATATTGTATGATTCCAGCTGCATGACGTTCTGGAGAAGATAAAATTATGAAAAATTAAAGAGATCAGTGATTGCCAGGGATTAAGGAGGAAGGAAGGATAAATAGGTAGAGCATGAGGATTTGGGGGGCAGTGAAACCACTCTGTTGTTACTGTAATGGTGGACACATGTCATTATGCATTTGTCCAAATCCATTAAATGTACAACTCCAGGAGTGAACTCTAATGTGAGCTATGAACTTCAGGTAATAACGACGCATCAACGTAGGTTTGCTGATTAGGACAAATGTACCACTCTGGTGGGGGGTTGTTGAAAATGGGGGAGGCCGTGCACCTTTAGGGGCAGGAAACCTATGGGAAATTTCTATGTCGTCTGCTCAATTTTGCTCTGAATGTAAATCTGCTCTAAAAATGAAAGTTTATTAATTTTTAAAAATGATGCCACAAGTATCCCTCTTTTAAAGTAGTTAGACATAAGAGAATTGTTAAATGCTCTATTGACAGGATATAATTAATCTAAATCCACAGTGACAGAATTGGATTTAACTAAATTTCCATTGTATTTTTTTTTTAACATATGAGAGCTTATCATTATGGAAAGTTTTTGTCTGCATTTAAACAATGGGTGAGAACCTTTAATAGACAACTACTCATTAAAATCTGGTCATTGTACAGAGTATTTGCTTTAACCCTGTTGTTATCAATTAGAGAAATAAAAACTCAATGTATGCTCCTTAAACTATCATCTAAGCTTTGATAATATCTATTTTAATGTTTAAAAATAGATTAGAAGAGGAAAGCACACTCACTTTTGCATTTTTAGTATTCTGAAGCTATCAATTAAAATTAAAAACTGTAATCTCTTAGGACAAAGTAATTTGTATCCATGATGGAATGAGGGCTTCTGAAATTCAAAGTCACAGAGAGAATAGTTACTGAGATATCATAAATTTTTCATAAGGTTAAAGACCCAAAACACCTTTCCAATCAAGATACTTTATCAGTGAATAAAAGCATTCATTTGATATTCTACAGAATAATGTGGGGTTAAAATGCAACAGTGAAAATAAAAACTTATTCATAATTTTTGTTAAATAATCCCAAACTAGAAATATTTCAGAAATATCTCACAAAGGAATAATGTGTGAGTAATCATTATTCAAAATATACATATATAGAGAATTCTTAACCAGAGTGTGTGCAACTCTGTAGATTTAGTTATTTAGTTAAACACTGGTTTATTTCGATGGCAAATGATGTGACTTATTGAAGATAGGTAAGCCACACAGATTGGATAGAATCTGCTCCCAAATTTCAAAGACAAGAATTTTCAGTTAAGTCGTTTGATTCAAACAGACCCATACATATAGTGATAATTTAAAAAATGATATGATATGGTAAGTGAAATTAATGGAAGAAAAGGCCAACTATCTAATAAATCACTATAAGTCTTATAAGTATTTGAACAAAGATACAATTAAAATCATACATATTCTGGTATAAACTCCAAATGGATCAGTGAGTGTAATGAACTTAAGTATAGAAAGTGAAACTATGGAAGTTCTGAAATTAAACCTGTCCTTGATGACAGGGGAGTGGAGAAAACCCTACTAACTGTTATGAAAAATCTACCATTAAATATAATGTTAACCACAGAGTTTTTATAGATGTGCACTAATTTGTTGAGAACTTTTATTTAGTCACAAATGGGTATGGAAATTTGTCAAATGCTTTCTTTTAATTAAATTTTTAAAAATAGTTTTACGCTGTTGATATTGTGAATACATTGACTAATTTGGAATTTCAAATGTTAAACTAACCCTGCATTTTGGAGGAAAATGTCACACTTGGTCATTATAAATTATCCTTTGAAAATATTTTTATATTAGATTGCCTCAAATTACACTTAAAATTCTTGTATCTATTTTCATGATAGAAATTGTCAGGAATTTCTTTTTAGTAATGGTTTTATCTGGTTTAGATATCAGAGTTATGCTGGGTGCTTACAATAACTTAGGAAGTATTCACTTCTTATAAACTGATGAACAAAAAGATAGATACAGAGACAGTAAAGCATCAAACAGACTGTCAAATTACAGGGGGAAGGTTAGGGAGAGGTGGGGGAGATAAGAAATCAAACGAAGGACTTGTATGCATGCATATAAGCATAACCAATGGACGCAAAACTCTGGGGGGGTGAGGGCATGTATGAGTGTGGGGTTGGGGGAGGCAATGGTAAGATATGTACACATATAATACCTCAATAAAAAAAAGAAACCAGTAATTTATTATGATATAGTTATAAGTAAAAGTGCTATGAACATTCCTGTGCAATTAGTTTATGAACATATGCGTTCATTCTTAAGTAAATGTATAGACATATAACCCCATAATCACTGGGTACACATATATTTAACTTTATTAAAAAACTGCTATACAATAGGCCATCCATTTAAGAATGGATATTTAAATTGTCATATATTCATACAATGAAATACCATTTGGCAAAGGAAAAAGAAATAAATGGTAGCATGGATAAATTTCAAAAGCATTATGTTGAGCAAAAGAAGTCAGACAAAGGAGTATTTACCGTATGGTTTCATGAATATGGTGTTCTAAAAATGGGCAAACTAAGCTATGTGACAAATGTCAGATCAGTGGTTCCTTTGTCTGAAAGGGATTGACTACAAAGGGCCATGAGGATCTTTTCATGTTGATAAATAAATCCTACATCTTAAATAGAGCTGTGGTTACACAGGTGTATACATTGCTCAAAACTCACTGAACTGTATGCTTTTACCAAAAAACAAAAGCAAAAAACACACACAAAAAAAAAACAACAAAAAAACACACAAATAGGATAAAAAATGGATAATATCAACTCCCTCAGACTATCAGACTTACTATCCTAGAATCAATACTCAAATCACAACTCATCACACACATATATATACTTTACTCACATTGTTGTTAATGTTAAATTAAAGCAATATTGTTATATAAATATATTAAGATGGCAAATATTTTTGTAATACATTATTAGGTGAGAAAGGCATATATGTGCTGTTTAAGTTACATCTAGACAGATATTGCAATGTCATTGCTAAGTTGTGGTCACTTGGATGATTTTTATCTCTTCATATAGTTTTCTTCCTTTTGTTTTATATAAATTAACTGGAAAAATATTAATTTTGAAATTGTGGAAGGTTAGTGAATTCATAATAAATATATTATTCAGTTAAATAAAGTGATTTTTTAACATTATTAAATTAAACATAGACCTCAAAGCATAAAAACTAAGAAGGGATGAGTATGTGTTTATTCCCTTCTGTGATATTTCATTGAAAGTTTGAACAAAATATTCTAGAGTGGCAAAGGATCTCTTTGCCTGTCCTACAACAGAATCTAAAATTCCAATCATTAGAATTATTCTTCCGGTATACAAATAAACATGGGATATATCTCAAATAATTTTATTACTAGGTCTAGAAATGTGAGGTAGTTGAATATACTGTGACATAAAGACATTGGAGGAAGATAGTTTAAAAAGCCATTGACTGGTAACTAGTCATCTTGAGCCACCCTGGTCATTTTTGAGGTGATTAATCAATATATTCAAATAGAAAAAAAATTCCACTTGCTCTTATTTTTCCTAGGCACACAGATAAAAATAAAATTTGTTTTCAGTTTCTATTCTGAATTTCTAGTTACAGTGCAGGTCTTTCTCTCCTAGGAAAGCTGGGGGAAAGAAGTGGGAAGAATACCTCAGATCATGGTAAATGAAACAGCTCCAGGATAAATGATATAGATTCAACAACTCAGTGGGATTTACCTAAGGCATTAGATGGTCACATCTAATGTTGAATATCAAACAAAGCTATTATTCAAATTCATAAAGCCATATGTAATTATAAAGTAATCTAGGATTGGCAAAATAAAAGATAACAGCACCTATACCTTTTTCCCCTCCTCTAACAATTACAGGAGCTGTTTCCAAAATGAGCTGGAATAGAATAAAAGTAATATGTTGTATGCATCTAAATGAACAAGAGTTGTGAGTCCATTATTTTAAATGCTTATTGGTGATAATGGAAATGTATTATGTATGTTTACTTGCATGAATTTGAATGAGTAAGATGGCATTGTTGGCTACAAAATCAGCAAGCTTTCATAGGAAATAACTATACTGAGGAAAACGACTAAATAGTCTACAAGTTCAATAAATGTTTATACTGCTTTATGGTGCTATCAAGTAAGGTAGCCTCATAGTGTTAACACAGCATCTAAAAGTGCCTAGCTCTCTTGTTTGACACTAGAAGTAACTGGCTCGATAAAATTTAAGAGCAGCAATATCAGAAGCAGAGCTCAATACCTCAGAGTTTTATAAAAGTAGTGCCATTATCATTACTGAAGATTAAATTGAGAACTCAACAGTATAGATCCATTGCTCTCTTTAGAAGATCAAATAACCATGCATGAGAATATCTCAGAAGTAAATGCTGGAAAGCATGATCTTGTGTGATAATGTCTGAGAAAAATGTGAGTATTAAAGAAATTCTGATGGGTAGAATCATAGAGTTTTAGAAATAAATGTAAGAATGTGTTTCATAAAGAGATCTCTCAGTTGATTAAAAAATGTTAAATAGGTTGACTTCATAGCAAAAGCTCCACTTTCTCTTTTTAAAATATTATCATCTCCTATTCTCTTTTCTTTCTATTATAAAATACAAGGTAAAGTTTTCCTAACCCTTTTGTTATTTCCAAAAACAACTATTGGAGCAACATTTGAGTGTGAATCACTGAAATATAGTCTGCAACCTAAGAAAATAAAGCTTCAAAACAATTGAAAAACATATACCAAGACATGAACCATATTTCCAATAGTAATGGCCAATGCCCCCCTGTTTCATTCTTGGATCTTCTGGGTGTGCTGGGGAACTCTGCACATGCCTGGGTGGCTAGAGGCTATGATTTGACATAGGAATTATCAGTTTAAGGAAAGGGCTTATAATAAAAACTGGGCTCTAACTACAAAATGGTTGAAATATCAGGCACATTTTTGGGCAAATAGTAGAGAGTCATCATTATTTTTAAGCAGGTAGTAGAATTTCCAAATGTATTTATTTTCAGAAAGGTAACTTTTAACAGAAACTGAGTATACAAAATGAAACATTATTTTAAAAAGTATTCAGGAATATATTGCAATAATACAAGAATTAAATGTAAACTATCATAAGAAGGAGGAGGAAAAGGAAGTAGACTGAATATGAAAGCCATTACGCAGACAAATGCATGGGATTGTTATCCTGTTGAATGGAAGGGTGAAAGGGAAGGAATGGTAAAAGTTTGATTCTGCAATTTTTGCTTGGGTGAATGTATAGATGTTGGTGGCCTGACACTATATACAGAATATAAAAGAATGATGGGTTTTTAAAGAAAGATAGCAAATTTAACTTTAGACTTGATTCTTGAAGTCATTTACATTGTTATACAATATTTGTATTAAATATTATAGAGTTATAGAATATGTAATATATAGAAAGAGCTAGCCAATGTGGATTTTATTTGGTTCTAGAAGTTCTGTAGATTAAAGATGCAGATTTGGGTATCATTTGAATAGAGATTTTGTTGGAGACGTCAGTGGATGAGAACATAAAAGAAGAGTATAAACAGTTATGAGATATGCAGGCTGAATGCTGAGCTATGGAGAATATCCACATTGAAGGACTGGTATATGAAGGAGACAAGCAATGAAAAAGTGATCAATCAGAAATTATGTAAGGCTAATTAGTGTTTTGAAAATTAAACATAAACATTTTAAGGGGAAAAAAAGCACATGAAAACAGCATAGAAGTTTTCTGAAAGGTCATATAGCAGAGGGCTTTAGACTAGGTCTTTGGAATATAAGTTTAGGAATTTTTCATATACTGAGATTCAAGTCAGTATGGTAGCATAGCAGAATTTAATTTGTATTAGGTGAAGGTGAAAAAGTGATAACTGAGAACAGAGATTATTCTTCCAATGAATTTGATGGTAAAGGGAAAGCAAGATAACTTGCAGTAAAGTAACTTCCAGAGAGACAATATCTAAAGATTTATTTGAAAGCCAAAGGGAAGTAATGATGAAAATATAAAGATTAAAGGCACAAGTGTGGGAAAAAGTCAGTGATAAAGTAACAAAAGATCTGGTTGAAGCAACAAGATCAATATTGTTTTGGAAATAAAACTATCAAGAACATCAAGAATTGCTGTCAGTTTCCACACTGTGGTTGAGAGTTGTAGAAGAGGGAATAAGAACAGTGTGGTCTCATTTATGTATTTGCATTTTATTCTGGCTATAAAACCTACCCTTAGCATGAGATGGGGATCCTCTTTATTATAGAGCAAATAAATTTGAATTTTCTAAGCCCTACAGACAAGATAAGAAATGTTTACCCTTAGGGATTTGGCAATTGTATGAAAGACTAAACAATTTGAATGCCCACACATCTGCATACAGACTTTCCACTGGTCCTTCCTTTTGATTACCTATCAGAGAGGTTCTCAATATTTGGATACAGAGGGATCAATGTACAGATTTATGAATTGAAAACCAACTATACTGTATTTCATGAGATATTTCAGAGATTTCAAGTATAATTATTAATTTACATGAGTCTCAAATTTGCTATCGAACATAGTACAGGTAACATGCAATTCTAATGTGAATAAAACAAAGTAGGTTGTCTGAGCCCCCAAAAGTAAGGGAATGACCCAAGTCATCCTCACAGACTAGGGACAAAAATAAATCATTATGAGAAAACTACACCATTTGTTGTTTCTCTAAGTTGTTTATTAATTTCAGAGGTAATGACTCCCCAAATTGATACCAACTATAAGTCTTGCCTATTGCCATCTTCTCATTTCTTATTGTTCTCTTTCTTACTAACTTACTCCAGCCACTCTGGTCTTCTGGTATCTAGGACACGCCAAAATTCCTCTTTCACCTAGAGCTTTAACTCTAGCAGCCCCCTTAGATTTGTGCATAGCTTACATCTTTAAATATTAACTTCAAGTATTAGTTTTAATATTAAACTCTCAAAACCAAGGTAATTCCACAAGCTTCATCATATGTCTATGTTTATATTCTTGATTGAATTATTATTATCTATTATGTTCTTTTTAATTCATTATTTTTTGTCTCATCTGTGGATAGGCAAAGCCTTGTATATCCTGTGGATTATGTATCCTCAGTACCTAAACCATTGTCTGTATAATAGGTGGGTATGTAATATACTATTGATCATAGTATGCATTATAATATGTATAAATATGAAATACATAATGCATAAAATATACCACCATAAGAAGAAAAGAAGTCATAATTATAAAAATAATGCAGTTTTTGTGAGTTCTAGGGATTAAAACTACAAATAGAAAAAAAGATGTATTAATTCATTGTCAGCAAAGTCAGTGACTAGGGATGAAATAGGAAATGATAAATAAAATGAGTTTTACCTTTATTTAATTAAGAATATTACCCCTAAATTATGAGTGTTCAAAAGAGTAGAGTATGAAAACTTAAGAATCTATGTGAGAAGTATTGTGATGATTTTAGTTATAGTTAACTGCCTTCCACCTTACTAGTGAGTCCACTTATCTCTACATAATGTTAATGGGATTCTGGGGTGACAACACAGTCTTTCTGCAACTCATTTTTTTCTGGTAGGAAAATTAAACACATATCTGATAAAGCAACCTGAGACTGAGAAAATGTGAGGTTGTTATGCCTAGAACTTCATGGGTTATCACACACTGGCATTTGAGTATTATTCATAAGGATTTTGCTTAAAAAGGGAGATGAAACAGGGCCCATAGAGATGTTTCTTCCTCTTAAGTTTCACACACCCCACTTTACTGTTATATTTAATCACAGGCTTTCATAGCGAAAAGGATAAAAATGAGAGCTAGGTCAGCTATTGCTCAATTTTATTATTATCACTTCTGCATTTAAATTTGATAGTGTGTTTTCAGAGTGGCACTTTGTAAACATAATATAAAGTCACCTCAGTTATAAAATATAATGATGTATCAATATGCTATCAGCTATCTTGTGCTGAGGTTTTTATTGTAATATATATCATATATGCAGACAAATATGTACACTTTGCATAAGAATTATAAAGCAAATGTCCATGTAACCAACAGTCAAAACAAGAAAAAGAGCAAGCGCCCAATAGCCTCTCCTGTGAGCCTTTTCTTTGGCAGGTATTCTCCACTGCAGATAAATGCTACACTGATTTTTGTGATTCTTTCCTTGATTTTTTGAAGAGTTTCGAATCCCTGTATATATTCTCACATAATATAATTTAATATGGCCATTTATAAACATAAAAATGGAAAAACGATTTTTATCTTTTTTTTTAAAGAATTTATTTTTAGAGCAATTTTAGGTTCTTAGCAAAATAGGAAGAAGGTAAAAAAGATCCCACCCTAGCTGGTTTGTCTCAGTGGATAGAGCATCAGCCTGTTGACTAAAGGGTCCTGGGTTTGAATCCTGTCAAGGGCACATGTCCAGGTTGCGGGCTGGATCCCCAGCATCCAATCAATGATTCTCTCTCATCATTGATGTTACTATCTCTCTCTCCCTCTCCCTTCCTCTCTGAAATCAATAAAAATATATTTAAAAAAATGGTATCCTATATACTCTCTGTCCCCACACATGCATAGCTTCTCCCATTATCAACACCCCCTCCAGAGTGGAACATTTATTATAATTTATCAACTTGCATTGATATATCATTATCACCCTAAGTTCATCATCTATATTAGCGTTCACTCTTGCTGTTGTATATTCTTTGGTTTTGGACAAATATGTAATGAATATCAATCATTACAGTATCATGCATAGTATTTCACTGCTCTTAAAATCCTCTGAGATCCACCTGTTCATTCCTCCCATTGATCCTTTCCCCCAACCACTAATCTGTTTCACTGTTTTTATATTTTGCCTTTTACACAATGTCATATAGTAGAATCGTACAATATGTACCTTTTTCAGATTGGCTTCATTTCCTTAGTAAACTGCACTTGAGTTTCTTCATATCTTTTCATGGTGTGATAGTTAATTTCTTTTGAGCACTGAATAATATTGCATTGTCAAGATATACCGCACTTTATGTATTCATTAACCAACTGGCAAGCATCTTGATTATTTTCAAGTTTTGGCAATTATGAATAAGGCTTCCATAACATTCCTGTGCAAGTTTTTGTGTGAATATAACTTTGAACAAACACCAAGGAACACAATTGCTAGATCATATAGTAAGAGCATGTTTACTTTTGTAAGAAACCACCAAACTGCTTTCCAAAGTGGCTACACCATTTTGCATTCCCACCAGCAGTACTAGTAGATGAGAGTTCCCATTGTTCCACATCCTTGGCCACATTTCTTATTGTCAGTGTTTCAGATTTGGGTCATTCTCAAACCTGTGTAGTCGTATCACATTGTTGTTTAAATCTGCATCTACTTGATGGCTTACAATGTGAAGCATCTTTTCTTGTGCTTATTAGCCATCTATATATTATCCTTGATGAGGTGTCAAGATCTTTGGCTCTAATATAATCAGGATGTCTATTTTCTAATTGAGCAGTTTTAAGTAGTCTTTGCCTATTTATGATAATAGTCCTTTATCAGGTACATTTTTTGAAAATATTTTCTCCTAGTATGTAGTTTATACAATGTTATATTTCAAATACATTTTAATTAAAAAATGACATCTTGCTTTATTGTATTGCCTGTGCTCTTTTTCAAAGGTCAGTTGATTATATTTACTGGTACATAAGAACATAATTAAGAAACACAAGCAACTAATAGAGGAATTAGCTAAGCTATTGTTTCTATAAAAAAAGGTGAATAAACCCTAGTTGGTTTGGCTCAGAGGATAGCATCAGCCTGGGGACTGAAGGGTCACAGGTTCAATTCCAGTCAGGGACACGCACCTGGGTTGCAGGCTCAATCCCCAGCCCTGGTCAGGGCACGTGCAGGAGACAACCAATAGATATGTCTCTCTCACATCCTGATATGTTTCTCTCTCTGTCTCTCCCCATCTTTTCTACTCTTTCTAAAAATCAATGGAAAAATATTTTTGGGTGAGGATTGACAAAAAGGTTAATAAAATATATAAATACCTAATAAAGCTGAAAAAGACAATGAGTGGGAAAACACAAATCATCAAAATCAGGAATGACATAGAACTGTCAAAACAGATAATAAAAATACCAAAAATATAATAAATTAATACAAACAACTCTAATCCAGTGAACTTGAAAATGCTGATGAAATGGTAAAATTCTTTAGAAAAACATTTTACCAAAATTGATACAAGAAGAGATAGAAAATTGAAAACTCTGTATCTATTAAAGAAATTAAATTTTTAAAAATAAAATGCCTCCTTGCAAAGAAAACTTTAGATCCGGCTAGTTTTATTGCTAACTTATATCCAATATTTAAGAAAGAAATATAACCAATCTTACTCCACTCAATCATTTTCTGGTGACAAAGCTGACATAGATGTTATAAGAAAAGAAAATTAAAGGCCAACAATTATCAAGAAAATAGAGGAAACTTTCTCCAGTGACAAAGTACATATATGTACGGCCAACATCATACATCATGAACTATTAAATATTTTTATACTAAGATTGAAAACAAAATTATGAAAAGTCAATTCTATCTATTTAATATTGTTCCTTGCTATTGTAATATTTTAATTGGCAAAAAAATGTGAAGAAAGAGAAAATAAAAATTTTAGAGAAAAAAATAAAACTTTTTATTTACACATGAAATGATTGATTATATGGACCATCCTCAAGTATTTACATAATAGCCCCAAACTGGAAACAACTAAAGGGTTCATCACTGGGTAAGAGACTTCTTTCTCTACGTGTCTCTCTCTCTTTTTTTAATGTCTTATAACAGCTTTTGCTCTGGATGACATTTTCAAGGATGTTTGTAAAAAACAATCTTGGAATGCAAAGAGAGTGCCTCATTCAGGTTCAGAGAACAGACTTGTTACCTGGTTAGGAAAATAACAATAATATCTCTCTAAGCTAAAGATAGGAAAAGTTGGCAAGCAATCTTTTTTAAAGACCAGGGATTCCTATGTGGGAGATCTCCAGCTGTGATATAAACCTATTGTGTGTGCAGAATCCACCTGGTTCCACCTACAGATTATGCCCATGAGACTTGGAGGTGGCTCAAGGGAAACTGATGCAAGCATAAAGTTCATGCTTCCTATTTTGCCATAAATAATAATATCCTTTATCTCTGATCCAGGAGTCTCATGTCTTATCAGAGTTTATGAAACTGTGGCAGACTAATTTGTTAGTTTGCAGCTAGGATAAAAATCTCATATTCCATTTCTTGACACCAATAAAATAGGTGGGTAAGTCAGGGAATATTTATACAATAAAATATTGCTTAGCAATAAAAAAGAAACAGGTATTGATACAGTCAATAACAGGATGACTCTCAAGCAACTATATTGTGCAAAAGCAGCTATAAAAAGTTTATAGACAGTAAAACGAATTTGTGTGAATTGTACAACTAGTAAAACTCTCTATGGTGATAGAAATCCAAATATTTGTGACCTAGGGTAGTGGCAGTGGGCTTTGACTAGAAAACTACATAAGGAAACTTTGTGTAGTGATGGAAATATTTTATATCTTAATTATAGTGTTAGTTAATGAATGTACACATTTTCTAGAATTTCTTGAATTGTACATTTAAGATTTTTATGATTTTTATCTCAGTGTTAAGTATGTATGAAAATGTCTGAGGACTATCTTAAAAGTAAGGTAGTGAGCATACTAGGTGTACCAGTTAATAATGCGGATTTTTTTCAATAGATGGAGTTACACATATATTGATATATATGCGATTTGATATGTATGCGATTTTGTTGTATTGACAACAAGCTTCAAACTTCATATGTTAAATTTGCTGAAGGTGTTAACATCATAGATATTTTTACGCTTGAAAGTGTCAAATTTCGTGCCAATAAAAGAGCATTTGCGGGAAGTTTTAATTCATTATTTTGAAGAAAAAGTTACCATATACTTCAGGAAGCTTATGGTGAAAATGCACCATCTCAAGATACTTGTGAACACTGGTTTAAATGCTTTAAAAGTGATGGTTTCAATGTGAAAGACAAAGAACATCCAGGTCAACCGAAAAAGTTTGAAGACCAACTATTACAAGCATTATAATACAAAAACAACTTGCAGAAAGATTAAAAGTTGCTCAGCAAACAATTTCCGATCATTTACAAGCAATGGGAAAGATTTTAAAGGAAGGAAAATGGGTGCCACATCAACTGAACGAAAGACAAATGGAAAACCGAAAAGTCATCAGTAAAATGTTACTTCACTGGCACGAAAGAAAGTCTTTTTTGCATTGAATTGTGACTGACGATGAAAAGTGGATTTATTTTGAGAATCCCAAATGCACAAAAACATGGGTTAATCCAGGTCAACCATCAACATCGACTGCAAGGCCAAATCACTTCGGAAAGAGGACAATGCTCTGCGTTTGGTGGGATCAGGAAAGTGTGCTATATTATGAGCTTCCAAAACTAGGTGAAACCATTAATACTGATTGCTACTGACAACAAATAATCAATTTGAACCACACTTCGATGGTGAAACGACCAGAATGGGCTAGGAAACATGGCAAAGTAATTTTGCTTCATGATAATGCACCATCACACACTTCAAAACCAGTTAAAGACACGTTAAAAGATCTTGCCTGGGAAGTATTAACCCACCCGCTGTATTCACCAGACCTTGCTCCTTCAGATTTTACCACTTGTTCTGATCGATGGCACATGCACTTTCTGAGCAGCACTTCAAAATGTACCAAGAAGTGGAAAATTGTGTCTCTGAATGGTTTGCCTCAAAACAAGAAAAGTGCTATGGGACGGTATCCACAAATTACCTGAAAGATGGGGGAAATGTGTAGCTAGTGATGGACATTACTTTGAATAAAGCACTTTTGATGTTTCTCTTGAAATTATCGTGTTTTCTTTGATTATAAAATCTGCCATTATTAACTTGTATATCTAGTACTCCCTATTTTGACAATGCTTTGTTCTACTTTTGGGATGGTTCTTGTTTTTATTTAACCTGTGGAATTATTGGCTTCCTCTATGTTTATTAAAGTATAATTTTTGAAACATTTCTATAATAAAGCCTCTACTCCAGATTCCAAGTAAAATATACCTTCACTAAGTTCAAGATTCTCAGCATTTCTCTGTTGCAGGTGGCAGCTGGCTAACCAATCCTGATTTGTGCTTATGAATAGTTTATCCCAGATCATACTGTTTTACAAAGAATTTACAAAGACAGACCATGACGGTGACATTTTATGAAGAATTAGGGATACATTTGAATTCATCAAAATGTGTTGCTCATTCAGGATACACTTGGCACTTACTACGGTGTCTTAGGTGCTCAAGTTCTTTTTGTACCTTGCCAATATGCTCTGAACAAGACAAAGAGCCTGAGGTAGTGATAATGGAAATGGTTTTAAGAGGTCACTCTTAAACTGTTCACCAACTTCATCCAAACTTTGATTTTAGACTACCTGGTGGAAGGGCCAAAGGCACCCCATTTGATGTCTTAGATCTTTGAATTCATGCAAGAAATAGTAATAGCAATTTTAGTTTCTTAAAATAGCGCCATTCAGTCAGAGTGCTCTAAGATGTTGATTCCAAGAACCTATTTAAAAAGTCTTCAGAGAGTTAAATTTTGTTTAAATTGAATGAATGTTATTTTCTCTGGCCTTGCCTTGCCCTTCTAGCCCTGGTTAAACTGAATACTATAACCTGTGGGATCTCTGGTCATGGGTTGAGTGTCACGCTAATGATCTTGGGTCAGAACTTTTATTTTCAACTTGGATATACTAAAGCCTCTGGTATTTCCAGGCTTCAAAAGCTCTTAGCACAACAGGAGTTCTTGACCTACATGATGTATGTTTTATTTTTAATCCTTGTCTCTCCTTGTTTGACAGGGAAAGGGCCCATGCCTGGGTCATTTTCTGTGACTTTCTTGTTCTTATTTCCTAAATGCCCAGCGATTGGCAGGTAACATTTACCAGGTCACTCTGACCTCCTTGATAAACTAGTTTTTCTCCAGTGTAGGCAAAGGGATGGAGCCAAGAATGCTTGCTAAATAATTGACATGTTTTAAACCACATAGGTAGGGAAAATGTTTTAAAGATACACTGAGGTTCAACTTCCAACTCCATGGAATAGATGAATCCAGATTTCTCATATTCTCTTGACATAATATACTATGCCAGAGAGAATAAAAAAAATAGTGTTTTGAAGTATTCTTCTATATTTTGTGTTAAAATAAATTTCCATAATGCATTACTTTGGCACCAACCATTAAAAATAATGGGGAGAATAATAGCAATGGCTGGGCAGAAGATTAATTGGCATGGCAAGTATCATTAGTACTGTGTGGGAAAATGCCAGCATGGACCAGCAGCAGCTCTACAGTAAAGAGCTGAATTTTGTACAATATGCATTTCCTCATCCAGTAACATTTTTAAAATAATATATTCATATTAAGGGGTAATTTAATCTGTTATTTAAATTGCTTTCTATTAACTTCTGAAGAAATTACTCATGATGAGGTCAGAGTTTATTTTTTCTTTTTTAATTTAATAAATCTTTATTGTTCAGATTATTACAGTTGTTCCTCTCCCCCCCCCCATAGCTCCCCTCCACCTGGTTCCCATCCCACCCTCTTCCCTTACCTCCCCCCCACTGTCCTCATCCATAGGTGTACGATTTTTGTCCAGTCTCTTCCCGCACCCCCCATACCCCTTTCCCCCTGAGATTTGTCACTCCACTCCCTTTCTATGCCCCTGATTCTATTATATTCACCTGTTTATTCTGTACATCAGATTTTTAATTCACTTGATTTTTAGATTCACTTGTTGATAGATATGTATTTATTGTTCATAATTTTTATCTTTACCTTTTTCTTCTTCTTCCTCTTCTTAGAGAATACCTCTCAGCATTTCATATAATACTGGTTTGGTGGTGATGAAGTCCTTTAGCTTTTTCTTATCTGTGAAGCTCTTTAGCTGACCTTCAATTCTGAATGTCAGCTTGGCTGGGTAGAGTACCCTTGGTTGTAGGTTCTTGCTATTCATCACTTTGACTATTTCTTGCCACTCCCTTCTGGCCTGCATAGTTTCTGTTGAGAAATCAGCTAACAATCGTATGGGTGCTCCCTTGTAGGTAATTAACTGTTTTTCTCTTGCTGCTTTTAATATTCTCTCTTTGTCTTTTGCTCTTGGCATTTTAATTATGATGTGTCTTGGTGTGGTCCTCTTTGGATTCCTTTTGTTTGGGGTTCTGTACGCTTCCTGGACTTGTAAGTCTATTTCTTTCACCAGGTGGGGGAAGTTTTCAGTCATTATTTCTTCAAATAGGTTTTCAGTATCTTGCTCTCTCTCTTCTTCTGGCACCCCCGTAATTCTGATGTTGGTACGCTTGAAGTTGTCCTAGAGGCTTCCTACACTATCTTCAAATTTTTGGATTCTTTTTTCTGTTAGCTTTTACAGTTGAGTGATTTTTGCTTCTTTGTATTTCAAATCTTTGACTTGATTCTTGTGTTCCTCTAGTTTGCTGTTAGGTGTCTGTATAATATTTTTTATTTCAGTAAGTGTATGTTTAATTTCTAGTTGGTCCTTTTCCATATCCCAGAAGGTCTCTCTCATATCCTCGAGGGTTTTGCTAAATTTATCGGCCCTTTCTAGGAAATTCTTGAAAAACCTTATAACCGTGGTTTTGAACTCTATCTCCAGTCATTTTTTTCCCTCCATTTCTTTGAGTATCAGTTTTGTCTACACTGGGAGACAGCCTGATTTGACTAGATTTGCAAAATTGTAAAAGCCTCTGTGCTCAGCTTAGATGGGGCGGAGTTTCAGGGTGGAGCCTAAAGCCTTGGCTTCCCGTCAGCCCCACCCTATGAGGTTCCTGGGTCTCAGTGTCCCTCGGTACTCGCTGCAAGCACCTCTGAGAGAAAGGCGCCCTCGAGTTTCACCTGCTGCCAGACAGTCTAGTTTCTCCCCCAATGAATCTGGATTCCCAGATTCTTGCCCGGAATTGGGGTTCAGTGCAGTCGGAACTGGGGTTCAGCGCAGTCCGGAGCTTTTGTCTCCTTCCCGCTAGGGCAATTCAGCGGCACAGTCAACAGTCCATCCTCTGCGCCCATTCATGTGCGCACCTCCGGAGCTCTGCCTTTCGCCGCTCCCCTGAGTTTTCGCCTTACAGCCCAGATTCCCCCAGTATGAGCCTGGGTCCCCAGGGTCTGGCCCGGAACTGGGGTTCGGTGCAGTCGGAGCTGGGGCTCAGCGCAGTCCAGAGCTTTTGTCTCCTTCCTGCTAGGGCAATCCAGCGGCACAGACAACAGTCCTCTGTGCGCATTCACGTGCACGCCTCCGGAACTCTGCCTTTCGCCGCTCCCCTGAGTTTCTGCCTTATAGCCCAGATTCCCCCCATATGAGCCTGGGTCCCCAGGGTCTCGCCCTGAACTGGGGTTCAGTGCAATCGGAACTGGGGTTCAGTGCAGTCTGGGGCTTTTATCTCCTTCCTGCTAGAGAACGCCAGCCAGGCACTCAGCTGCTCAGTCCTCTCTGGCTCCGTCCTCTCCACACACGCGCACCCGTGTCTCCGTACCTAGAACAATGAATTATTTACATCACTTAAATGATTAAGGTTGTGACCTGGATATCATGAATAGATATAATATGCAAAGTATAATACTTGAAGTTTATGGGTTGTCTCCCTGTGTGTTGTATAGTTTCAAAGTATATATTAGGCTATAACACTGCCCTGCACTAGAGACTGAGAGATATAGAGGATCTACCTAATACATAGTCACAAACCCAAACAGAAAGCCAAAATGAGGAGACAAAGAAACAACCTCAGCCCTGACTGGTTTTGGTCAGTGGATAAAGCATCAGGCTGCAGACTGAAGGGTCACAGGTTCGATTCCAGTCAAGGGCATGTACCTTGGTTGTGGGCACATCTCCAATAGGGGGTGTGCAGGAGGCAGCTGATCGATGTTTCTCTCTCATCAATGTTTCTAACTCTCTATCCCTCTCTCTTCCTCTCTGTAAAAAATCAATAAAAAGAGAAACAACCCAAAAATACTAGAGAATTCTCCAAAAGAAGAGATAAATGAAGCAGAGATAAGAAATTTATCTGAAACAGAGTTCAGAATAATGATGGTAAACATGCTCAACAGCATAAAAAAAAGATAAGGTAACTATGAAAAAATAACAGTCTGAGATAAATAATGACATAACACAAATAAAAACACATTGGAAGAAATACACAGCAAACTAGGGGAAGCTGAGGATCGAATCAAGTGAATTAGTTAGAAAACAGAGTTGAAAATATCACTCAATCAGAGAACCAAAAAGAAAATAAAATTAAAAAAACAGGAGGACAGCTTTAGGGAGCTGTGGGACAACATGAAACGTAACAGTATTAGAATAGCAGGTGTGCCAGAAGAGGCAGAAAGGGAGAAAGGCATAGAGGTGTTTGAAGAAATAATGACATAATACTTTCCTAACCTGGTAAAGGAAAAAGTCACACAAGTTCAGGAGGCACAGAGAACCCCAAATAAGAAGAACCCAAACAGACCCACACCCAGACACATCATAATTAAAATGCCAAAAATTAAAGACAAAGAGAGAATCTTAAAGGCAGCAAGAGAAAAGAAAACTGTTACATACATAGGAGTTCCCATCAGGCTGACCCCTGACTTCTCATCAGAAACTCTACAGGCCAGAAAGGAATGGCATGAAGTACTCCAGGAAATGGGAAACAAGGATCTGAGACCAAGATTACTATATCCAGCAAGGCTATCATTCAAAATAGATGGTCAAATAAAGTACTTCCCAGACAAAAAAAAGGTTAAAGGAGTACATCACCACCAAACCAGCATTACAAAAAATACTAAAAGGATTGAAATATTAATGTTTATTGCATGTAACATTATTATATTTAAAAGTAGGGGCCCAGTGCACAAAGATTCATGCACGGGGCAGGGCGTGGGGGTGGTCCCTCAGCCTGACCTGCACCCTCTCCAATCGGGGTTCCCTCAGGGGAGCCCTCTCCCATCTGGGAGTTTCTGTCTGTCTTTGCAATAATATGAGCAAATTGTCTGAGACCCCAAATCAGTTTGATTTGTTGCTCACAGAATAATAGAAGCATTTTTTTTCTTTGCTTCATTGGTGGAGATTTCCTGGAAATTTTAGGATATCTTCCCTTTAATTTTTCTTAGACACTCTGATTTTACTTAGGTCTCTCACCTTTGCTTTCCCTCCATCTCCCACTGCAACAGTAACTTGCTCCAGGCTCACTTTTCTCTAGTGTCTAGGAGATCCGTCTGCCACCAGAACTATGATTCCCAGAATTCCTGGTGCTCCCCACATTCTTGGTTTTCCCTTCCTGCTCTGTCTCTGTCCCATGGCCTCCCACTCTGCCAAGTCCTCCAAGCTGCCAGCTCTCCCTCTCTGCTCTCCATCTGGCAGCTCCCCAAGCCACTCCACTCTCTGCAGGCTCTTCGGCTCTGCTCTCCGCCCAGCATCTGTGTATGCAAATAAACCCACCATCTTTGTCGGGTTAATTTGCATACTCACTCCTGATTGGCTGCTGGGCATCGTGAAGGTACGGTCAATTTACATGTTTCTCTTTTATTATATAGGATAGTTTTTCTTGAAATATTGTTTATTACATGTAACATTATTATATTTAAAATCATTTTTCTTGAAATATTTTTATTGCATGTAAAAAATAATAATAATAACAAAGACAGAAAAATAAACCTCAGTGCAATCTCAGAAAAAAAGAAAAAGAATTGGGTTCAGCCCTAACTGGTTTGGCTCCATGGATAGAGCATTGGCCCACCATCTGAAGGGTCAGGGTTCAATTCCAGTCAAGGGCATGTACTTTGGTTGTAAGCTTGATCCCCAGTAGGAGGCATCCAGGAAGCAGCTGATTGATGTTTCTCTCTTATCAATGTTTCTATCTCTCTATCCCTCTCCCTCCCTCTCTCAAAAATCAATAAAAATATATTTTAAAAATAGTAATAAAAATAAATAAGTCAATATTAGCAGTGTTTGCCTCCAGATCACCCACTATTTTCTAAATGTTCATAACTTATTATTTTTCTGTTTGATACATTATTTTTTTTTAATATTTTGCAACTTCAAATCATGGAGCTACTACTGTTCTTGGAGCCCATGAAACTGGTGTTGTGCTACCATTACCCAAGTCATAGTCCTGCTATTGGAACTATACTGTGACCTTGTCTAATAAATGAGAAGTTGTATTCCCCCTGGTGCTGCTGTAACTACACCAGTGCTGCTGGGGCACTCAGCCACTGAGAGGCCAATCATATATACCTTCTCAAAACTACCTTCAGAGGGAAAGTGACCTTCCCCTTCTTTACTGTCTCTTAGTCTCACATTATTTCATCCCACTGAAAGTCTGAGAAAAGTAGTTTGCAGGATGCACTCCTAGTGGTACCCTGAGGAACACAGATGGGAATATTTAGAGCTGAGAGACATTTGATGCTCTCTGATCTAACGTCTTGCTGAGTAAAGAAGAATATGAGAATTAGTTGTATCTTAACATTATATAAACGGGGCCCTTGACAGATTTATATATCCTTGTGAGGGCTTGGAAAAGTCATTGTTCTTTCAGGAAGAGAGTAGGCAAACCACAATTTGGGTTTAAAGGATTTAATGTAGAATTAGGGGTTTAAAAAATTGTGGAAGAGTTGGAGGAGCAGAACTCAATGAAGCTGCCTCTAAAGGTTAGGGAAATGTGCTAATGGGCAGGGATTCCAGCCACCAAAATTTCAACCAAAACACTAAAGCAAATAGCTCCCAAAAGTATGCTACAAAGTTGTTACAATTATCAAAGCAAAACAAAACAAAAAGCAGAGAGCAGAACTGGTAAGTTCTCACTGGCTGCCTCAGTCTGCAAGGCTGAGATAGCTTCCAAGTGCTCATGATCAAACAGGAAATCTCACTCTGCCCACATCTGGCCACAGCTGCCTCCTGAGAATTATGGTTTCCCCTCCTTTAACAGCTTCTCAATGTCACACAATTTCTCCTCATATTATTATAGGATTTAAAAGAAGAGTTTAATCTGCCACACACACAAAAAAAATCATTGCTGAAAGGATATCCAGCAATATTTTCCTTAGAATATCCTGGGTAAAGGGAAGAATTACACAATTATAATGTGTTTATAAACTTTTTAAAAACATATAACCTTTTTTTGAATGTGGAAAAACTGTGAAACTAAAGTCTAAATCATAATCAGCAACATTCCACAACTTTTGAAAGAAATCTTCAGTCTTACATGGAAAGTGTTTAAGTTATGTAGATATATAATTAATGTTTATTTGATCGATCAACATGACGTTGTCTTTATGTGGGAATGAAGGAAAAACTGAGATTTCTCCAGTTTATTTCTCAGGAGTCATATGCTTAAAGACCAAAGATTTTCACTCTAAAATACATTTCAAAAAACAAAAATTATTACTGAGGGACGACTGTCTCTATAAAAACATCTTCCTTTATGGCTGTTTTATTGCTTATCTGTGGCTATGAAATGTTTCTTATCATTTTTTTTGTCAGCTTAAAATAAATTTAAGAAGAGAAAATAGGCTCGAGCATCTCTTCCTTTATGTGCCCTTACTTTTTTATCGCAGTTTCCAGATCTAGAGAAAGAAACCTGTCCCAGTTTACATGTAAACAGAACAAATGTCTGTCTTTTCTATGTAGGATGAGTTCTATTTTTAAGCCTAAACCCCTTTGAAACCAATTAATACTAGGTATCTGACCTACATAATAGATTCTGAACGCCTTATTATTTTTCTTCTTTTTGTTTTTAAAGCAAGACTATTGTTTTTACAACTGTGTATCAATTCCTTGGGTAATTTCTTATGGTATATATTGATTGAAACAGATTTCCAAAATGCTCTTTAACCAATATTTTTACACTAATAGATACTTTTAAGAAATAGTACCTTCCATACTGCTGGTGTGAATTTATATATTTGGATGACAATGTCAAATGTCTGTAGCCACTTGACTGCAGATCTTGCTGTAGAGTTGCCAAGCATATTCTCCCTTTAGAAAAGTTGTTAAAAAAAGTTAAAACCAAAACTGCGCTATTTATCTGTTCCTCTGTTCTAAATCTGTGCCCTTTCTTTTTCTTCTGATCTCTGCATTCTTAGTCCTTTCCCACTGAGGACCATTCCTCTGTGATCTTACCCTTGGGTGTCTTCCATTGTGACCTTTGTGTGGATAAACAGTTACCACATTTAGGTTTGTTCCACCCCTGAGTCTCTGCATTTTAAAAGAGAAGGTTTTAAAAGAAAATTTTAAGAGCTCTACCAAAAGGAAATTGTCTCCAGAGGTGTAATTTTCAGCATCACACTTAGTGCTGGGAAAGATATTTTGTGAAGGGAAATCTATTCGGGGACCTTTAAAATTCAGACATATGCACATAAATGCTGGCCGTGTTGTAAATAAAACACTTCTAAAAAAATGCTCAACCTTTTATGCCTTTCTTTTTTTTTAATGTTTAGTAGAGCAGAAATGTTGGTGAGTCACCTTGATGACCACATGATATTATTGAACAAAAGCTTTTTAAATTCTAGAATGACTTCTAGGATTTTTGTGATTTCTCTATAGAACCATATTGACAAAGAAGGCTGACCCAAGAGCTTCATGTCTGACTATATATCTGCTGTTGGTCTTTATATTTCTCCATTTAATATATGTGCCTCTTTTAGAGAAAGGGCATCACCTCTATAAATTCTGAATGCATCATTGGCACTTTCCTTTCTATAATACCCCATGTCTAGCTAAATTCAAAAGCCTTTGGATTTTGTCTTCCTCACATGGTAATCTATAATAATTAAAGGGTAATATGCTAATTAGACTGGATGTCATTCTGGATGTCCTTCCGGATGAAGCCAGGGCTGGAGGGAAGCCCGGGTCCCAGGTGCCAGAGGGAAGCTGGTGCCGGCAGCTGGGGGAAGGAAGCCCTACTCTTGCACGAATTTCGTGCATCGGGCCTCTAGTGTGCTATAATGAACACCCATGCAACCCATCTTAAGAAATGAAGCAAAGTACTATGTCATATTACTATGGGTGCTTATTGTGTATTCCTTCATGATTGCATACTTCTCCCTCCAACATCCTAATGATAACATTTTTCTTGAATTTCTTGTTCATTATTTTCACTGTGTTTTTGTGGTTTTTTTTGAGATGATATATATTTTTTTAATTTAAATTATTTATTGTTTAAAGTATTACATATATCTCCTTTTTCCCCCATTGACCTCTCCCTGGCCATTCCCATCCCCCAGCACATGCCCTCACCCCCCTACTGTCTGTGTCCATGTCTTTTTTTCTTTAAATATATTTTTAAATATACACATGCACATATATATTACATTGAAACATTCGACATAAATAGAATTCTATTGCAACTTGCTTTTTCCACTAAGAAGTTTATCTGTGCTGAAAGAGTTGTCCAGCAGACTTTATTTTCCTAGATGATTGTAACCATCTTTCCACCAATATGTTCTTCTTACCATGTCCTGAGAGTTGTCTGGGGTTTCCTCCACTTGAATATGGGTGCGAGCTTTTGACTATTCTGATCAGTAAACTATAGCAGAAGTGAACTCTATGATTTCTGAAATAGATCACAAGAAGGATTCAGCTTTCATTTACTCTCAATTTTAAGATGTTCCTCAATGGAAATTAGCAACTATGATAAGAGAAAACCAAAACTAGTCCTTGTGAAGAGACTCATGGAGAGGTTTCATGGAGAGCAACTAAGATGATCTGATGACAGCAAGCCTCAGTGGACTTGGGAATGAGCATGCCTTTAGGCAATATAATCCAAGCCTTCAAGTCTCCCAACTGAAGCCTCAGAGAAGATAGAGAAGGGACAAACCATGTTGCCTATGCGCTACCTAAATTCTGACCCATAAAACCAAGAACACAATATATGGTTGAGTTATATTAATAAATATTGGAGTGCTTTATTATGAAACCATTTTAAGTGGAACAACATATATATTTCCAGTTTATTTATTTATTTTTATGTTTAAAAATTGTATTGGGGTATACTTGACATATAATAACTTGCTATGACTGTGTACAATTGCTGTAAAATGTACAACTTGATAGATTTTGGCACATGCATGCACATGTGAAATTATAATAATCAAGTTAATGGACATATCCGTCACTCCTAAAAACTTTCTTGTGCCACCTCTCCCCACCTGTCCCTCACCTCTACCCTCAGGAAACCACAGATTTGTCTTCTGTCTTTAGTGATTAGTTTACATTTTCCAGAATTTTATGTCAGTGGAGCCATGCAATTTGTACTCATTTTTCTGCATTTTTATCTTATTGCTTATTATGATTACTATATATCATTAAATTATTTGAATATAGCACAACTTATTAACTTATTCTCCTTTTGGTAAACACATAGTTTGTTTTACTTTTTGCTATTGTATATAAAGTTGCTAATAACCTTCAAAAATATATACCTAGTGTGTATATGCAGGAGTTTCTCTGGTAGGATATGATTAGGAGTGGAATTGGTTTGATCCCAAAATATAATTTTACTAAATTTTGGCAAATGAACAATAGTATTGTACCAATTTACAATTCTACCTACAATATGAGTCCTCTTTATATCAAAACCTATTCTATATATATAAAAGCCTAAGTGACCATTACAACTGAAAGACCAAAATGACCAGAACAACCGGTTGACTGGTCACTATGAAGCTCTGCCGGGAACCAATTCCATCATGTCATATAATTACAAGAGTTTCATCAGAAGGTTGATGAAGCTTGGGGGGCTCAACAAGGGCTGAGCCACAAATGTAATTACCTGTTGGAATGGCTAAACAACACTTCCCCCAAACCTGATCGTCTGCTGCCAGACAGCTCAGGGAATCTTAAATCTGCATGTTATTGCCTCCTGTTGGCCAAACACCTGAACAGCTGTAGGCTATTCCCCAAAATGACAATGCTTCTTTAAACCCTACCCTTTGAAGTACCTCCACCTTGCCTTAGGACAAATTGTGTTAATAAATAGCACGGGGTCCTTAGACAAGAGGTAGTCTTTAGCTCCTTTAGCTGAAGCTCCTCTGACCCCCAATGCCTTTCAAAATTATCTTTCGTCCTTGGACTCCTTCTTAACCATTTGCACTCGCTTGCTTTTTTCTCGATTCGTTTATTCTACTCGGGATTTAATTTTTTAAATACCCCAGATTTTACAAAGCTTGGCAGTAGAATAAAAAACTGGAGTTTCTTTCATACAAACTTATTTATTTGGATTTTTTTTATATTTCAAATTATTGATACATTCAAAGAGTATAAAAAGAGCTGCTACCGATGCTAACCATGTCGATTCACACTCGACATCCAAGTGCAAAAGGTTAATCTATGCATCAGCTCCTTTCTCCAGATTGCTGAACCCTTTGTAATGCTGGGACAAGAACCCCAGCAACACACACTGACCACCAGCGGGCAGATGCTCAATGCAGGAGCTGCCTCCTGGCAGTCAGTGCACTTACCCAGTGGGAGCGCCACTAAGCCAAAAGCTGGGCTCATGGCTGGTGAGTGCATCTATGGTGGTGGGAGCCTCTCCCACCTCTATGGCAGTGCTACCAGGTAGTGGCATCAGGTGCAGTGGGGCTGGGATGAGTGGCAGGGGAGCTGCGCCCAGCACCAGCTGGGGCTCCTCCACAGCCACCTGCCGCTTCAGCACTGCTACATCCCTCAGGGGGATGTTGGACATCCCTTGAAGGGTCCCGGATTGTGAGAGGGCACAGGCCAGGCTGAGGAACACCACCTGTGCAATATCCGTGCACCGGATATTTTTCAACAAAAACTTGATATTGAAATCTGTCTATTGATTATGAAATAATCTATATATAAAAGGCTAATATGCTAAGTGTCCATCCTACCGGTCGCTATGACGTGCAATGACCACAAGGGGGCAGACGCTCAACGCAGGAGTTGCTGTGACATGCACTGGCCATTAACAGTGAAACAGCACTACGGACCTGGCACCCACAAAGCAAAACTTGGCTCCCCAAAGTGGGACACATGTCCTGCCACCACCCCAGAGTGACACCCCACCAAATTGCAGCCGATGCTGCCAAGACGCCATGGTGCAAAATGCAGCTCATAGCCCAGCCCAGCCCAGAAGTGGTAGCTGTGGGAGCCAGTAATGACATCACGTAGCAGCACACAGCTTCCTCTCCCTACCAACTAGCCTCCTTGGAATTTCTTCAGCCCAGGACCATGACTTCTCTTTATAGCCAGGTGCAAACATTTCACACTTTAACCAAATGTCTGTGAAGCGTTTTCCTGTGCCTCATCTCATTTGATCCTCACAGAAGTCCTGGAGTAGGTGGCTAGGAGACTCGGTGGAATCCTATTTTCTTTTCATTAGTCAGAAAATTGAGATTTAGAAAGCTTAGAAACTTGACCTGACTGAAAAGAAGTAAGAAATGGTGGACCTTGAAGATGACTTCAGGTTTTCTCACTGCACGGAATATAGTCAAACACTGCTGCAGATAAATATTTTACACTCTGTTATCCTTGTGTAATCTACAATAATAATCTGCTTTGTGTTAATATTTACTGCTGTGTTGCTGACAATTACCTGAGAGAGAAGTTGGGGTGCTTCACTGGGCTGGAAAAAGTTTAGTTAAATCAGAATGCAGGTCTAATTAAGCAAGTTTATTCTATATACATAAAAATCTAAGTTGACTCGTGTATGCAAGGTACATATAAAGCTCGTGCTGGTGCCAATTGCACGGCTGTGTTTCCATCTGTCATTGTCAATCATGAATTTGGTTGACACTTATATTATAGAGAAAGGGTAAATAGCAATATTAAACTACTTCTTCTAATTAATTTCCTTTCAATGTGCACGGATTCTTGCACTGGGCCTCTAGTATATCATATTTGTCTTCTTAAAGCTCTCTATTCTTTCTTTTAAGGTTGAGCATCATTTTACATATTTATATTGTGGTGGATATACTTGGTGTACCGTTAATAACGCAGATTTTTTTCAATAGATGGAGTTACACATATGTTGATATATATGCGATTTGATATGTATGCTATTTTGTTGTATTGACAACAAGCTTCAAAACTTCATATGTTAAATTTGCTGAAGGTGTTAACATCATAGATATTTTTACACTTAAAAATGTAAAATTTTGTGCAAAAAAAAAAGAGCATTTGCGGGAAGTTTTAATTCATTACTTTATTTTGAAGAAAAAGTTATCGTATACTTTGGGAAGCTTATGGTGAACATACTCCATCTCAAGATACTTGTGAACGCTGGTTTAAATGTTTTAAAAGTGATGATTTCGATGTGAAAGACAAAGAACGTCCAGGTCAACCGAAAAAGTTTGAAGACCAACAATTACAAGCATTATTGGATGAAGATGCGTGTCAAACTCAAAAAACAACTCGCAGAAAGATTAAAAGTTGCTCAGCAAACAATTTCCGATCATTTACAAGCAATGGGAAAGATTTTAAAGGAAGGAAAATGGGTGCCACATCAACTGAACGAAAGACAAATGGAAAACTGAAAAGTCATCAGTAAAATGCTGCTTCAATGGCATGAAAGAAAGTCTTTTTTGCATCGAATTGTGACTGGTGATGAAAAGTGGATTTATTTTGAGAATCCCAAATGCACAAAATCATGGGTTGATCCAGGTCAACCATCAACATCGACTGCTAGGCCAAATCACTTCAGAAAGAAGACAATCCTCTGAGTTTGGTGAGATCAGGAAGGTGTGGTGTATTATGAGCTTCTAATACCAGGTGAAACCGTTAATACTGATCACTACCGACAACAAATAATCAATTTGAACCATGCTTCAATCATGAAATGACCAGAATGGGCCAGAAGACACAGCAAAGTAATTTTGCTTTATGATAGTGCACCATCACACACTTCAAAACCAGTTAAAGACAGCTTAAAAGATATTGCCTAGGAAGTAGTACCCACCCGCTGTATTCACCAGACCTTGCTCCTTCAGATAACCACTTGTTCTGATTGATGGCACATGCACTTTCTGAGCCGCACTTCAAAATGTACCAAGAAGTGGAAAATTGGGTTTCTGAATGGTTTGCCTCAAAACAAGAAAAGTTCTATTGGGATGGTATCCACAAATTACCTGCAAGATGGGGGAAATGTGTAGATAGTGATGGACATTACTTTGAATAAAGAACTTTTGATGTTTCTCTTGAAATTATCGTGTTTCCTTTGATTACAAAATCCACCATTATTAACCAGTACACCTAGTAATTTACTTATATATACTAACATAAAATAATTCATGAATCACTTAGATAGACCATATTTAATTATACAATTTTCCGTTTATTAATTCTTTCAAATTGGCATTTTTGTTTTGCTACTATTAAAATATTAATATTTAGATCTTAACATCATAAATGAGATTGATACCACATTTTCTTTTCTCATACATAATTATTTGATTAGGATATCATATTTATATTAATTTTACAATGAATTGCAGAGGGATCTTGGTTTTATTTTTTTTCAGAATTTGATTTATCTTTTCCTATTAAATATTTGTTTATTTAACCACTTTCACTTTTAAAAATTTCTGGGCCATATTTCACTAAAATATGTTCAATTATGGTTTTAAATATTTTAACAAATGTTCCCTTTTCTAGTATTTGGGAGAGTTCGTGAATAATTGTATTAATTCATTAAATGTTTCATAGACTTCACCAATCATCTGGGACTTGGCTTTGCATTGTGGAAAGTTTATAAAATTACTGTTTATCCACTCATCTACTGATGGGCACCTGGGCTGGTTCCAGATCTTAGCTATTGTAAATTGCGCTGCTAGGAACATAAGGGTGCATATATTCTTTCTGTTTGGTGTTTTGGGATTCTTGGGATAAATTCCTAGAAGTTGTGGTACATTTACAACATAGAATACTATGCTGCTATATAAAAGGAGAATCTCTTATCCTTTGAGATTGCATGGAGGGACCTGGAGAGTATTATGCTATGCAAAATAAGCCTGTCAGAGAAAAATAAGTATCACATGATCTCATTCATATGTGGAATCTAATGAACAAAATAATCTGATGGACAAAATAGATCCAGAGACATAGAAGCATGGAAAGACTGATGAATCTCAGAGGAAAGGTGGGGGTGGAGAGCTCAGGGATGGAGAGATGAACCAAAGAACTTATAAGCATATATGCATAACCCCTGGACACAAAACAATAGTGTGGTGAAGGCCTGGGGTGGTGGTAGAAGTGGGGTGGAGGGGGTTAATGGGGGGAAAAAGGAGACATCTATAATATTTGCAACAGTAAAGATAAATTTTAAAAATTACTATTTAATCTTTTTATGTGTTATAGTCTATTCAGATTTTTTACTTCTTGAGTCAGTTTTGGTAGTTTTCTTGTTTCTATTTATTCGGTCTTCCATTTCTTGTTCATTGTATAATCTTGTATCATTTTTTATTTATTTGTGGCTAACATTCCTCTCTTTCATTTCTGATGCTATTAATTTTATCATTTTTATTTGTCAATTTAGCTAAAGGTTTGTGAGGTTCTTTTAAATCAACTTTTGGTTTAGTTGCTTTTTCTCTAGGTTATCTATTCTCCATTTCATTAATTTGCACTATAATCTTCATTAGTCCTTTCATTCTTTTTGCTATAGGGTTAATATGCTCTTTTTTATCCCAGCATCTTAAAGTGGAAGACACATTGATTTGAGATCTTTCTTTTTCTTATATGTATTTATAGATATAAATTGTTCTTTAAGCACTATTTTAGCTACATCCATAAATTTTAGTATATCGTACTTTCACTTTAATTTATATCAAAGTATTTTCCTGTTTGCTTTGATTTCTTTGTTTACCCATCAGTTTCTTAGGGATGTGTTGTTTAATTTTTATAAAGTGGTTAATTTATCAATTTTTATTTTGTTAGTTATTTCTAATTTCATTTTGTTGTGGTCAGAGAGTGTACTTTGCATGATTTCAATGATTTAAAATGTATTTCACTGCCTTAGCTGGTTTGGCTCAGTGGATAGAGTGTCGGTATGCAGACTGAAGGGTCCTGAGTTCTATTTGGGTTGCGGGCTCGAGTTCCAGTGTGGGGTGTGCAGGAGGCAGCCAATCAATGATTCTCTCTCATCATTGATGTTTCTCTCTTTCTCTCCCTCTCTGAAATCAATAAAAATATATTTTTAAAAATAATAATAAATGTATTTTACTTTTTTTAATGGCCAGCATATAGCCTATCCTGGAAAATTTCCATGTGCACTTGAGAAGTATCTGAATTCTGCTTTATTTGGTAGTGTTCTCTAAATGTCTGTTTAGTCTAATCTACTTATAGTGTTCAAGTTTTCTATTGTTGATCTTCTGTCTTTATTTTACCCATTTTTGAAAGTGGTATACTGTATTAAGTCCCCAACTCTTACTGTTGAATTGTTAATTTTTCTTTTAATTCTGTAGCTTTTGCTCTATGTGTTTTGAGAATCTGTTTTTACTTGCATATATGTTAAAAATCATTATATTTTATTCTGGCAGGTGTGGCTCAGTGGTTTAACATTGAGTTATGAATCAAGATTTCATAGTACAATTCCGAGTCAGAACAATGCCCAGATTGTGGGCTCAATCCCCGGTAGTGGGCATGCAGGAGGCAGCCAATAGATGATTCTCTCTCATCATTGATGTTTCTATCTCTCTCATTCACTCTCTTTTTCTCTGAAATCAATAAAATATATTTTTAAAAATTCATTATATTTTCCCAATGTTTCAATCCTTTTATTATTATAAAATGTTCCTCTTTATCTCTAGTAATATTGATTTTGTTTTAAAGTCTATTTTGTCACATATCAACATAGCCACTCTAGCTTCTTTTTTTTTCCAATTTTTTTTATTAAGGTATTATATGTGTACATATCTTACTACACTCTAGCTTCTTTTATGTTTAATGTTTGCATATCATTCTCCATCCGTTTATTTTCCTCCTTTTATATTTTTTTAATCTAAAGTATATCTAGAGAAGATATCATATTGTTGGTTCTTGTTTTATGATACAGCCTTTTAAGTCTCTGCCTTTTGGTTGAATTATTTAAAATAATCTTACTCATTTACTGATAAAGTTAGATTTACAGTCATTTTGTTCTTTGTTTTTTATATATCTCATCTTTTTTGTTCTTCTGTTCTTCTTTTACTGCTTTCTTTTGCAGTGGATGAATATTTCCCATAATAATAAATTAACAATTTATTATTATGGTTTTGTAATTTATTTAATAGTTAATATTAATAATAATAATAATGTCTTTAATAACTTTTACTACATTTTTTTAGTAAAAATATTTGTTCTAGGGTTCTTTCTCTTAATGCTTATTCTACACTCTTATCTACTTCAGAATTATACTAACTCAGTTTCAGTGAGGTAAGTATTATTCCTAAATTGCCCTATTTCTTTTTTACTTCTTTGTGCTAATTTGTTGTACACATTGTATGTTACAAATCAACAGTAAATTGTTGTCATTTTACTTTACATAATTATGTCTTTTAAAGAGGTTGAAAGAAGAGAGTACATATTAATAAATTTTATGTTACCTTCTTATTTATCATTTCTTGTTTTCTTTATTTGTTTCTATGTATTCCAATATTGATGTCATATCATTTTCTTACTTAAATACAAAATTATTTCTACCCATCTCCTCTGTGCTATTTTTGGGGAATACATTAGATATCTATATGTTCTATTCCGAAAATACAATTATAAACATATCAGATTATACAGTTGCTTTTTAAATCAGATAAATTGAACAAATGGAAAAAAAACATGAATTTATACTCTATTTTAATTATACTGTACTCCAAAGTACCTACATTATTACCTTTACCAGCATTTGGGGTGTGTGTATGTGTGTTCAAATTTTTTTCTCAAGTGACCTACTTTCAGCCTGCCTGAAGTTTCCTTTAGTATTTCTTGTAGGTGGGTCTATTAGCAATAAGATCCGTTGTATTTATTTTTGTTTATTAATCTGGGAATCTCTTTATTTTGCCTATATTTTTTAAAGATAATTTTTTTGGATATGAGACTCTGTTAATAATTCTCCCACTCTCAACCCTTTGGCTAGATTATCTCCCACTGTGTTCTGGCTTCCATTGTTCCGTTTTCTCAGGATGGATCATTTTTCTCTTCTTTCAAGATTTTCTCTTTGTCATTGGTTTTCAATCTTTTCTCTCTCTTTTTTTTTTTAACCAGGATGTGTTTGTGTGTTAATCTCTTTGCATTTTTTAAAAAAATTTTCCCTTTATTGTTGGAAGTATTAACAGATGTTCCCTTTGTTTGTTTGTTTGATGGATTGATTGATTTTCCCATTGACCCCCTCGACCCCGCACCTACCCCTCCCAGGCCTTTACCACTCTATTGTCTGTGTCCATATAAGCATATAAATTCCCTGGTTAATCACTCCCCACTCATCCCAACCCCCACCTTCCCTCTAAAATTCATCAGTCTGTTCCATGATTCTAACTCTCTGGGTCTATTGTGTTCATCAGTTCATTTTTTTCATTAGATTCCACATATGAGTGAGATCATGTGATACTTATCTTTCTCTGACTGGCTTATTTTGCTTAGTCCCTTTGCATTTTATTTTTCTGCTTACAGTTCACCCAGTTTCTTGTATTTGTTTCTCAAAGCAATGTTTCTCAGTCATTATGTCTTTGAACAATTTTCTCCTTTCACTCCTCCACTTCCAGCATTCTCATATATGTTGGTACTATGTCCTTCAGATCATGTTCTTTTTTTATTGTCTAAAGTTTTACATATGTCTCCTTTTCCCCTGATTGACTCCCCCCGCCGCCAAGCCATTCCCACCCCAGGCAAGCCCCACCAGCCCAGTGTCTGTGTCCATTGGTTATGCTAATATGCATGCATACAAGTCCTTTGGTTGCTCTCTACCACACCCACACACACACATCTGCTGCCATTTGTCTCTGGATCTATTTTTGTTCATCAGTTTATATTGATCATTATATCCCACATATAAGTGAGATCATGTGATATTTATCTTTCTCCGACTGGCTTATTTCACCTAGCATAATGCTCTCCAGTTCCATCCATGCTGTTGCAAATGGTAAAAGTTCCTTCTTTTTTTATAGCAGCATAGATTCCATTGTGTAGATGTACCACAGTTTTTTAATCCACTCACCTGCTGATGGGCACTTAGGTTGTTTCCAAATCTTAGCTATTGTAAATTGTGCTGCCATGAACATAAGGGTATATATATCCTTTCTGATTGGTGTTTCTGGTTTCTTGGGATATATTCCTAGAAGTGGGATCACTGGGTCAAATGGGAGTTCCATTTTCAACTTTTTGAGGAAACCCCATACTGTCTTCCACAGTGGCTGCACCAGTCTGCATTCCCACCAGCAGTGCATGAGGTTTCCTTTTTCTCCACATCCTCACCAGCACTTGTTGATTTGTTTGTTGATTTGTTGATGATAACCATTCTGACAGGTGTGAGATGTTATCTCATTGTTGTTTTGATTTGCATCTCTCGGATGATTAGTGACTTTGAGCATGTTTTCATTGTCTCTTGGCCTTCTGTATGTCCTCTTTCGAAAAGTGTCTATTTAGGTCCTTTGACCATGTTTTGAATGGATTGTTTATCTTCCAGATCATGTTCTTACATGATCTCTATGAAGCTATCTTCATGTTTGATTATTCTTTCTTATCTAGCTCAAATCAATGCTAATCTCCTTTCAACCCCAGATTTCCAGTTTTTGTTATTTCTTTATTGATATTCTACAGTTCATGAGATAATGTCATTATATCTTCTTTCCTTTTTTAAACAAGTTTTTAAAGTTTTTTTTTAAAATGTATAATGACTGCTTTGAAGTTTTTGTCTGCTAAATAGTCCTGTCATAGGCAGTTTCTGTTGCCTGTTTGTTTGTTTTTTATTGTTCCCTATGTATGGGGCACATTTTTTCAGTTTCCAATATGGGTCATACTTTTTAGTTTCTTTGCATATTTCATAATTTTTGCTAAAAATTATGTTTAAGATAATACATTATAATGCCTTTTTTTAACAACCTTCTAAAACTTGTTTTTGCTTGTGTCATTCTTTTTTTTTTAATTTGTTAGTTTGTTTATTGGCATAGCTGCCATATTTCAGTGAACTTTGTTTTTCCATCAATGTATAGCCTCTGATATCACTCCTTAGCGAGCATAGCCTGGCACATTCTCTCACAATCACCCTGGCATGACAAAGGTTTTAGCAAGATTGTCTTTGACTTTGTTTTTCTTTCCCCCTGATCTCTTTGTTAAGCTATCTGCTCTTGTTGGTATTACACTCAGTTGTTCACCTACAATAAGTGCCAGCTTGCTGTTTTATTGCTTCTAACAATCTTATGAGCATAAATTGTTGCACAATATGATCCAGTTAAATTCAGGCCACTTTGAGACCAGTTTTTGAGGCTTGTTTCAACCCTAGGAGAGCTCTTCTTCACTGTCTCTTTCCCTGATTCTTCTGTTAAACTCATTTCTGATCTATGTTGAACCTGTTTGTCTCATAGAGCTACCAGTCTTGTCTTCATTGCTTAGTATCAAAATCTCTGCTGTTGTCAACAGTGTGCTTACACTTGAAGTTCTTCACTTACTGGTTGTTCCAAATAAAGTACGTTCCTTTGTAGAAAGCTTCAGAGCTCTCTGTTCCTCTGGCCTGTCTCTTCCTCTGGGTAAGGTATCTGCACACCTCTCTGGAGCTGGGGTGGAAACAGTGCTTCAAGTCTCTAAAAATGACATTCCTGCTTTACAAACAGAGTTCTGTTCAGGAGAGTCACCTCTGGCCTTTATGTCCTATGCATTATAGCCTGGGGCCTCCAATCTCTGAGCAAACGCAGGCAAGGGTAATTGGGGCCCAGTGTCCTCCACCTACCATGCTTGGGATAAAGTTTTCATGTTATGAGTGGAGAGGCTGGATCAAGGAAGGGGGCCTATGTTCTCTAGGCCATTCTTGCCTGAAATTGAGCTTGTGCAGGTGGGAACACGTGTTGATATGGGAGAGTGAGAAATGTTACCTCATAAAGCTGCTTAGCCTCTCCTAATGTACTACTTGAGAGTCATAAAATTCCTTGAAGAAAAAAAAAAAGCAGTTGGAATTTTGGGCTCACCTCAATGAGTCTCCTATTTTTCAGATTCTTGGACACTCAAATTATGCTGCCTTGGTAAATTTGTAAGATTTTTAAATGTGTGTATACACACATACCACACACACACACACACACACACACACACATACACACACACACACACATTCTTTTTTACAACTCAAAATATTTAATTTTAATAGGAGCTTTGTTATAGCTGAAGGGTGAAAGTATAAGTTAAGAACAATTTATATGGAGCATTTTATTATTTTCTATTTCTTCATTGAACTATAAGGCTGCAAACATTAATTTTATTTTTAAGTGTATTTGTTTTTAAAACATGTTTTTAATTTAGGATAAGTTATTATTAATTTTATTTTATTCAAGAAATAAGTTCTGACTACTACTAATTTTTTGAAAAAGTATTTTTTTTTTGTTAATCCTCACTGGAGGATCTTTTTTCCATTGATTTTTTAGAGAGAGTGGAAGGGAGGGGGAGAGACAAAGAGAATCATAGATGTGAGAGAGACACATGGATTGGTTGCCTCCCACATGCATCCAACCAAGGCTGGATATCGAGCCTGCAACCGAGGTAGGTGCCCTTGACCATGTGCCCTTGACCAAAACCAAACCTGCGACCCTTTAGTCCAAGGGCCGATGCTCTAAACACTGAGCAAACCAGCAAGGGAAATTTATTGAATTTTTTGAAAATTAATTTACTGTTTATTACATGGTTCATTTAATCAAATATTCTGTGTGTATTGAGAAAAAAATGTATTATTTCTAATTGCTGTTTTAAAGAGTTAAATATATTCATTGGTTATTATTTCTACTTGGGTTCTTCAAATAAGTTGTTTCTATGATAATTATTTGTATGTATTATTTATCAATAACTCTGAGACAGTTATAAGTCTCCACATACCATAAATAACTTATCAATTTCTTTTTGGGATTCAGATATATTGAGATTATGTATTTTGAAGCTTTGGTATGGGGATGAATACAAGTTATAACTCATGATTCTTTTAAAAAATCAAATTATCATATTTTTATAACAGCTTTACTTTTTCAAAGAAGCTTTTCTGACTTCCTGCCTTGATCGCATTCCCTCTTACCCCATGTTTTCATTAATTCCTTCAATACATGAGTAACTTACTTATTTCTTGGCATACCTCCTATGACACTGGTACTAATCTGGAAGCTAGTGATGTAGAATTAAATAACATAGTGTCCTTGTCTTGGGAATTTCTCAGTCTAGAACACCTGACAATAGCCCTTTGTACAGAGAGAAGAAATTGTGAGATATATATGTGATGTTGGAGGGAGAGCTGGGGAAGACAAAAGACAGCAAAAGTATAACTAGAAGTAGCATTTGCACAATTCTGAAACTCACTGACATAACCCTCAGTCAATTTCTGAGGTTTGTGTCACGCAGGAAAAACAAAGGTAATAGCGTCTGAAGATCTGTTGACTTACAATGACTATAAACTATCTCTAGCAATTCAAACCAGACTTAGTTAAGAGTGGCAAACTGTCTACATTTCAGTAACAGCCTGAGTTGGGAGATTATTGACTCATAATATCTGAAGAAAAAAATGAATGAATTAGTTGCAACAAAAATCTGTATGAGCAGTGATTTAAAATAATTTTTCTATGGACATGGGATGAGGTTAGCCTCATCAAATCAGAAATTTGATATTCTTGTTAATTCTTGAGCTTCACTGGTAAATGTTCAATTAGGCAAAACACTCTCCACATATAGTAGTCAAGAGAAGAAAGCACTGATTCAAAATACAAAAGCCCTTCCTACTCTGGCACAGATCCTTCATCAGGATCAAACAGGTTGGATCATGATAGAGGCCTTTTTGCCAGAGCCTGGATTTTCATAATGGGAGAAAAGCTTTCTCCTTGTCATTACTGATAATATTGCTGGGTGAACTGAATTCACATGAAACAGTGAATTAGATAGTATAGATCTCTAGTGCAGGGCATGTATGCTGTTTGGATGTGTTATTCAAAAAATACCACTACTTTACCCAGCTTGTTGGTTGAGCATTGTCCCTTGCTCCAGGAGGCAGCTGGGTTTGATTCCTCATCAGGGCTCATGCCTGGGTTGCAGGTTCGATCCCCAGTAGGGGGCGTGCAGGAGGCAACTGATCGATGTTTCTCTCTGATGTTTCTATCTCTCCCTCTCCCTCTCTCTCTAAAATCAATAAAAACATATTTTAAACATATCACTACTTCATCTAAACTCTCCCTTCTTGCCAGTTGTGCATACTGAAAACACTACCTTATGCTTTTAGGTGTTGCTTATCTTACCCCAGAAATGACTTAATTCATTAAAATGCTTTGCTGCTTGACATTTAACCTGAAAAAATATGTAAATATATATAAGTCACTTCAGGCAACTATAAGAGAATAGCGTAGCCTAGCTGACTTAAACAATATATATTCACTAGAGGCCCAGTGCACGAATTCGGGGTCCCTCGTCCTGGCCTGTGGGATCAGGCTGAAATTAGCTCTCTGTCATCTTCCAAGGGGTCCTGGATTGCAAGAGGGGTAGGCCAGGCTGAGGGACACCACCAGTGCACAATCAGGGCCTGAGACGGACGCAGGAGGTTGGCCAGCCAGGGAGGGACCCCTGGAGGGCTCCAGGGCATGTCTGACCCGTCTCAGTCCCAATTGGTTGGACCCCAGCAGCAAGCTAACCTACTGATTGGAGCGTCTGTCCCCTGGTGGCCAGTGCACATCATAGCAACTGGTCAAATGGTCGACAGTCTGCCCTCTGGTGGTCAGTGCACATCATAGTGAGCAGTTGAGCTGCCTTAGCATATCATTAGCATATTATGCTTTGGTTGGTTGAATGGCTGACTGGATGACCGGACACTTAGCATATTAGGCTGTCATTATATAGCCTTCCAATTTTGGAGACTAGAAAGTTTAGGAATAAAGTACCCGTACCAGCTGATTTGGTTTCTGGTGAGAGCTCTCTTCCTGGTTTGTGGATGGCTGCCTTCTTGCTATGTCTTCACATGGAAGAAAGAGAAAGAGAGAGAGCAAGCTCTCTGGTCTCTCCTAGGGGCACAAATACCATTACTGGAGTCCCACCTGCATGATCTCAATGAAACGTAATTACGCTCCAAAGGCCCCAATCCAATATACTATCATTTTGGGGGTTAAAGTTTTAAAATACGAATTTTGGGGGAACACACACGCATTCAGCTCATAACACACTAGGACAGCAAAACATCACCACTTTGCTATAGATCTATGCAGCAGTTCCGAACATAGGGCCAGTTACGTGACCATTCACGGATATTTAAATTCTGGAAGACTGCTTCCTGTGGCTGGGCATTTTCAGTTTGTGGGCTTCCAAAATGTCTTTTAGAACCTTTTCTTGGAATCAGAGATAAATTTAATATGTACTATTTAAATTATTTCAAATATTTATTTTTAAACTATTAATTATGTAAAGCTCTAAGTAAGTCTTATACAGGTAGCCCTTTTACATTTTAATTTAGTGAAATTATGTTTCTTACTTTGCAATCAGTTCTCTATTCTTTGGGATTAATACAATTTCTCTTGATATCTCATGGTCCTTTATTTCTATATTTAACAACCTGACCCAGTTTTTCCAATCTAGCTAAACTGAAGAGTTCAAGAGTTACTGTGGATTAAATCTTTGAGGTTACAAAGCTTACTTGACCCTGCTTTTAAAGATTTTTTTGAAGATTCATTGAATTGGAAAAGTAAATGGCTGTTCTTTCATTACTCAGACCTTCCCACTGAAAACTGTGCTTAATTCTGTCTAGCCTTGCATCCCCTGAAGTTCAAACCTCAATATATATATAGTACATATTCCTTTTCAATCCAAATTGCTACTGAGAACACTGACACCTCCAGATGCTGTTTAGCTTTTCTAAAATTATCACTGATTTCTTTAGCATCTGCAACTATAGAAAGAAAGGTAATAGGATACCCTACCGAGCTGAATTTGGGGTGAGGGAAGGAGAGAGCAGTTAGAGCCTCTTGTCCATTTCCCTAAAATTAATGTAAGAATGTGTCCCATATTAAAATTTTAAGGGCTTTATTCAAAGCAGTTTTCATAAATTCAGGGAATTTATGCAGCAAAACAGGAAAAATATTGTGCACTGGTGCTTCTTTGTAAAATTCTCTTGAAAAATAAGGAATATTATATTTCACTTTATCTGACTGGTTTGTACAAAAGGAATCTGGAAGTTTACACTTCTTTGCATGCATTTTAATTGTCATTTCCCTTATTTGAATGAAAATAATATCAAATAAAAAATGGACTGTAAAAAAATCCTGAAAAACATCCTTTAAGAAATGGCCAAATTACATTTTATTTTTCTCTATATGTAACACAAATAAAAGCTCCATTGCTAGGGCAACTATAATGCAATAAAATAAGACATCATAATTACCACGGTACAAAGATAGTGGAAATGTTATTTTTTATATATATTTGCTTTAACTATAGTTCTATAATCCTAGTTGAAACATTTCGTAGACAAAATTTCCTAGAAGGATAAACTGAAAAGCTTCATTTGGGTTTATTTAATAGAACATTTTATTTTACTTTATTGATTTGTTTTTTATATTTTTACTAGAGGCCCAGTGCACAAAATTTGTGCACTGGGGGAGGGGGGTCCCTCAGCCTGGCCTGTGCACTCTCACAATCTGGGACCCCTTGGGGGATGTCCAACTGCTGGTTTAGGCCCGGTACCAGGGTTCGGGCCTAAAACGGCAGT
The DNA here is from genome assembly GCF_951640355.1 of Cnephaeus nilssonii. Taxonomy (NCBI): domain Eukaryota; kingdom Metazoa; phylum Chordata; class Mammalia; order Chiroptera; family Vespertilionidae; genus Cnephaeus; species Cnephaeus nilssonii. Next base: position 33,996,805 of record NC_137072.1, on the reverse strand, counting down.
AGTACATCCTTCTCGCAATCCGGGACTGCTGGCTCCTAACCGCTCGCCTGCCTGCCTGCCTGCCTGATTGCCCTTAACTGCTCTGTCTGACTGTCTGATGGCCCCTAACCTGTCACCTGTCTGCCTGCCTGCTCAGTGCATGTCATAGTGAACCAGTCATTCTGCTGTTCAGTTGATTTGCATATCCTTTTATTATATAGGATTGATTTCAGAGAGGAAAGGAGAGGGAGAGATAGATAGAAACATCAATGATTAGAGAGAATCATTGATCAGCTGCCTTCTGTACACCCCCCAACTGGGGATCAAGCTTGCAACTCAGGCATGTGCCCTGACTGGGAATCAAACCACAACCTACTAGTTTATAGGTCAATGCTCAACCATTGAGCCACAGTAACCAGGTGAGCCAACTTTTATTTTTATTTTATTATTTTATAATCATCACTTGAGGATGTTTTTTCCACTGACTTTTTAGAGAGAATGGAAGGGAGGGAGGGGGAGAAAGAGAGAGAGAGAGAGAGATATTGATGTGTCATTGATTGGTTACCTCCCACACCAGCGTAGATGTGGGGCTGGAGAACAAACTCACAACCCAGGTAGGTGCTCTTGACCAAAATCAAACGGAGACCATTCGGTCCCAAACAATGCTATAACCGCTTGTAACACCAATAAGGCTAGAAGGTTTTCTTTTAAAGCTGCACTTCAAATGCAGGTAAATGGAGACATCAGGTTAAAAGATGGCTGTTTGAATCTATATCATAGAATCTCTCTTCCACAATAAGCAATGAATAGCTATTATCAAAAAGCAAGAAATAAAAAAGTGTTGATGAAGATATGGAGATAAAAGAAACCCTGTACACTGTTGGTGGGAATGCAGACTGGTGCAGTCATTATGGAAAACAGTATGGAGGTTTCTCAAAAAATTAAAAATAAAATTACCAGTCAGTCCTACCATATTTTCTTCCTATTCTCTTTTAATCTCCTACAGTCTGGATTTTAGCCTCACCACTGTACTGAAGATATTGATTTCTCTTTTCTTAATGTCAGCGAACAATGCTCAGTTCTTTTCAGCAGCATTGGATACAACTGATCACTCTTTCATTTTTGATTGACACTCTTCCTTTGTATTTCAAGACATCATTATTGTTTTCATTTTCCTCTCATCTCACTAGTTATTACTGGTCCCTCTCCTCTGTGAGTTCTTATTCTTATCTTTTACCTACTTAATAGTGAAGGGCCCAAGTCCATGGTCCTCTTCACTTCATTAAAAATCCTTCCAATATCATGGCCTTTTTTATAATTGCCATAATGTTTTAAATAATATTCTCAGAGAAATTAAAGTCAATGTGAGAGTTATATAAATGACTTAGAGGGTTATCCATAATTTTGAATTATTGTTATTTTTCTATCAAGTCAAATAATTGAAACTTGACTATTTTCTTGAGTAGGATTTTGATAAATAAAAATTTGTGTTATAATGAGATGCCCAATGAAATTATCATGAAAGCAATTAGAAAGTAAATAAATAAATAAAATGTTCAAGGCAGAATTAAATGTCATAGAGTTTGAAAACCATCAAGTAAATCAGTCACTTGTTGATGGATATGGGTCAGAGTTTGATTACTTTATTAAGAAGCATTTATGCATCTACTCTTCCCTGACATAAGCATAAATATAACTTAAGAAATCATCATATTTTATGAGATTTTACACAATGGCAGCTCTTGATACTTAGAAGAGCCGAATTATTTTACTAAAAATACATATCTGAAATTTTTATTTGACTCTTCATAATTCCAAATGTATGGACCTGTTACAAGTTCTGTTGTATGTGTCCTTGCGGAAGCATTTTAAAACCTCAGTAAGTTCATCAGAGAGTTTTTTATGATTTATTTATTTATTTATTTTTGCATGACAGTTGCTTTACTAATGAATGTTCTGTTTCTCAGGAGAAAAAATATCAATGTCATGCAATGTATCAGTCGCTATAGTAACTATGCCTTGTTCTTTTTTATATACATAACAGTTTGAACTAGCTCTTAAAACTGAACAACAACCTGATCTACTGAAGAGCAAATTGTTGCCTCACCAGAGCTCAGCTCAAGTCCACCCCCGTTGCCTATGCCCCCCACCCCAGGTGCTTATTTGAGATTTATTCACAAATACTCAGTTCTCTTAGTTAACTGTGCAGGACAATCAGAAGTATATTAATCATTAAATATGAAGAAATTGGTAAGTTTTCCAATTTACCTCTATGGATTGAACAAATGGGAGACTATTTCTCATTCACCTACTAATTCTCTTGACTTAATGTATCAGCTCCAAATCCACTTTTCCCACAGAACTCTGGTTCAAAATATTTGAGCACTCCTCTACTTCAATCTCTATAATGTTATTTGAAGACAAATGAGGGTCAAAACTGGCTTCAGTTCATTTTAATTTCTGTGTTATTAAAATGTATGTGAGACCATCAAACCTCTGGATAAAAGTAAAGTATCCCTTGACCAAAATCATAAGATAGCAATAGAGACATATGATGACTTCTGTCTCTTCATTCTTTTTATAGCTACTTGTGAAATGAATCATGACTTATTTAATAATATTATATCTTAACATCACTGTCTTTAAGAAATAAACTTTGATTTATTTCATTAAGATGCATAGGCTTGTCTATATTATGAAAGAGGTTATTTGAAAATTACTGTCAAAGGAAGACTATGGAATCTAAACACACATAGCTCATTAATATACAGACTTGGGTTTGAGTGACCATATGTCCTTTAAAAGATAAACTGTGTAAAATAAATCTGATATTAAATTGTTAAATAGTAATGGAGATTATGTACTATTTTCATAATGGGTTATACTATATTTGACATTGATATTATATTTTCATATATAATATTGCTATAATTGTTACATTATATTAAATATTATTAATATATACTCACATAGGTCTTAAAATTAATATCCCCATGGATTCCAATATAGAGATAAAATCAGTAATATATGACCTACCCAAACCTTTATGATGTATATATGCATATAAATATATTATACATAATATAAAACATACACAAAATTGGGGGATCTAAATTTGGAAAATAATGTCAATTGTGATTAATGTTTTTAAGAATAAAACAATGAACATTTTGTTGAGAAAATTTCTCATGGCATTCCTGTATTCCTAAAACTTATCAGAAAATACAAACTAACACAAATTGTCTAGCAGGAAGCTTAAAGTTTTGGAATGCAATTGAGAACTTCCTGTCTTCCTGCACACAAAAAAAGACTCTAGATGTTCTTTCAGGCCAATCATAGAGGTGATACAACTTATCTTACCTCTTGCCACTCCTGCTAAAGCCCTTCTGGGACACATGGCCTTCACAGTCTGTTGACTCTGGAGTATGTAATGTAGGACTTCTCCCTTAAACAACATTAAATTTCAAAGAGCAGCATTCAGTGGAAGAGATATTAGTCAGGATTCTCTAGAAATAGCACCAATAGAATGAGAAAGAGAGAGAGAGAGAGAGAGAGAGAGAGAGAGAGAGAGAGAGAGAGAGATCATAAGGAACTGGCTCATATGATAATGGAGACTGACCAGTCCCAAGATCTTCATGGTGAGTTGGCAAGCTGAAGACCCAGGGGAGCCAATGCTGTTTTTCCAGTCTGCAGGCCCTCAGGAAGGAAAAATTATCTCTTGTTTAGGAGAGGTCAGACTTTTTGTTCTATTCAGAACTTCAACTGATTGGATCAGGAACACCCACATGAGAAAGGGCATTCTGTTTTACAAAGTCTTCCAATTCAAATTTTAATCTCATCCAAAACACACTCATGAAAATATCCAGAGTAATTTTGACCAAATATCTGGGCACATCAATGGACCAGTTAGATTGACACATAAACTTACTCATCATTCCTGGTTCTTCTTCTACCTAGAAATTAAATCTTGCCATAATCTTAACCCTAAAGATCATTTCATTACCTGAGAATAAATAAATGTAGTAATGTTAACTTTAAAATCCTTATTAGTTTTTAAAAAATGTATTCTCATGCAAGTATAGATATTTAAATAATATTAATTTAAGATCTCCTGGAATCAAATAAATAAGAGAATCAGTGCCACTTGGTCTATGCAAATATCATTTTTATATCCGAAATACAGATGTCTGCTCTTTTATTGGTCTTTAACTTTATTTTAATGTGTGCAATAAAAGAAAATTTTAAATAAATTTTCAAAAATTAAACCAGGATACCTTTGGAATATTGGAGGTAGTATAATAGAAAAAGTTCAGTAAGAATAAGAAAATACATTTGTAGTCAAATGAACCTGTACAGTATTTCAACTCTTATTTATCTCCCTCCTTCATCTTGCAGAGAATCTTATTATCAGGGGAAGTTCTAACAATTGACACATTTATAAAAGTTGAGACACAGAAAAACTTGCAAATAAAGAGTATAACTGTAGTGATAATAACCACACAAAAAAAGGTCCTTAAGGTAGTATGAGAGATAATAGACACCGTGCACCCCATTCACATCTGAACCAGTAATGTGTGTCTGTAGTTGCATATATTAAAAGGAGAAAATGATGACACAAGTCTCAGGATATTTTGATAATTACATTTAAACAATATTTGCTCTTAGCATGAACTTAGGAATCATTTGAAATATTTTTCCAAATTCTTTGTTTTGTTTTCTCATCAGTAATTTTTTCTGAGTATATCCCAAACATACATTTATTTATTTACAGATATTACATAATAGAGAAAATAATCACAATATATTTAAAGAGAATGAAATTAAAATAGATTATATTTGTAATTTCAGCTTTTTCTTTTTATCTCTAATGGATTATCTTTCACAAACACATGAATAGTACATACATTTACATTTATATAACTTTATGCATAAAATCTCTTTGTAAAGATTGACTGGGAAGATAAAGGAGGAGATGGGACAGGAGCCATTTGGAAATATTTATTTTCACAAAGAATTGATTATAATTAAATTGTAATGAGAAATATTCAGTAAAAAGGAAGAAATTAAAGGGAAATTGTCAACAAGAGTACAAGTCCTTGAAAATGCTTTGCATAGTGGAATAAGGGGCAGGCATCCTATCTAATAAAAGGGTAATATGCAAATTTACCATCACACCAAGACACAAGATGGCCCCCCCCCTGTGGTCAAAGATGGCTGCCCCCATGTGGACACAAGATGGCCTCCACAAGATGGCCTGCAGGGGAGGGCACTTGTGGGAAGTTAGGGGTGACTAGGCCAGCAGAGGAGGGTAGTTGGGGATGACCAGGCCGGCAGAGGAAGGCAGTTGGGGGTGACCAGGCAAGCAAGGGAGGGCAGTTGGGGGGAACCCAGGCCTGCAGGGGAGGGCAGCTGGGGGGGACCAGGCCTGCAGGGTAAGGCAGTTGGGAGCCAGCTGTCCTGGATTGTAAAAGGGATGTCCGACCACCCGTTTAGGCCCAATCCCACTGGAATCGGGCCTAAATGGTGGTCGGACATCCCTCAAGGGGTCTCAGATTGGAGAGGGTGGAGGCTGGGCTGAGGGACACCCCCCCCCCATGCACGAATTTTATGCACCGGGCCTCTAGTATAACTATAAGTAGGAGAAATGAGTTACTAACTACTTACTAAGGTGATGAATTGGGCCAGCTTCACTTCCTGCTTCCCTTGGATAAGCATGCCCACCTTGGATAAGGTGTGAAGGCTGCAAAGTGAAAGAACCTCAGAATGACCCCTGGAAAGCTTAAAAAAAATAATTAGACTGTGTTCCAATGATTCCCAATAAAATAAAATAAAAAGCAACCAGAACCTAAACATAAGGACCACTGTGTTATTTTTACATTCTTTTTGAGTTAAAAGAATAAAAATTCTTTGAATCAGTACATTAGATTTAGAACACTTGATGAGCTGCCAAACATTTAACAGCCATGCATAAATGCATACACATATGCTAAATCTATAACTTTTTAAAAATGCTAGCTCTCTAATAGTGCAGGAGGAAACAAACTGGTTGCTACTTGGCCTTCATTTGCTTTTGTCATTGGAAAAAAGTGTTTGTGTGAGCATATGTACATGAACTAAAGGTTTATGAGTATGTGACAGGACATATCTCTTTTATTGCCACAAAACTTCTGTTTGTTAGCTGCTAGGCAGGCTGATTTGGTACTGGGTAGAACAAAACCCCATGGGTTTAGAATCATGAGCACTTCAGTAAGAACCCTTTCCACTGTTCTCCCACAGCCTTACATACTGGTATTTGCTCCTCCTTAAAACTGATTTAACCAGCCAGCATAGCTCGGTGGTTGAGCATTAACCTATAAACCAGGATCTCACACTTTGATTCCCGGTCAGGGCACAAGCCCAGGTTGCGGGCTCAATCCCTAGTGTGGGGCATGCAGGAGGCAGCCAGTCAATGAGTATATCTCATCATTGATGTTTCTTTCTCTCTCTTCCTCTCCCTTCTTCTCTGAAATCAATCAATCCTATATAATAAAAGCCTAATATGCTAAGTGTCTGACCATTTGTTTGACCATTCGACCAGTCGCTATGATGTGCACTGACCATCAGGGGGCAGAAGCTCTGACCAGTAGGTTAGCTTGCTGCTGGGGTCTGGCTGATCAGGACTGGGTGAGATGGTCCGGACATGCCCTGGACGAATCTGTGCACCAGGCCGGTTTTGGCCCGATCCCCACAGGCCAGGCCGAGGGACCCCACCAGTGCACAAATCCATGTACCGGGCCTCTACTATATATATATTTAAAAACTGATTTATTAGAGATCTATACAATGGTGGATCCATAAAGTGCAGTTCAACTCTTTAGGGGAGGCAGGATGCATGTTTTTAAAACTTTTATTTTTATTGAATTTATTGGGGTGACATTGGTTTATAAAATTATGTAGGTTTCAGGGGTTCAATTTTATAATACATCATCTGATAATATATTGTTTTCACGATCCCAAGTCCAATTTCTTTCCATCACCATTCATTCCCCCTTTACCCTCCCTACCTCTTCCCACCCCACGCCCTTTCCCCTGGTTATCACCATACAGTTGTTTGTTAATGAAGTTTTCTTTTTAATCTCTTCAACTTTTTCACCCTGCCTCCCTTCCCCTCCCTTATGACAGCTGTCAATCTGTTCTCTGTATCTATGAGTATATTTTTATTTTGTTTGTTATATAAATTTACACAGTGGAATACCACTCTGCCATAATAAAGAAGGAAATCATATCTTTTGCAACAGCATGCATGGACCTGGAGAGTATTATGCTAAGTAAAATAAAACAGTCAGAGAACAACAAATACCATATGATTTCACTTATATGTAGAATCTAATAAGCAAGATAAACTAACAAACAAAATAGACGAATTTTAACTATTTCATGTAGTAATGAAGAATTAAGTCAAGAGAAGTCAAGTGCATTGCAAAAGATCACATATTAAGTGATTGATTGAACCAAGAATAAACTGTAAACTCCATGGTTTCTGATTCAGTTTGCTCAATAAACCTCCTTAAATTTTATTAACAAACTAGATGCCTGGTGCATGAATCCATGCACAGGTGGGGTCCAGCCGGCCCACCCCAACTGGGGCCAATCAGGCTGGGCTGACCGGGGGGAGGGGACACGGGAAGTTGGCCGGCTAGCCCAATCCCCTGGTCAAACTCCCAGTCAAACTCCCCATTGAGGGGATAATTTGCATATTAGCCTTTTATTATATAGGACTAGAGGCCCGGTGCACAAATTCATGCATGGGTGGGGTTTCTCAGCCTGGCAGGTGATCAGGGCTGATTGGGGCCATCTAGCTCAGTCCTGATCAGGGCTGGCAGCCAATTTCCCATGACCACTCTCCCTTTACCCCCCTCGCCCTCCCGGGCCAGGCCTGTAGCAGGGGGTAGGGGCCGTAAGAGGTTGGTTGGCAGGGGGAGGGGCCACAGCAGGTTGGCTATGGGACTGTACTGACCACCAGGGGGCAGCTCCTGCATTGAGCATCTGCCCCCTGATGGTCTGTGTGCGTCATAGTGACTGGTCAACTGGTAGTCCTGGTCGTTCGGTCGCTTACTAGTAGGCTAGTATATATATATATATATATATATATATATATATATATATATATATATATATATACTAGTAGGCTAGTATATATATATATACTAGAGGCCAGGTGCATGAAATTCATGCATGGGGAGGATCCCCCCAGCCCAGCCTGCACCCTCTCCAATCTGGGACCCCTCGGGGGATGTCCGACAGCCAATTAAGGCCCAATCCTGGGGATCAAGCTTAAACCGGCAGTCAGACATCCCTCTCACAATCCGGGACCACTGGCTCCTAGCCACTCACCTGCCTGCCTGCCTGATTGCCCCTAACTGTCCCCCCCACTGGCCTGGTTGCCCCTTACTGCTCCCCCTGCCAGCCTTGTCACCTCCAACTGTCCCCCCCCCAGCAGCCTGGCCACCCCTCACTGCCCCCCCCCACCGGCCTGATCACCCCCAACTGCCCCCCCTACGGCCCTGGTTGCCCCATGCAGCCTCCTGTTCAGTCATTTGGTTGCCCCTCACTACTGCCCCTGCCAGCCTGGTTGCCCCACGCAGCCTGCTTGTTCAGTCGTTTTGTCACCCCTCACTAACCCCCCTGCGGGCCTAGTCACCCCACGCAGCCTGTTCAGTTGTCTGTTCGGTTGGGATGGTCACTTAGGCTTTTATATATATATAGATATATTTCTGCCCACTGATAAAGAGACACACCAGACCAGGAAGCACATTTTAGATCTTAAAGAGTGATTCTCAAAGTTTCAATGCATATAAATCACCTGCTGGGCTTCAAGATTCTATACTACTTCCATTATTGTTCATTGTAAACCAACTTTTGAGTACCAAAAGTTAGGACAAAATTGCCAGTCCCTTTGGTCATATTTACTCATAATGGGACCCTTTTTTGTGCATATAGAAATGTGTGTGTAAAAAATATATATAAATAATATCTCATGATACATAAGCTTAAAGAGCTTAAAGAGAGCCCTAAACCTGCTACATCTACATTTTAAAAAGTTCTTTTTCTTTTTACTTTTATATTTCAACTAGAGGCCCGGTGCATGAAACTCATGCATCAGGGGGTGTCCCTCAGCCCGGCCTGCACTCACTCCAATCTGGGATCCCTCTCACAATCCAGAATCACTGGCTCCTAACTGCTCAACTGCCTGTCGGCCTGATTGCCCTAACTGCTCTCCCCTGCTGGCCTGATCCCATTTGCCTAACTGCCACCTTCTTTCTTCTGCCTTCTCCTGCGGTGCCTTCTCCCATGGCCTCTTCAAAAGGGACCTCAGCGCTGGACTGGCCCTCATAGCTGCTTTGCAGCCGCTGTGGCTTTGTCTAGAACAGTGATGGCAAACCTATGACACATGTGTCAGCACTAACACACGTAGCCATTTCTGATGACATGTGGCCGCATGCCAAGAATGAAACATGTGCGAAATAATGTTTTTTCCTCAAAGTGACACACTACCAGAGTTATGCTGAGTTTTTTGGCGAAGTTTGACACACCAAGCTCAAAAGGTTGCCCATCACTGGTCTAGAAGGACGTCCAAAAAGACATCCAGAAGACGTCCAATCTAATTAGCATATTACCCTTTTATTAGTATAGATAGGAAGTACAGTACTGTCAATAATTATGGAGCAGGAAGTATCATTCTGAAACATATCATGGATGCCTTACAAAAGGTCACACTAAGTGTTAATATACTTGAAGGAACTCAGAAGCTTTTTGTTTTACTTTATTTTGCAGCTTAACTATGCTAAATGATAAAAATACCAACAGACAATAATTCTTTTATTTATTTATTTATCTTTATTGTTGAAAGTATTTCTTGAGGACTGATTTGCTACCTTAGACTTCAGTTATTAAAGTTTCTGTATCCATGATATTAGAAAGAATTCAAACCATAAAAAAGGAGGTGTGTTGGCTAAAAAATGATTCCTGTGTTATCCCACCCAGATCCAAAGGCAAGGGACACAGCTTGCAAAGAAAACAGTTTGACTTTAAAGTTAGATTACTGACTTGTAATGATTCTTGTGACCTGGAAGAGGTCAAAAACAGCAGGTCCTCTTGAGCAACTCCAAATTAATACCTACTAATTAACCTCATCCTCTTTTTCTAACCTATACTGTTCTTTCAACATTCCTTTACCTCAACCCTTCTCATGAAGCTTATTAAAGAATCTGATAGGCTTCTTTTTACTGTGATATTTTAAGTTCTGAATATACACTCATTCCTCAGGACAGCTGCATCTGGGGAGATCTTACAAATACCTGACACTTAGAGACCCCCCTCCAGATCAATTCAATCAGAATTTCTAAGGTCAGTCCTAGGCACTGGCATTTTCAAAAACTCCCTAGATGATGCTAATGCTCAATGAAAGCATGTAATTACTATTAAAAGAAGACAAACAGAAGGGGTACTGGTTAGCACATTAATGGAAATTGGGTTTCAACAATATGTGCTGTGGACCAACCAGTGGCCATGGTTGCTCAGAAGCCCTATCGGGAGCATGGTGTTGGCTGCATGTAAAGAGATGGAATAGGAGCATAAATTCTATGTATTTATCACACTTGGCTCATGATGGAACACCAACATATGAGAGATATTTTTCAGAAGAAAGCCTTCTCAATAGACTTTCTAGTATAGCATGCAGGCTAACTACCAAGGGAAGGAAAGGAGGTAAGCTTTGAGATGTCTAATTTATCACCTGCACTCTCACCTCTTGCTAGCACTTCCTCTGCCACACTCCAAGCAAAGAAAATTAATCAGCCTGGTTTGCCCACCTCTGACCTTTCTCTTCCCCAGTACTTTCTTTCCAGAACTAATTGTAAGCAGATGGAAGAGGTAGATAAAACAAAAGGCAGCATCGCCAGCCTCACCACCTTGGAAAATTTCCTAGAAACAGCACCGGACCTGACACTGTGGGCTTCCATTTGGTTACCAGCTCTTCTGACCTAGACTGAGGGTGTGAAATCATCCTTGGTCCTTACACTCAAGATCCTACTCCTGTAACCTGCATAGCTTCTCAGTTACCTCAAAGATGAAAGCCCTGCACTGTCCATCCCATCTGTCATGGCAGCGGAAGCAGACCCCTCTGGTCTGTCCCGCTAATAAGGAGGAAAGTTCATAGTTCTAGGACTCACACTCTGTCTGCCTGTTTCATTCTAAGCAACTGCACTTTCCCAGGTGCTAGCCAAGACATCATCTGAGTACAAATTTGTACAATATCATTCAAAAGTCTCAAACAGGACCCCTCTGGAATTTCTTATTCTCTTGCCACTAACCCTGGGCCTTTAAACATGTGTGGCATTCTTTGTGTGCCATAGCTTCATTCTTCATGAAATTGCTCAGAAGACATGGGCCAGCTGATCTCTAAGAAACTCCCCCAAGCTATTGAAGGGTGGCAAAAGGCTATTTTAGTTACACCTCACTTATTTCCCTGAGGCCCATATTTTGAAAGTGAAATATTAAAATGTATACATGCACACAAGCACTGAAACAACACAACACAAATAATTCAATATTTACTTTTTATACAGTTGTATTAGAATCTAATCTAATTAGAACCTAATTAGATAATCTTCAAAACCCCAAGACTTTGGTCATTGATATTATTTCTTCTTCCAAAATCACAACCCAAAAAGATTTTACTTATTTATCAGTTATTTGGATATGTTTTTCCTTAGTTTCATGGTTAGATCCTCACCTGTCTAGAGTTATACTGGTGGTGCTTTAGAAATTGTTACACTTTTTATTTTATTTTTTCTCTAATGGGTAGGTACCATTTTGTTTTAGTTTTACATTATTGCAATAAATTTGATTTCTGCAATCTTTCATTTTAATATGCAATTGGCTTTTCTTCTTTAAGAACATTAAATATAAGGTCAACCTATTATTTCTCTAATTTAAAAGCAAATCTATCTATTTGTAATACATGAATTATTAATAAATTTTGAAATGACTTTTGTTTCTTTAAAAGGATATGTCTATCTATGCAATAGAAAAATTATATTTCAAGCAAACATATATATATATATATATAACTGTTTGCTGAAATAAAAACTATTTTTTCTGAATTTTTTGAAAGTCCCTTGGTCAAGTTGTTTTTTGATTTCTGCTAGAGATAATAAAAAATAATTTTCTGTTCTTTGTCAGTGTCTCATATGCATGTTTAGTTAAGAAGTACTTCCTATATAGAGTACCAAGCACTTTTGCATCTGAAAATTAGACATCTCTGCAAAAGCACACACTACCAATAGCACAAATTACTGGCAGTTCAAACAGACAATCAGAGTGCAATGAAGTAATCATAACTAGCTCTTGGTGATATAACTTAAAATATACTACTACTCAGATGGGATAACAGTGAAATACTAAATGATCAATTTTATCGCATTTCTTTCTTAGTATCAATAATTTACCAATGATTCCTAGCCAGTTTTTCTCAGAGCATTGGCCTTTAGACTGAGGGGTCACAGGTTAGATTCCCTAGATTCCCAGTCAAGGGCACATACCTGGGTTGTAGGTTCTCCAGCCCCCTTTGCAGGAGGCAACCAATTGATGTGTGTGTGTCTCTCCTTCCCTTCCACTCTTTCTGGAAATCAATGGAAAAAATATCCTGGGGTGAGGGTTAAAAAAAAATAGAATTTACCAATGAAAAGTAAGTAATAAAATATATGTTCAATGGTTTGAAAAAATGATTGATTTCTTCTTTCTAGTAGCCATTTATTATGAATAGAAAGTAGAAGATAATCCTGAATAATTTATATGAGTTTATATAATATACCATATAATTTTAGTCCATGTTTCTTCTTAATTAGTCTTGTTTTAGATAAAAGAAAAAATAAACAGAGTGAGAACATCTTTAGAAAATTGAAAATGTTATAGATAGTAATGAAGTGACTATTGTAGAAGCTTGAATATTCTTGCCGAGAATATTCAGGCAATTAGACTGCTATGAAGCACTTGAGATTAGACAATATGCAAAACATTACTCTCAAACTTTGAAGATCTTTTATGATAGCTGTATTCTCTAAAGCTGTACTCAGTACTTGTAAGGCCTCCAGTAGAAACATCTGCACCATCGTGCATTACGAATGAGAGAAATTCAGAGAGCTCCTGTGCAGAAAACTTTGAAAGACACGTACATAGAGACAACTTTATGAATTTTTCTCATCTCTTGGATTATGGCTTTAGTGATTTCTAAATGCCTGGTCTCTATCCTTGAACTATTGTAAAGTTATCTACATATTTATTTATTTAGACTCAGCTGGAGCAATCTAATATATTTCCTTCTGTCATTGCATTTACCTAGTCTATCTTGATTTCCTTTTATTAGTTGTTTCCAGCCACAAAATTCACCTTACATTAGTTTATATTTGCTCTAAGTTCAGAATATATTGGATTCCACAATTTTTACTATCCTTGTTTTGCTTCCTTGAAAAGTTTCCATGCAACAATAAAAATGGCATTTATAGATTTGATTCCATATATAAATCTCATAAAATCAATATTATAAATGATTTTAAAATTTTAATACAATAGAGGAAAAGAATAGCTTGAGAAATTAGCTGGATTTTAAAATAAATATTATAATAATTTATAATGTTTATCATTATCACTTTTATTGCTAGGTTAGCAGAAATGTTGAATTATTTTGGATGTGATCTTACTTTTAATCCTCATAATAATGATATAGTACTATTTTTATACATATTACTGATGAAGAAAATAATCTCTAAACATAATATAAATATATACATATACTATATTATTGTGCATTTATATAATATGTACATATTCTCATGTATCCATTAAAATCATTTCACCCACATAAAATTAGTTAATAAAATTAGTTACTCTCTAGTTAGACTGATCAAGAGCAAATACACAAATTACCAATATAAGAAGTTATAGTGGAAATATCAGAACCTACAGGCATTTGTGTAATATTAAGAAAATATTATGAACACATTTCTGCCAATTAATTTAGAACAATGAAATAGCCACATTCTTTGAAATACACAAACACATTTAAAGAACAAACAAATAATCTGGATAGTCATTTGTATATGACAGAAATTGTAATTGAAAACCTTCTTACAAAGAAAATTCCATGACAAGATGTGTTGTTGTTTTTTTAATTTATTTTAAAAGTTGAGACTATTACAAATGTCCCTTCTTCTCCCCTCCTTGCTCCCCACCAGGCTCCCGCCACACCCCAGGACCTCACTTCACCACTGTGTGTGTCCATGGGCTATGCATGAATGTAAATAATTAACCAAAGAACTTACATGACCAGGAATTTTTACTGGAAATTTCTATAAAATATTCAAGAGGGGAAAAATCCTATTTAAACTCTTCCAAAAAATAGAAGAAGAGGCTAGACTTATTTGATGAGAACAAAATTGCCCTTTTCATACTAGTTATAAAATGTAATAAAACTGCGGACCAATATCCTTCATGAACAAAGATGTATATTTCCTTGAATAAATATGAAAAAATCAAGAAATTAAAAAAATTTTAGTCATATACAAAAAGAATGATATATCATGACTAAGTGGAGTTTATGTTGGGAATGCATGGTTTGGTTTATCATTTTTAAGTCAATTAATATAATTCTTCATAATTACGAACTAATGGAAAAAGTTATATAATAATGTCAATAGTGCAAAAAATATTTGACAAAATTTGACATTCATTTTTGATAGAAATCTACATAAAACTAAAATGGATGGGAACTTTCTAAATCTGATTAAAAGTATCTACAAAAGCCCTAGTTGGTTTGTCTTAGTGAATAGAGCATCAGCCTGTGGACTGAAGGGTCCCGGGTTTCATTCCAGTCAATGGTACAAACCGCCCCAGCTTCTCCTAGGCCTGGAACCTGGTCAGGGCACAGTTAAGAGGCAACCAATCGATGTGTTTCTTCCTCTTCTATGTTTCTCTCTGTCTTTCCCTCTCTCTTCCACTTATCTCTAAATATCAATGGGAAAATATCCTCAGGTGAGGATTCAAAATAATAATAACAAATAAATAAATGTATATACAATTTTAAAAAAATATATCATATTTTAAGTCAGGCATAAGTTTAGGAATTTTACTCTCTTTTTTAAATAAGTACCAAATGTCTTAGCTGGAATGATAAGGTGGAAAAATGTAAAGAAAATGTATGCATATTAGAAAAAAAGAAGTAAAACATGTTTTTATTCATAGCAAAATAACTGTGTACATAGAACATTCTAAGTTTTTTACCAAAAAAGAGATGCTACAACTAATATTTAAAAAGGTTAAAAGATTAATATATATGGGGTGGGAGTAGGTTTAGAGTTGTTTGTTTGGAAAATAATATAATAATTAATAAATAATACTGTAAGAATAAACTCTGTTTTGTGTACTTATAACTGTAAACCTACTTTTGTGTCACCCTGTACAAAACCAACTATATTTCTATACAAAGAAAATTGCAGCCTGGCCAGTGTGGCTCAGTGATTGAATGTCAACCCATGAACCTGGAGATCAAGGTTCCATTTCCAGTCAGTGCACATGCCCAGGTTCTGGGCTTAATAACCAGTAGATGGCATGCAGGAGGCAGCCAATAGATAATTCTCATCATGGAGGTTTTTATCTCTCTCTCTCTTCCTCTACCTCTCTCTCTAAAATCAACAAAAAAACATATTTTACAAAATAGAAAATTGCAGAGAATTGTTGTAAGAAATTATAAAGGATCTAAATACATGTGCAAATATACCATGATTTTAAGGGATTCTTTCCACATAGATATACAGACCAATGGATTTCCAATAAATCTCCCAATGGAAATTGTCATGCTGCATCTAAAGTATTTACAGAAATGCAGATGACATATAGTTGCCAAAATAATGTTGCAAAAGAAAAAAAAAAGTTGGATTTTGAGGCTTACTATAAAACTACATTATTCAAGGCAGTCTATAACTTGGCATAGGAACAAACATATAGGTTAATGAAATAGAATAGTGTCAGATGACTTTGGACAATCATGCTAAATTTTTCAGTGGTAATAGAGTGATCTTTTTAAGAAATGGAATGGGAAACAATAGAATATCTATTTTTATATATACCCTCATCATTTTCTCATACTGTATACAAAGTATAAAAAAATCTCCATGTAGTAGTTCTTTCCATATTCCAGAACATTCCTGAGAGAAACCAGTTCTATTAGCTTGATTATAGGAAATACAACACATTATATATTTCTACAAAATTGTTTTTCTTGATCTTGTCTGTTTAATAGATCTAATCTTGAAATTTTTATGGAAATTGAAAATAACTTGTTCTCAGATGGCTGTAGTAGTGGGTCATAAGGAAAATATCAAGGAATATTTGGATACTCTGTTGAAACATATAACACAATTGTAAACACAGTTCTGGGGATTGATGAATTTTCTGAAATCCATTTATGTATCTAATTTCAGTTCAGTACATTTGCTATAGTTTAATTCTCTACTTTTTAAGTGCTCTACTTTTTGTCATGCTATCCAATAGTACCAATAATTATGCTTCACTATTCTCACTGGTATTAGAATATTAATGTTTTTAAGATACAGTTAAAATCCATGCTGAATAACTATTTACTTAAAAAGTCATTAGGCTAAAACTCATCCAAACTAATAAGCCACTTAATAAGTATATCATACAATAGATCCCAGAATCACAGGGAAAACTGAGCAACCTGAATTGTGGGATGGGATCAGGAGAATACGTTATTTTAGTCTTCATAATGTGTTACACAAAAACAAGGAGGCTGGGATTATATAAAATTTTGTTTTATTAGAGAATGTATTTGTTTCAATAATGTCTCATTGGAACCAAATTATTTGAATTCCCTAGGGATATTCTTGATGTATGAATTTTTCTATTGCCATCGAGATGGAGTTTAAATTCATTCCTTTTATCAAGAACCTGCCATATGGTAGATCATGTGTTTAGGCTGCAAATATGAGATGAATGAAAGACAAAATTAGAGTTCCTGCTCTCAAAAAGCTTGCAATAACTGGAGCAAAATATACCTTTGCATAAGAGGAAATGATTTGGCTAGTTAAATGGGGAACATTGGGGAAAGACTTTCTTAAGGAAGTAATCTCAAAAGTGGGCTTTGAAGAGAGATTGGGTTGTTTTTTTTTCCTTGAAAAATATTAGGGTAAGGTCATCTGAACCTAATGTTACTGATTTGCTGAAAACAACTGGTAACTGAGTTCCCACCCATCCTTTCAACTGCAAACTATGGCACATAGAAATCACTGTAATGTCATTATAAAGCTTGTTACCATGAATTAATTAACTAATTTGCATTATACAGCCTCCTATGTAAGAGAAAGCTTGTTGTTCTTAAAGTACACGACAATTATGTGTAGGATTTCTGCTGTGGAAGACAAGTGTTACAAAAAGGCTTAAAGGTGTAAATTGTTTTATTATTCTAATAGGAATCATTATATAAAGAAAAGATTGAATCTTTAATGAAAGGCAGACAAGAGTTACAAAGGCTTTTCTTTTTTCTTTTTTTCCTATAATTCCTATTTTCCCTGTAAGTAGAGATAAAAATCAAGTATATGCAAATATTTTTTGTTTTGTTTTATAATTTTCATTAAATTTATAGGGGGGTTGTTAATAAAACTATATAGGTTTCAGGTGTACAATTCTGGAATACATCAACTGTGAATTGTATTGTGTGTTGACCACCCAAAGTCAAGTCTCCTTCCATCACCATTCATCCCCATTTACCCTCTTCCTTCTCCCCTACCCCCGCCCCCCACCTTTCTCTCTGGTAGTCACTATACTGTTGCCTGTGTCTATGAACATTTTTTAACTTTTCTCAATCCCTTCACCTTTTTCACCCAGACTCCCAATCTCACATCACCTCTGACAGCTGTCATTCTTTTTCATGTATCTATGAATCTGTTTCTATTTTGTTTGTTTATTTTGTTTATTAGATTCTACATAAGTGATATCATACAGTAATTTTCTTTCTCAGACTGGTTTATTTCTCTTAGCATAATGCTCTCCAGCTCCATCTATGTTGTTGCAATGAGTAAGAATTCCTTCTTTTTCACAGCCTCGTAGTGTTCCACTGCTATGAACAGAGGGGTGCATATGTTCTCTCTGGTTGGTGTTTCTGGCTTCTTAGTATATTTCCCACAAGTGGGATCACTGGGTCAAATGGCAGTTTCATTTTTAATATTTTGAGGTAACTCCATACTTCTTTCCACTGAGACTGCACCCGTTGCATTCCCACCAACAGTGCACTAAGATTCCCTTTCCTTCACATCCTCACCAACACAGTTTGCTGATTTATTGATGATAGCCATTCTGATAGGTGTGAGGGGATATTTCATTGTGGTTTTAATTTGCATTTCTCTGATGATTAATGTTGAGCATCTTCTCATATGTCTATTGGTCATCTGTATGTCCTCTTTAGAGAGATATCTTCTATTCAGGTATAATTTATTTTCAGGTAGAATTTTTAATTGTATTGTTTGTTTTGGGGGTAAATTTTATATTTTTTTAAATAAATTTTGGACATTAAGACTTTATCAGATGTATCATTGGTGAGTATATCCTGCCATTCAGTAGGCTGTCTCTTCATTTTATTCATGATTTCCTTTGCTGTGCATGAACTTTTTAGTTTGATCTAGTCCCATTTGTTTATTTTTTCCATTTGTTTCCCTTGCCAGAGGCAATATATGAGAAAAAATATTGCTATGAGAAATGTCCAAGATTTTACTGCCTATGTTTTCTTCCAGGATTTTAATGGTTACGAGTCTAACATTTAAGTCTTTAATCCATTTTGAGTTTATTCTTCTGTATGGTGTAAGAAGGTGGTCTAGTTTCATTCAAGTATCTGTCCAATTTTCCCCACACCATTTATTGAGATATTTTTAAAGCAATTAGGTAGTTGACAGTATATCCATCTACATGACAGTCTCACAGGAGGCTGGTCTATTGATAAGAAGCATTATTTGAGATACCAACCTCAATGCAATCTACAGATACTGTTGTGAATAGGCTAAAGGCAACAAACAATAGATTGCAACAAATAAAATCTTTCTGTTTCTAAGTCATGAATCAACGGCTTTATATCCTACAGAGACAACAATGACCTTCACCTTCTAAATGCTTGGCGCAGTGAAATAAATCTGAATAGCATGACTGATGTGGATCACACAAGACAGTTATAAAATTAAACTATATTCTCTGTTAAACAAAGAAGCACTTTTTAGCAAATTATCGGATCTAAAATATCAATGCTTCTGCATCTGAGCTAAGCATTTGAAAGATTTGCAGGCATCCTGAGTTATACTTTCAACAATCTCTTCCTTTTATTAAAGAAAAAGGGGAAATTAAATTAGGGTCAGCTAACACTGGAAATCTATTTTCATTCAGTGAAATAGCTGAAGTTGTGTTTTAAGTAGTTGTTCTAAATAAAAATGAAAGCTGTGACAATGTGAAAATGGCTAAAATTAAAATGAGTAACTACCAAGCAGCCTTCCCTTTCTTATTATGCTTCATGTCGTGTTGTTTTAATGAGGAGTGATGAGACAAAATTGAGCAAAGGGAAATCTTAGAAACAGTTATGTAGTAGTGAGATGTTTTAGAAAGTGGACAAGCCTCCATGGGGAGCCTCTTCACCTGAGTTGTTTAAATTTAAATAGGACGGGGCATGCCAAAGTACACATCTCCCGTAAAATCTTGCCCTTCAACTAGACATCCTAGATAAGCTAGTAGATCTTGGGTTTTGTCCATTTGTAAAGAATATGAGTTTTTGATTACCAAAACTTCTTTAGGATATCTATAATTCCTACTACAAATTATATGAAGATGATAAGAAACTTCTGCCTATGGTATGGCAGAGCTTGAGTTAATTTATTGGCCTATTTTAAGCCAGATGTTATACTAAGTATTTCCTTTTCTTTCTTTTAAATATGTTTTTATTAATTTCAGGGAGAGGCATAGAGGGAAAGATAGAAACATCAATGATAAGAGAGAACCATTGATTGGCTGACTCCTGCCTGCCCTCTACTGGGGATGGAGCCCACAATCTAGGCATGTGCCCTGACCAGGAATTGAACTGTGACCTCCTGGTTCATGTGGTGACACTCAACTACTGAGCCACACCAGTGAGGCATGCTAGGTGCTTTATTAGTAAATAAATATAATGTAATGATAGAATTGTTATCTTATTACTTCAAATGTGGCTACAAGTTTAATGTATCTTGCACAGACTAGTAACTTATGAAGAAACAAAATGACAAAGAAATAAATAAAGGAATGCAAGCTGGTATTAAACTAAAGTCTCTATGACATTAATAACATGTTCTTTCCATTGTAGGATTTTATATCATCAAAAATCAATCTAACTGCATTGTTAGAGTCTTCAGATATTGTGGAATATAAATTGATCACCCTGTGATGACTAAGAAATATCCCAAACTGGACATTGTAACTGTGTTCCATAAATTTCCAAATCACTTTTTAACTGTCATTAATTTTTCTGTGATGACAGCTCTGATTATAGCATGAATGACTGAGGCTAGTGTCTTCCTAATGGAATAAGGTGGACAGGATAAGAATGTGAGAAAATATTAAAGTATTCACAGATTAGTGAAAAGTTAATGATGCTGACATATTCTCTGTCACCCAAATACTTTAGACTAGTAAACTAATATTTCTTGTCTATGTAGAAAAACCATGATTGCCTAACTCAGGAAAAAGGAAAAAGGAAATTGTGATCTAAGGGTTCCTTATACATATTGATAACCAAACCACATGTTTTCAACCCATCTACTTACATGTAATAGTAGGAACAGGATGAGATACAAGTAGAAAGCAGTAGTATTTTTTAAATTGTAAGTTGAATTAAAATCTATGAATGTTTTTGATAATGTAGCTAAAATGAAAAAAAAAAAAAAAAGATAGCTCTTGCTTCCATGAATAAGTAAATCATGAAGAAATTATATAATACTAGAGGCCTGATGCACGAAATTCATGCAAGGGGCTCAGCTCCCACTGCCCTGACAGCTGCCTTGGCCCCCACCACTGCAGCTTAGGCTGGAAGGTCGTCCAAAAGGACATCTGGTCTAATTTGCATATTATGCTTTTATTATTATAGACTAGAGGCCCGGTGCACAAAATTCGTGCCCTGGGGGGGTGTCCCTCAGCTCAGCCTGCACCCTCTCCACTCTGGGACCCCTGGGGGGATGTCCTACTGCTGGTTTAGGCCTGATCCCTGTGGACATCTATCTCACAATCCAGGACTGCTGGCTCCCAACCTCTTGCCTGCCTGATTGTCCCTAACCGCTTCTGCCTGCCAGTCTGATCACCCCTAACTGCTCCCCTGCTGGCCTGATTGCCCCCAACTGCCCTCCCCTTCTGGCCCAGTCACCCCCAACTGCCCTCCCCTGCCGGCCCAGTCATCCCCAACTGCCCTCCCCTGCCAGCCCAGTCACCCCCAACTGCCCTCCCCTGCCGACCTGGTCACCCCCAACTGCTCTCCCTCCCCTGCAGGCCTGGTCACCCCAACTTTCCTCCCCTGCCGGCCTGGTCACCCACAACTGCCCTCCCCTGCCAGCCATCTTGTGGCAGCCATCTTGTGATGATATGGGCAGTCATCTTGTGACCACATGGGGGAAGCCATCTTGTGTAAGGTTATGATGGTCAATTTGCATATTACCTGTTTATTATATACACTGAGTGGCCAGATTATTATGACCACCTAATGTTTGTAGGCAAATTAGCCATACACTGCATCATATGGGATATGGAAGCCGAAGGCCTGTTCGAACACCTTTGCTGTCTGCAGTTACCAAGATAAAACATCTCCAATTTGCTCAGGAACACAGGATTGGACAGTCGAGCATTGGAAAAAAATCATGTGGTCCAATGAATCATGTTTCCAGTTGCATCATGCAGATAGCAGAGTGAGAATTTCATGGAAACAGCATGAAAGCATACACCCACATGTATGAGTACAACCCTTCAAGCTGGTGGGGGCAGTGTTATGATTTGGGGCATATTTTCCTGGCATGATTTGGGCCCTTTAATTCGTGTGGAACAACGTCTGAATAGCACAACATACCTAAGTATAGTTGCTGATAAAGTTCATCCTATCATGTTGATGGCGTATTTCAATGGAGATGGCTTCTTCCAACAAGACAATGCACTATGGCACGGTGCTTGTATTGTGCAGGAGTGGCTTCAAGAACATGAGGGAGACTTTCCCTTGCTTAAGTGGCCCCCACAATCACCAGATCTCAATCCAATTGAGCATTTGTGGGATGAAGTTAAAAGAGCCATTAGGCAGCTGGTTCCACAACCATCAAATCTCACAGAACTTTACAGTGCTATTCATCAAGCATGGTGTCAGATTCCTCTCATCACCTTTCCACATCTCGTGGAGTCAATGCCAAGAAGAATCACCGCAGTATTGAAGGCAAAAGGCGGCCCAATGAAGTACTGATGGGGTGGACATAATAATCTGGCCACTCAATGTATATAAGATAGCTATATCTTTAAAAAAAAAAAAAAAGGAATTATCTTCCTGCTGTAAATAAGTAGAAACCTAGAAAGAAAAATAGAAAACAAATGTTTTCAGATACTGGAGGCTGCACAGCATTGTTATTCTTTAGAAAAGAAAAACAAAATGAGGTACAGCCCAGTATCATAAGGCTTTTTACCTGGGGGCAGTTCTAGAGCTGCCATGCCAGGAGGATCCAAACAGAACCTAACAATCTTGCTGAGTTGAAGAGATTTGTCAGATGTCAGGGATACTGAAGGGGCTAAAATAAACTGAAAAGAATATCAGAAAGAAGTTATTTGGAGACAGTGTTCCTAAAATCTTTACAGAATATTTTGTTTTATTCTTTTGCTGAATGTCAACCTGTTCAAATAGATTTCTGAATTTTTATATTTCAACTAGAGGTCCGATGCACAAAATTTGTGCAAGGGCTCGGGCCCTGCCACCACAGTGGCTGCCTCGGTCCCCACCACCTCCATGGCTGCCTCTGCCCCAGGCCTCCCCCAACCCGGCCACCACCACTTCATTCAGAAAGTCGTCTGGAAGGACATCCAGTCTAATTAGCATATTACTCTTTTATTATTATAGACTAGTAGCCCATTTGCAGGAAGAATCCTGCAAGCGGCCGCTGCGGCCGTGTGCGCTGCCGCTGCCACCACTGTTGCGGCCACTGTGCCTGCACCCACGCGCCGCTGCCGCCCACCCCGGTCCGCCCCGCCCCACCCCACCCCGCCCGCTCGGGCTTTCCCTCTGGCAGCCACCTTGCTTTCCGCTTTTCCTCCCTCTTCCTTCTAAGTTGTCTTCAGTCTTCACTCCTCCCTCCCTCAGTGTATGCAAATTAACCACCATCTTTGTTGGGTAATTTGCATACTCTTTCTGATTGGCTGGTGGGCGTGGTTTGGGCATAGCGAAGGTGCGGTCAATTTGCATATTACTATTTTATTAGGTAGGATGCTTTAAAGATGTTACTTCATTGTCTTCTCACTTGCATAGTTTTGGATGATAAGTCTGCTTAACTCTTCTCTTTGTTCCTATGTATGTACTGTGTATTTTTATGTCTGGCTGCATTCCAGATATATTGGTTATTTTTAATATTCAACAATTTTAACATAATGTTTTGATATGTGTGTGTTTTTTTCTTTTGACTTATCCAGCCTAATAATCTCTGATCCATGGATATGTAGTTTTCTGTCTTTTATTAATTTGGGGATATTATTGGAAAATATGTCTTCAGATATTTCCTGTGCTCTCTTCTCTCTTCTTCTCCTGGAATTTCAAATATTCACAAGATAGACATTTCATGTTATTCACATCTCTTGTTCTTATTCTATTCTTTAAAAAAGATTTCCTTTTTTATGCTCTGTTTTTTGACTTGAGTAAATTCTATTGACCTAATTTTAATTTACTAATTCTTCTCAGTTGTGTTAAAGCTACTGATGAGATGATCAGTCACATATTTTACCTTGGTTATCATATTTTTCATTTTAGCATTTTCATTTGATTCTTTCATATGTTTCTATCTCTGCTGAAATTTTCCCATCTATACATTTGTATATCCTTATAAATAAGAACTTCTCTGGCCGAAACCGGTTTGGCTCAATGGATAGAGCGTCGGTCTGTGGACTGAAAGGTCCCAGGTTCGATTCCGGTCAAGGGCATGTACATTGGTTGCGGGCACATCCCCGTTAGGGAGTGTGCAGGAGGCAGCTGGTCGATGTTTCTCTCTCATTGATGTTTCTAGCTCTCTGTCCCTCTCCCTTCCTCTCTGTGGAAAATCAATAAAATATATTTTTTAAAAAAAGAACTTCTCTGATTGTAATCATAGCAATATTTATTGATTTTTTTCAATTAAATTTATTGGGGTGACATTGGTCAACATGATCGTATAGGTTTCAGGTGTGTGTTTCTAGTTATAAGATCTGTATTTTGCACCATGCTCCCAACACCCAAAGTCAAATCTTGTCCTGTCACTATATATCAGGACCCCCTTCACCCTTTACCCCCTTTCATCTGGCAACCAACACATTGCTGTTTGTGTTCATGAGTTTCAGTTTTATATCCCACATATGAGTGAAATCATATGGTTCTTAGCTTTTTCTGACTAGCTTATTTCACTTACCATAATAGTCTCAAGGTCCATCCATGTTGTTGCAAATGGCACTTGTTTCATTATTCTTATGGCTGAGTAGTATTACACTGTGTATATGTACCACATCTTCTATATCCAGTCCTCTATCACAGGACACTTATGTTGTTTCCATGTCTTGGCCACTATGAAGAATGCTGCAATGAACATGGAATGCATATATCTTTGCAAATACATGATTTTGAGGTTTTCAGGTACATATCCAGAAGAAAGATTGCTGGGTTGTATTGTAGCTCTATTCTCAAATTTTTAAGGAGTCACTAGACTACTTTTTATAGTGGTTGTACCAGTCTAAATTCCCACCAGCAGTGAATGAGGGTTCCCTTTTTTACATAATCTCTTCAACACTTGTTATTCCTTGTCTTACTGATAATGACTAGTTTTAAAGGTGTGAGGTGGGATCTTATTGTAGTTTTGACTTGCATTTCCCTAATTGCCAATAAGGTTGAATATCTTTTCATACATTTATTGGCTGTTTGTAAGTCTTCTTGGAAGAGGTGTCTATTCAGGTCCTCTGCCCACTTTTTTATTGGATTGTTTGTTTATTTGGTGCTGAGTTTTATGAGTTCTTTATATATTTTGATATTAAACCTTTGTTGGAGCTACTGTTTGCAAATATCATCATCTCCCATCTAGTTGGCTGCCTTTTTGTCTTGTTAGTTTATTTTGCTGTGCAGAAGCTTTTTAATTTGATATGGTCCCATTCACTTATTTTTGCCTTACTTCCTTTGCCTTTGGGGTCAAGTTCATAAAATGTTCTCTATCACCCAGGTCCATAAGTTTGGTACCTATATTTTCTTCTATGTAACTTATTGTTTCAGGTGTTATATTTGATCCATTTGGAATTAGTTTTTGTACATGGGGACAAACTGTAATCAACTTTCATTCGTTTGCATGTGGCTTTCCAGTTTTCCCAGCAATATTTATTGAAGAGACTATCTTTACTCCATTAGGTGTTTCTGGCTCCTTTGTTGAAAATTATCTGTCCATATACATGTGGTTTTATACGTGGGTTTCTCTATTCTGTTCCACTGATCTGTGTGTCTATATTGATTTTTTTTAAATTAAGGTTTATTTTTCAAGTAGATATACAATATTATATTAATTTCAGGTGTACAACCTACTGATTAGACATTTATATACCTTAGATATTTATATACCTTTGTACTTCTTAATTCAACTTTTTTACTTCTCCCCAGCCCCCCATAGTCTGGTGACCATCAATTTGTTCTCTATATTTACATAACAACTATTTGTGATTCCTGTATGATAGTTTCAATATCCAAGTCACATTTGAGCCAGGTTCCATTGACTGCATTGTTCTTGAACACATTTTATTTTTTTCTTGTTTTATTATGGTTCATTATGGTTCTTAAAAAAATTTGTAGAGGCTGGACATACTGTGTATGATATTACACACTGAGTTAAATAATACATTTCTGGAATTGAGTGTGCCTCAACTTTTGATAAAACTTTAGTTGATCTGTTGAATCAATTTGGTCAAGTATTAAGCTGGGTTTGGATTTTGTTGTTATAGTTGCCTTCAGTAAACCATAGGCTTCAATTTCTCTAGCATTGTCTTGTGATTAGGGAGACTCCTCTGCCAGATGGTTTACTTAATATCTGCTTCACTTTCACTTTAGGTCGTGCCCTTGTGTCTGTACCTCAGAGAAGGTCTCTATCCATCTTCTTACCCATCTTTCTGCAGTACATTAATATTAGTTGATACTCAATGCTTGATCATCTGATGGTGGGGGTAAATGAAGCTGCCTTTTTTTATGGTTCTACCTCAGTCTTCAGTTAGTGATGTGGCCCTGGGTCTTGGGAGTGGAGTCTTCCCCTCCATTGGAGGAAATATTTACTGGTCTGGGCTCATGATGTTTTTCTTCCCCTCTTCCAGTATGAGGGCTGTTGTTGTTGTTTAAAGTTGGTTTTAATTTGCTTTCCCTAGCTGCATAGAATTGCTGCCCTTTTCCCAGTAACTTAAGTCTCTTGTTCTAGTATAAGGAAGATAGAGGATATAGATGGAGCATGTTTTTGCACTTTTCTTGCAGTTACT
Organism: Cnephaeus nilssonii; assembly: GCF_951640355.1. Taxonomy (NCBI): domain Eukaryota; kingdom Metazoa; phylum Chordata; class Mammalia; order Chiroptera; family Vespertilionidae; genus Cnephaeus; species Cnephaeus nilssonii. The sequence continues at coordinate 33,970,009 of NC_137072.1, read as the reverse complement.
GCTGTTTGCCTCCCATGGACATGCCAGCATTGTCTTAGTCTTGAATGACTAGTGAGGTTTGTAGAGAAGAATCTCTGAGTTCAAATACCTTCAGTATATGGGACTTCAGTTGGTACATCACTCAAGCTGGCCTATTCTCAGCCTTTAGCAATTCATTGCTGATTTTCAAATTTTATCTGATTTCTTCTTATGTGTTTGTATTAGGTCCAGTATCTGCCCCAAATAAACCATCCAGTGTTTCATTGAATGTGTCATCCTTTTTATTAAAGCCTAATATGCTAAGTGTCTGGTCATCTGGTTGGCCATTCAACCAATCAAAGCATAATATGCTAATGATATGCTAAGGATGCTCAACCACTCCCTATGATGTGCACTGACCACCAGGGGGCAGATGCTCCAAACTGTAAGTTAGCTTGCTGCTGGGGTCCAGTCGATCGGGACTGAGTGAGATGGCATGGACACACCCTCTTGCATCCCTCCCTGGCCCAGATCATGCACTGGTGGGGTCCCTCGGCCTACCCTGCACCCTCTCGCAATCTGGGACCCCTTGTGAGATGTCAGAGAGCCAGTTTTAGCCCAATCCTGCTCAATGCAGGAGCTGCCCTCTGGTGGTCAGTGCCCTCTCACAGGGAGAGCACCACTCAGCTAGAAGCCAGGCTCAGGGCTGGCGAGTGCAGCAGTGGTGGTGGGAGCCTCTCCCGCTGCCACAGCAGTGCTAAGGATGTCCGACTGACGGCTTAGGCCCGCTCCCTGAGGGATCCCAGACTGCGAGAGGGTGCAGGCCAGGATGAGTAACCCGCCCCCCCAGAGTGCATGGATTTCGTGTACCGGGCCTCTAGTATTTATATATATGGTTATTTTGTTGCCATAGCACTTCAGTTTAGTGATAAAAAGCATTGATTCAGAAAAAAAATCATTAATTTAGAAAAAGTTTTGTTTTGTTTTTTAATGTAGGTAACCTGCCATTTTCTGTTGAAGGGGTAGGTGCAATACTCCAGCTAAACTAAGATAAATCTGGAACACTTCTATAACACTAAATTTTAGGTACTTTGTAACTTAGCAATTGATACAGAAAACATAAAGGGGAAACGACACATTTTCATTTTAAGAAAGAAATGTCATATCCTCTACCTAAATTTTATTTGTATCATACTAGCACAATTTTAAGACTTCATATTGTCATTATTCTTTAAGTTAAAAGTAATTCATGAGGTATTTTGTTATTTTGTTTTAATTTATGGAGACTTATGAGTCTCATTTTTTAAAATTTATCTTTATTGGTGAAAGTATTATAGATGTCCCATTTTTTCCACCCCACTCCTGACCCCTCCCCAGGCCTTCCCTGCACTATTGTCTGTCCATGAGCTATGCATGTAAGTTATTTGGTTCATCTCTCCATCCCTGAGCCCCTGATCTCTGCCTTCCCTCTGAGATTCATTAGTCTGTTCCATGCTTCTATGTCTCTAGATCTATTTTGTTCATCAGTTTATTTTGTTCATTAGATTCCACATATGAGTGAGAACATGTGGTACTTGTCTTTCTCCTACTGGCTTATTTAACTTAGTATAATATTCTCCAAGCCCCACTATGCTGCCTCAAAAGGTAAGCAATCCTTTTTTATAACTGCATAGTATTCTATGGTATAAATGTATTAGTTTCTTTTTGTTTGTTTTTTTTGGTTTTGTTTGTTGTTTTTTTCTTTATCCATTCATCTACTGATGGGCACTTGGGCTGCTTCCAGATCTTAGCTATTGTAAATAACATTCCTATAAACATAAGGGTTCATATACTCTTTCTGATTGGTCTTTCAGGCGTTTTAGGATATATTCTTAGAAGCGGGATCACTGGGTCAAGTGGCAGTTCCATTTTTAATTTTTGGAGGAAACCACACTGTTTTCCATAGTGATTGTATCAGTCTGCATTCCTACCAACAGTGTAATAGGGTTCCTTTTCCTCCACATCCTCATCAGCACTTGTTGTTTGTTGATTTATTGATGACAGGCATTCTGGTAGATATGAGGTGGTACCTCACTTTTTGTGAATGCCTTCCCCCCCATGCACTAAATTTGGATAATGCCACTTGAACTCCAAATTGATAGTTGGAGCTCTTTCACTTATTGATATAACTTGAATATACTTATATACCATTAAATGTTTTTTGAAAATCACTTTAGTCTCATAATATTTTATTCTAAACTAGTGGCCCGGTGCATGAAATTTGTGAACATTAAAAGGGAATTAATTAGAGGAAATATTTTAATATTGCTATTTTCCCTTTCTCTATAATAGAAGTGTCAGAGATGAAAGGAAATTAGTAAAATGGATATGAAAATCTCCCTCCTGTCAGAGTCTGGGGCATGCTGTGGGATCCAAAGTCAAGTCCCCACCCACCCCCACGTGCCTCGAAATCATGCAAGACCCAGACCCAGCCAGCCCCACCCCTATCAAGCCCCGCCTCCTGCTGATTGGTCATTATGCATGAGGGCGTGATGACCATTTGCATATTAGCCTTTTATTATGATGATGCCATTTAAATACAAATAACAGGAAAAATGTAATTTTTTAAAATCTAAAAGTATTTCACTTTTTGGATAATTTCATTAACTTCAAGTCTTTTTAAACGATCTCCCTTTCAATGGCCTATTAAAAATATGTTCACTTGGTTTTGAATCAATAGTTTTAAGTATGTTTTGTTTAAAAATAACACATCAGACTTGAATAGACATTTCTCCAAAGTAAATATGCACATAGCCTGTGCACACATGAAAAGATGCTCAGCATCACTAATAATTATGGAAGTAAAAGCAGGACTCATATATTTGCCTCACCAATGTTCATAGCAGCATTATTCACAACAGACAAAAGGTAGAAATGACCCAACTGTCTATGAATGAATAGATAAACAAAATGGGGTATCTACACTAATAAAACAGAAAATACAAATTGTAATAAAACAGAAAATACAAATTGACCGTCTGTCCATTACGCCCACCAGCCAATCAGGAGTGAGTATGCAAATTAACCCAACAAAGATGGAGGTAGCCATGGAGCTGGAGCAAGCAGGAGGCTTGGGTTGCCCCCAGCAATGGAGGAAGCCAAGCTTCCCGCCCTCCCTGGCAGTCACTTAAGGAGTGCCTGGGGGCATGGGTTGCCAGGGGCATGGCCAGCCTGAAAACGGCCCTCAGCCCCTCACCCAGGCTGGCCAGGCACCCCAGTGGGACCCCCCCACCCTAAAGGGGGTGTGGCCAGCCCGAAAACAGCCCTCAGCCCCTTATCCAGGCTGTCCACGCCCCCATGGAGTAAGAATCACCACTGGGGGTCATGGCCAGCCTGCAAACAGCCATCATCCCCTCACTCAGGCTGTCTCACACCCCAAGGGACCTCCCATCCTGATCTGGGACAACTTTCAGGGCAAACCAGCCAGCCCCCACCCGTGCACTAGGCCTCTATGTATACTAATAAAAGGGTAATATGCTAATTAGACTGGGAGATCTTCCAAGAGACCTTCCGGACATTCTTCTCAACAAAGCCATGGTGGTGGGGCCAAGGTAGAGGTGGTTAGAGGCCAAGAGGGGCGGGCAGTTGTGGGTGATCAGGCCAGGATGGGACAGCAGTTGTGGGTGATCAGGCCCATGGGAGGGGCATTGGGGGTGATCAGGCCTGCGAGGGAGGCAGTTTGGGGTGAGCAGACCAGCAGCAGGGCCAGTTGGGAGTCAGCAGGCCATCAGTGGGGGTCAGTTGGGGGTGATCAGGACAGTGGGGGTGGGGAGTTTGGGGTGAGCAGGCCAGCAGGGGGTGCAGTTGGGGGCAAGCAGGCAAGTGGGGAGGGCAGGTGGGGGCAAGCAGGCTGGCACGGGGCAGTTGGGGATGATCAGGCTGGCGAGGGGGGCGCATGTAGGAAGCAGTTATAGGGTTAAGCCTCTGACTGACCTGTGGCAGGGTCACAAACAAGTTCGTTTGAAGGGCAGACCCCTCCCAGCATAATTAAGCTTAATCCTGTAACTGATCCCTAGATCCTTCCTGGGTAGCTAGTGGGCTGTGGGAGGGGCAGCAAGTGCTGCCAAAACAAGTGAAACTTACAAGAACATTGTTAATTGCCTTGTTTGTCCCTGATTATAAATAAAGCCTCAGCTTTGCAGTCTGGATCTGTTCTGTGGCCTCAGCCAGGCACAGAAAGATCCACCCAGCCCCAGCTTTAAAATCTATCTCTGTGTCTTCTCTCTTTATTTCTAATATTTCTCAATCCCTGCCCACCTCCACTTAGAACCGGTTTGTTCATCTCTCTTTCTGCGCGGGATGCAGAAAAAGGAGATCCCCGCCATGTCTGGCCCCCACTGCATAAGGCCCCCGCAGGCGCATTTAGGGGTGAGCAGGCCAGCAGGCAGAGTGGTTAGGGGCAATCAGGCAGGGAGGCAGGTGAGCGGTTAGGAGCCAGCAGTCCCGGATTATGAGAGGGATGTCCGACTACCGGTTTAGGCCTTATCCCTGTAAACCGGCAGTAGGACATCCTTTGAGGGGTCCCAGATTGGAGAGGGTGCAGGCCGGGCTGAGGGACACTCCCCCCCCCCCCACCATGCACAAATTTCATGCACCGGGCCACTAGTATAAATATAATGGAATATTATTTAGTCTTAAAAATAAATTAAAATCTTGTCACATGCTACAACAAGGATGTATCTTGATGAGATTTTCTTAAGTGAAATAAGCCTTAAACAAAAGTATTAAATATCATACTATTCCACTTACAGGAGATGACATGAGTAGTCAAATTAATAGAGAGAGAAAGTATATTGGTGGTTGCCAAGGACTGGAGAAGGATAGAATGGATAGCTATTGTTTAATGAATATGAAGTTTCAGTTTGGGGAGATAAGAAAGTTCTGAGGCGGATGGTGGCAATGGCAACACAACAAAATGAATGCACTTAATACTACTGAATAGTATACATAAAAATTAAACTGGCAAATTTAAGTTATGTATGCTACCACAGCCAAAAAGTATTTCTCTCAGGTATAATTGTAAACAAAAACTTTTTGTTGTTACTAATCAATTATCAGCAGAGTGTCAAATAAATCTATTGGCCATTAAGTAAGAAACCTAAGCTGTAATACCCAAATGTAGTAATGCTAACTATAATTTTCTTCTATGTAAGTACCAGTCATTCTTCTGTAAAATCAAAGAAATAGTGACATTTTATTTTACTTATACTTGACTTTAAAAGAGGTTTTTATTAGATATGTAAGAAGAAATAAGCTACTAGTGTAAAAGCAAATAATTCTCCCTTAAATTTGATGTTTAAAATCCCAAAGAGGAGAGAAAATGCATTAACTGGCCAATTAGGAAGAAATTTACAATTCTGAGAAATTAAGTTCTTAAATATAATTTGAACACAACTGGGCAGGTATATAAAACATCATATATCTTGAATGCCTAGGTTGCATATGAAATCTAATATAGGAATTGTGGAAGTAAATTATTATCTAAAGGATGCTAAATACTTTAAACTATAAATAATATTACCTTAATTAATTGTGTATTATGCAGTGGTATATATTTTTTATTTTTTACTTCTTGGTGAAATCACTGTTTCTTTGTTTTCTCTCAAGAACTTAGTTTAAGATGATGGATGTTTTGTTTTCTTTTCAGAATCTACTAGAGGCCAAGTGCATGAAATTAGTGCCCAGGAGGGGGCCCTCAGCCCGGCCCTGCACCCTCTCCAATCCGGGACCCCTTGGACATCCCTCTTGCACTCTGGGACTGCTGGTTCCTAACTGCTCACCTGCCTGCCTGCCTGCTCACCCTAACCTCTCTGCCTGCCTGCCTGATTGCCCCTAACCTCTCTGCCTGCCTGCCTGATCCCGCTAACTGCTCCCCTGACAGACTGGTCACCCCTAACTGCCCTCCCCTGCTGGCCTGGTCGCCCCTAACTGCCCTCCCCTGCTGGCCTGGTCACCCTTAACTGCCCTCCCCTGCTGGCCTGGTCACCCCTAACTGCCCTCCCTTGCTGGCCTGGTCACTGTTAACTGCCTCTGCCTCAGCCCCCGCCACTGTGGCTTTGTCCGGAAGGACGTCCGGATGGATGTCTGGAAGATGTCTGGTCTAATTAGCATATTACCCTTTTATTAGTATAGATTCTCAGTCTGATATCCAAGTTTCTTACTTTCATCACAATTTTTTCCAATATAGATAGCATCATTGAAGAACTGATTAATTTATACTTATATGCCCTGACTGGTTTGGCTCAGTGGATAGAGCGTCCACCTGTGGACTAAAGGGTCC